>NW_022196898.1:91332508-91376059 GCF_008632895.1 Mastomys coucha
CATCCATCCTATGACCCACTGGGACAACCTCAGGTCTTCCTTCCAGCTGCTGTGAGTAAAATGAGTGGCTTCTCATTTCTCTACATCCTTTTTTAAATCTCCCTCTAGTTATTTCACTTTGATATCTTCATAGATCTGCTTTTATCTCATTTTGTAAGAATATTTGTACAAAGTAAAAAGGGACAGTTTCCATAGAACTTAAACAAAACCCCTACAGACTCTACTAAAGTTTTCATTAGATTCTTTTTTTAAGATGTATTATGCATAAATATGCAAAGGATATGTTAGAATTTAAACTCCAGAACTAAAATGTTTTGGAGGACTATGATTAAGCTGTTAATAATTCTGCTTTCCTCAAAAGGATGTTGCAAAGATTCTGTAAGAAATGTATATTACCTGGCACAGGAAAGACAGAGGCATACATATTAGGACATGCAGTTCTGTGCTTGATATATAGGGGTTCTGCATGTACCTGTTTCTATGTAGCCCTGCTAATACTATACAATAAATACTGAAACCCAATTTTGTCTCTCAATATAAAAATGCTGAAACTTTTTAATGGCCCAATTAGTTATGGTAATTCATTATTCTACTTCCTAGAGCAATTTAGAATGTGCTCTCAATGCTAATTATTCAAAGAGAGCCACAACACACATGCCCCAGAGCCACTGAGTGACAACAGGTATCACCATCCCCATTTTGCTGATGATTTAAACCACGACTGAGGTATCTGAATCAGCTCAGACATTTGGAGCAAGGGGAGGAAGGCAGTCAGAACTCTGATGGTCTAATTTTGAATTGCCCCATTGAATCAGGCATCCCTGTAAGTCTGATGAAAAGCTAGAGGTTATTTTTCTACTCATGGACACACGAGGTCTATCATGCCCATGAGTCTGGGGGAACTCTGATTATTTTAGTCAATAAAACAGAGCACAAGTGAAGCTGAGCCGATGCTGTTCTAGGCCTTAGGAAATCAAGAATTTCTAATTCTGACCTCTTGGGATACTCTCTCTGGGACCTTGAGGCACAATGTAAGAAGTCTAAGGCCATCCTACCAGAGGCCAGACTGTGTATAGACAGATACTCTAGTACACAATCCTAGGTAGGAACCCCCCCCTTCCAGACAAACTTACCATATTGTGGGTATTGGGGAAACTCATCCTGACCCTCCTAACAGACCTATACACCAGCCAAACATTACCAAATGACCTCAGTCAATTTGTCATGGAGCAGAACAATTTTCCTGCAGAACACTATGTCTATTTCCCAAGCAACAAAATCTTAATACTATAAAAGAGTGATGTCTTAGTCATGCACAAAACATCATGACCAAGAAGCAAGTTGGGGATGAAGAGGTTTATTCAGCTTACACTTCTCAATTGCTGTTCATCATCAAAGGAAGTCAGAACTGGAACTCAAGCAGATCAGGATACAGGAGAGCTGATGCAGAGGCCATGGAGGGAAGTTTCTTACTGGCTTGCTTCCCCTGGCTTGCTTTCTTATAGAACCCAGGACTACCAGCCCAGGGATGGCACCACCCACAATGGGCCCTCCCCCCTTGATCACTAATTGATAAAAATGCCTTACAGCTGGATTTCAGAGGCATTTTCTCTCCTGAAGCTCCCTTCTCTGTGATAACTCCAGCTTGTGTCAAGTTGACACATAAAATCAGCCAGTACAAGTGACTACTGTTAGCCATGTTTAAGAGTAACTTATTATGCAGTATTAAACGATAGGAACTGAACCTGATACTTGACGGTGGAATGTTGTCACAGCAAGATCTCAGCCCACCTATTTTAGAATCAGAAAGTGGATGGAAGTTCATGAAGCTGGGTGGACCCAAGAAGGACTGCTAGTGACTCATCATATAATAACATAATGAAAACTATTGGAGACCAGTGCCCTGCTTCTGAAGTGGCAGAAATGTTGATATTGCCTGTGGCAATCTAGATAGAAGAAAATACAACCAGTAAGCTGTGAAGTATATTACATGAGCAGCTTTAAAAGACTTGACAGGAGAGTCAGGAGTTCAAGGCCAGCTTTGGTCACAGAGTGAATGTGAAATATCTTGGGTTACATGAAGTTGTCTCCAACACACACACACACACACACACACACACACACACACACACACACACGTGTTGAAGTAATTTTAATTACATTTTAATGTCTGAAAGTAATACCAAAAGTACCAAATAATTATTTTTAGCATTTATAAAGTACTACAGATTGAGAAAACTAAGCTTAAGAATAAGTACTGATTATTATTATTATTGCTAACATGATATATAGTATTTTATTATATTACTGCTCTAATCAAAGATGAATGTGGTAGTGAGCAATTATTCAGACAGTGTATAAAGACATGCTTCTGTTTTCCCCATTTCGGAGTGAGATTTCACTGCATTCATCATCTGTCTCAACACTGCATGTCGGAGAATAGCTACCAAAGCTCATGTCTCAGCACTGCATGTCGGAGAATAGCTACCAAAGCTCATGTCTCAGCACTGCATGTCGGAGAATAGCTACCAAAGCTCACATTGCTTTCTTCACAAGTTGGAAGGAACTACACTCAGAGGAACACACGACACCTGATTGGAATGACACGATCCTGGATCTCCTTCCAAAACCTAATGCTACCTGGGTCCTGCTGCTATTACAAAATGAGAACTTGAGAGTTCCTTAGCTAGGTTGGTGGAGTTCCAGCACAGGAAGGGAATTACTGAGTTTTAAAGATTATAACAAAGTCTGTAATACACTTTTCATTGAGGAGCAGGATGCATACCACAGCCCTAGAATTGGGGTACATTCCATGACTTTCTTTGGTCTTGAGAACATACGATGATAGTTGTCATCCTAGCAGATATAGAATGAGGTAAGCAGATGTCATGTGGTAAGACATATGGATAGGTAGATAGATAGATAGATAGATAGATAGATAGATAGATAGATAGATAGATAGATAGATAGGCAGGCAGGCAGGCAGGCAGGCAGGCAGGCAGGATGGATGGATGGATGGATGGATAGATAGCTGGATCTGCTTTGGTCCTCTGGGTAACATATGCAGGAGCCCAAGCCTGCACAGGCATCCTACTTGACATCTCAGCCTTCTGAGCATCCCTGTCAAGACACTAAACTCAAGTAAAAAGCCATCTTGGTAGATCTACTTCAGCTAGACCTCAGGTCTAGTGCTGAGTACTTAACTAAGTGATCGCAGGTGACTCCACATGAATCATAGGTTACCCGTCTTACTCCTGTTAAACTACTGTTTAAAATATGTAAGATATATTTAAGTGACATTTTAAACCATTAAATTTGGGGGTAATTTGTTACATAGCAAGAGATAATCAGGGCACTCTCTAGACATATATATGAGCAAATGGAGTGAGGCATACTCTCACAATCGATTGTGCTTTCTAAAGAAGTGATGGGTTGACTTTTTGTAAAGGAAATCACATATCAAATGACTAAGCCATAAAGCATGCAGATAATAGTCACGGCCCCACTTAGTTCATAGGAATGTGGACAGGAACAAATGAGATCATGTATATGAAAGGCATTCAAAAGCCTTTCCCACTAAAGACAGCACTACTGCTTTTAAAGGGATATCCAAGAGCAAAAGATCTCTTTGCAATCCAAATAATCACACAGTTCTTACAACTTTTGTAAGTTCGGTACCTCACATATTGGATTCTTGCATACACCCACATATTTATAAGAGAATAAAATTGCTACCCTGTTAATGTGGACTGGAGTCAGTGGAGGTTAAAGCAGTGTTTGTTGACAGAGTGCCATAATCCATGTCAGTGCAATATTGACCTGCAGCAGATACATTCTAACGTAGACAAATAAGGCATAAGAGATATTAGTTCACTCAATCAAGCAGCAGTGCTTGAGGGTGGGAGCAGGAGGAGACAAGCAGCAACTGGCTTGAGGTGAACTCCCTACCCCTGGGCCGTGCCTTAGCCTCATCCTCATACTTGACAGAGAGTGTGGTGTGCATAACAGAAACAGACGGAAGGGTGCTAAGATACCCTTCTATGACAAGGCAGAAGTGTTGTCAAGGTGCAGGAGTAGACTGGAACATTGCTACTGTTAGGGCTGAGAGTGTAAGAAAAGGTCCAACTTCACTACGGAGCTCAAATTCCATAAGCAACACTTTAGTGTTTTCATGAGAGCACTTTTGTTTCAGCAGGAAAAATGTGTACATATATATATATACACATATATATATATACACACATATATATATATATGTATATATATATATATATGTGTGTGTGTGTGTACATATACACATATACATAAACTATACATATAATATACATATACATCATATACATGTACATATACATATACATCTATTGAACTGCTTTCCAAAGTCCTTCCTTAAGTTTAGTGACAAAGCAAACCTGAGAATGCATGGGCACATGCTCACACCTGATCATGCATAAGTGTAGTTATCCACATCATCAGTCCTCATGATCTAAACTATTCATTTGACTAGAGGAGATGTCAAGAAGAAGGTCCATCCCGCAGCTACCGTGTCTCGATGGTACTTCTTGCAGCATCTTCCATTGTCTATGCCTCTCTGAACCCGTTCCTTTCTACAGAGCAGTTAGAACTTAAACACTCAGAGCCCCCTTTTCTGAACATCATTTGCTGGGTGGACCACATGTGGGTGGCAAATGCTGTTTGGACTTTGGCCCTCCCCTATCATAACTAACTAAACTATACCTTTCAGCCAGAGCTTATGGAGGAAGTTTCCTCAATTTAGGTTCCCTCTTTTCAGATAATTCCACTGACATAATACTAGCTGGCACAAGTATCCCAGGTGAAGATGAATTACAAGTGTTTGCAAGAGTCAAATCCACCTGGAATCATGCTAAAAAGAGAACGAGTCATATCTAAATATCAACATCACCCTGACCATACATATAAACAAATATTTACTGAAGAACTAACTGTCTTAGTCAGGGTTTCTATTCCTGCACAAATATCATGACCAAGAAGCAAGTTAGGGAAGAAAGGTTTTATTTAGCTTACTCCCACATTGATGTTGATCACCAGAGGAAGTCAGGACTGGAACTCAAGCAGGTCAGGAAGCAGGAGCTGATGCAAAGGCCACGGAGAGATGTTTCTTACTGGCTTGCTTCCCCTGGCTTGCTCAGCCTGCTTTCTTATAGAATTCAAGACTTCCAGCCAAGAGATGGCACCACCCAAAAGGGGTCCTACCCCCTTGATCACTAATTGAGAAAATGCCCCACAGCTGGATCTCATGGAGCCACTTCCCCAACTGCAGCCCCCTTCTCTGAGTTAACTCCAGCTAGTGTCAAGTTGACACACAAAACCAGCCAGTACACTAACTATACCATGTATAGGGTTGATAGTTCCGTGCAGAGGACGAAGCACAAGTCCAATGGTTATTATAATCTAGTTTCGAGAGATATTTTATATATGACCTCAAGTATGTTTGAGGTTTTGTCTCCAAAATGGATCTAATAACATTATCCACAGAGTGACCCTGATGGTGATCATAGTCCTTGGCATGAAAAGACACATGGGGCAGGGATAGATGGATTAAGAGTGATGGAATCCTACAGAATATCTGGGCACTAACCTCTCCCCTGACAAAGAAAAGCTTTAAAAAAACTATGAGTTGAGCAGGCCAGCTTTCTAGCTTATCTCATATCAGTAATCTCAATATTTTAGCAGGTAGTTATTGTATTCAGTATGAAAGAAATTAAGAAAAAAATTAAAGAGACACTTTAGCGATGAACTGGGTCCTATGTAAGTGAGCAGCTGCTTTGTTGCTCTGCCCGGGAGCAGTCCATGTTCATGGAAGCTGAACTCCAGCTTGCCTCTTCTCTGCCTCCCTCAGGGCGTATTTTAGGTCTAGTGGGTTGAGTTCTGGAATCTCTGATATGGAGGAGAAAAGCTAGCCATTTTCTCATGCCAGAATTTTTCTGAGCTGATGGTCCCCAAGGATTTTGTTTCTCGACTAAAAGATAATTGACCAGAATCTTTATGTCAATCAGGAAAGATTAAAGCATGGTGTTATTTGGGCTATAATCATCGCCTTTATTTTTTATTTCATTTGGTGGCTAAATAGTCACTCTCGAAACCAGCCTGTTCTGCATGTTAAATATCAACCTAAGTCCAAAATATTCCACCAGATGGTTTCTTATTAAAACTCAATAAAAGCAAACAGAAGGAAACTCACAGCCCAGGAGGAGCCAAATCACCCAAAGATGCTCAAACCAAGCCCCTCTTCTGAGACTTCTACCACAGCAGAGCATCTCGGCAGCCTCAGAGCCTCCTGAGCTGACACGGACAGACAGGGAAAGTCCAGACATTCTCTTTATCCTTCTGTATGGACTTCCCCCTTTTCTAAATCAAATGCTATCCACCTTTCTTTCTATGGCTTCAAACCCTTTCTCCTCCTCTCACTTTTCCTCCAGTCCCAAATAGCTTCAAGCTTCCTCAGCATCTCCACTGCTTCTAGGAGAATACATAGTACAACAGAAATAGCAAGAGTTGAGTTTGGAGGTAACCATCTTTGACGTGTAACACGGCTCCTCAAGTTAGGGACCTAGAGCAAGTCCTTCAAAGTCCCCAAGACCTCTGTGGTTTTGTTTCAATGATAAAATGCTTGGAATGGGTGATAATGAACATTTAAGAATCTGCAGCAACATTTTCTATAACTTCAGCAATATTCACTAGCTCCTAAAATGAAGAAAAGATACCAGAGTTGTTTTATGGTAAATATGTTAAAACAAAATTATTTTTTCATGATCATAGATAATTTTCAAAAAGTTGCTGCATGCTAATTATATCATCTAGCAAAGTAAAAGGTCAAGAGATTGTTTCATTCTTGACATGATTAGGGAAATATAGAATTATATATGTTAATTAAAATTTCAGAGAAATGCAGGTACGGCAATCCTAAGTAGAGAAATGTGAAGAAAATCTAGTCCATATATCGGGAAAAAGAGGGAGCAGCAGCAAGGGAATAAAGAGTCAAGAAGGAAGTGGGGAGGGCATGAAGGAAAACAACACCAAAGCAAGCATGTCAGCTAGAAAAATAAACGTAAATAGATTTAACGTGTTCATTAAAATATCAAGGCTCTCAAATTTTATCAAGAAACAAACTTCATCTATAGACTGAATTTTAAAATTACACATATGAATTAAAAATTAAAATGTTGTCATGAGGTTGGAGAGATGGCTAGACAGACAAGTGGAGAGGGTCAAGCACTTCCCATGTATGCATGGAGACCCAAGCTCAACTCCTTAGCTCCCCAGCAGACCCAATGGGCCAGTGTGTGCTGTAACCCCAGCTCTCAAGGGTTAAAGATCAAAGGCCCCATGGGCTCACAGGCCTGGTGGTCTACCTGATCAGTGAGTTCCAGGTTCAATGAAAGACTCTGTCAAGAGAAATGTGAAGCAAGACTGAGGAAGGCACTTACGGCTGACCTTTGGCTGCCACTGCCCATGTACAGAGGTACTTCTACACGCACGCGCGCGCGCACACACACACACACACACACACACACACACACAAACACACACATACACAAAGATTGGCAAAGACCTACCAGGCATAGAAAACTAGAAATGTTAATAGTACCGAGTAGGCAAAAGACAAGAAGAAAAGCAAAAAATACAAATTTAGAATGTTCAAAAATTAGACTGCACAATACAGGAACCAGGCAGAACTACTACTATGTAACTAATAACTAACATTACACTGCATGAGGCATAGGGCTCTTTAGGATACTGATAAGATAGTTTTGACTTAGGAACTTGACTGAAAATCTTATCAGTATTTGGGAGCTTTCAAAGAACAGTTCACACATCTTACATACTACTTCAGTACAAAAAGCATTTAGACATTTCCACCCAACTGCTAACAAGTTAGTCTGGCACAGTTTCCTATGAGTTTATCCTTCTAAAGACTAACAAGTATCAGAAAGCTTGGGTGAAAACTTGGCCTACGGAAGTGCCAACTCATTGCACACAACTGACACCAAAGCCTGTGTCAGTTTAATGCCTTAGAATCCTGTAAAGAAGGGATGATCCTCAATCAACTGATATTTCACTGTAAAACAAAACAATAACAAAAGAGTAGGAAAGGTTCTTTCATGTGAAATAATTTGGTAAAAGTTCTGCTTTTAAAATAAAACCATAGGAAGCCAGGTAAAATACAGATGCAGATCTACCAAATGGGTAATGGTGCTGATAAGCACAAAAGCTGAGACAGAGTTAAGGCACAAAGGAAAGTGAAAAAGATCTCACAGCATTAAAAGCAAAAATCTTCTAAACAGCTAAAAGTCGCTATAAATTGTATTAAAAGGCATCTGTAGCAATGGTAGAATATTCTAAAAGAAAATGACAGATTCAATAATGAGAGAAAGACCCAGGAGAGCCCACAAGTTCAAGCTACAGTTGTGCAGAAAAGTTTATGTAGTCTTTCTGATACGAAACTGATGGAACACAACCAAGACAACAAGCTCTACCGTTGGCACAAGGATTTCAGCAGGCATTAGTTTGGCCATGCCTAAGTTAGTAATAATAACAGTAACACTACTGCCTGGGGTTAGTAGGTACATTACAGGGGGAAATGCAGCCTGGCGCAGAAGAAATACTAAACAAATGTTAACTGTAGTCATATTCACTGAGGTATAGGGTGTCATTTAATTGCACTCTTGACTCCCTCTTCCCTACCATCAGAGTTAAGACATCAGAGCCTCCTACAGGAACACAGGTCACAAAGACTGCTTGAACCTGACTGGAGAAGCAACCAACTTGGTGGGCCCTACCCCTACCCCTTCCCTTCCCAATAAACCCCACCACTGACAGTAGGCCTGCCCCTGAGGCAGGGGGATGCTTAAAGAACATGATTTTTCCCGATGGATGAGCTACCATATGTGAGGAACGACTAGCAGTCCCAGGAAAACAAACTTCAAAAGTCTCTGCTTTTCAAAGGATTATTGTGGGAAATGAGTGAGCTAATGCTCAGCTTCCAGAAGTTACCCTGGCCTGGCCTGGCCTGGGGGGGAGGGGGGGAGGGAAGGGAAGAGCCAATCACATGTTTCCATCACTGGAAAGGAGGTCCTCCACTCTAGGAACATGAGAGTGAAGTGTTCTCTACCGGACCCCATTTCATTCCACACAAGTAGACTGATTAAGCAGTGGATATTTTACATGCACTCATTCAAAATTATGGCTCTGGGAGGTTTCTTGATATGAGAAAATTGTCACAGTATCATGTAGGGTGATGGGAAGGATAGAGTACCATGCATATTTGTATTTGCAGAGGACAGTTCTGGAAGAAATACACTAAGTGTTAAATGTGGCTTCCCTTTTGAGAATGAACCTGGGGTGGTGTGAGGGTTTGGTTTTGTTAGAAAGGATTTTTACTGTCAGAGGAAGTAGGGATAGACGCATAAGAAGAGAGATACTTGCACTAATGGTTGGCTCACATCAGACTCCAGCAGCTGTCTTTGGAAAGCTTAGCTCTGGGGTGAACAATATACTGCCCTATGCAAAGAGCAGCAGGGACTGAAGAGCAGACTCCAGACAGTGCATTTGGACATGGTAAGGAAACATGCCAGAAAAGATAACATCCTTGCTTCTTCCTCTCTAAAAGGTGTGTGTATTCTCCAGGATTAACACTCACATACAGAAAAAAAAAACCACACCCATTTTCCTTTCTCCTTGAAGACAGGATTAGTAATTCTTCTCATCTGATGGGTTTGGGTAGAGAACACTTCATCCTCATGTTCCTGGGATGGAGGGACTCCCTTCACTTAACCAGACAGTTTACTACATTCTTTGAAATTTCCTACAATTTTTATCAGTTCTCTATTCAGAAATAAAAAGGGGAGAATATGACTGGTTCCAAGCTTTTTAAGACCACTGCAATCCCTCCAACTCACAGGGCCCTAATTTTAAAAGATTTAAAGCATGGGGATTGCCGCTCACCACTGGGGTTTTCCAAATGCATGATTAAGGTGCACTTTTCCTTCGGTTTCTATATGCGCATCTGTATGTTTTTATAATAAGTATGCATTACTCTCAAAATTAAAATACGAGCTACTAAATTCTCCCCTTAAAAATATAGTGTTTAAAATATAAGCTCCTACATCAGGAACCTGAGTGGGGATAAAAACAAAGCAAAGTCAAATATATGCATATGTATAAACTTCAAAGCTTATGATTGAGTTTAGGTGCACTACAATCCACCTAGCAACTAGGCATTTTATATCAGGGCTTTATTTCTGTGAGGTTCAAGGGCAACCAAAAGGGCATTATAAATATTAATAAAAACTTCAAAAGCTAAAGCACATTTTTATGGAGTTAGGAGCATAAACTGAAAGAATTAATTTGGGAAGGAGAGGCTATTTTTCTATGGTGGTTTTGTTTCGCTTTTGCCAAGTTCCAATTCTGTCACAAAAAGGAAAACTGTGAAGCTTGTTGGTTCTAGAAGAGATAATTCTTGCTTGTGTGTCAGGCCATTCACACACAGAAGACAGAGAATAGTTTCCAGTCCAGAGTATTCGCTGAAATGTCTGCTTACTGGTCTGTCTGGTCCTTGAGCCCACCCCAACCCAAGAAAAGCGGTCCAAGATGGTGCGTGTGTGATTGTAAAAACCTACCTCCAAATCTGAAGACTGTGAGGGTGGAAGCAGAAAAGCCTCACTGCTCTTATAAAAATGAAAGCTAAGTTCATTGGGCAGAAACAATGACAATTCAAGAAGGAGCTGCTAAATGGTGAGGTGGGGGGAGGGGGTAGCAATAGAGGGCTCTGTCCTCTCTCCAAACACTCCACTCCTGGTTTAAGCCTGAGAGTCACCCTATCAAAACAATCATCCTAAACCATGTTCTATCTACAGAGTGCCTTTCATCCCGAGAGTTTGCAGGACTTTGTGGGCGTTTTATCTTTCCATCACCCTTGGAAAGCAAGTTGGATCAAGAGTTATCTCCCTTTTACAGGCTGAGCAACCAGGGCATGTAAACAGATCTTCACATCTCCTGGTGAGCCAGGTAGGGAGAGGGAGACAGGCCAGAACACTTCAAGGTTGAACTTTACCTTCCCATTCCAAAGGCATTCCTTTGATGATTAGATAGCAAGGCCCAGTAGGCAAATGTAGGCAAATGGCGAGATCCATAAAGATGCAGCGACACTATCACAGAGCTCACAGAGAGCTTCTTCAACTCCAGATGCCCCAAATTCCAGAGATAGCCCTTTAAATTCTTTAAGTCAAGGCATTGCAATCTCAACACCCCCTTGCAAAGTGTAAACACCTCTGAAGCTGTTCTACATTTCACCACTTTTACACAGTAGCATCACACAATTAACTTATTAGGTTTGCATCTAATTATATTGTTAGCTAAATCCCAAGTCTCAGTGGAACAAGCCACACACACAGACACCTGATAGAAGTGAGTCTCTGCTTATGTTCTAACATCTTGAATCCTCTCTGAAAAGAAGATACATATTAAATAATTGATTACTTAGCTGGAAAAATAGGGCCACAGCATTTTGATGGAAGCTGAGCCATGGAAGGATAAGAACCAGTCTTGATTCAGCCCTGCCAGTCATTCACCAGTCACGGGTCACTGGGCAAACCAGCCTCTGATTCTCCATTTCTCTTCTGCTCCAAGAGTACCTTCAAGTGCTATCTTGGATAATACCTCCCCGGGGTAAATAACAAGGTGAGGACTGAGAACAAGTTTGGGTAGCAATCTCAGGGAACACCAAGGGCACTGGGGAACATCAGCCAAGCTAGCTTTGATAAGAGGGGAGCCACAGTGTAAGCAACTGCTTCCAGTCCCCTTGGGGGCTCTGAAAGACTAGAAGGCTCACCTAAGACAGTCTCAGCAAATGGACATGGTGTGTGTGTGTGTGTGTGTGTGTGTGTGTGTGTGTGTGTGTATGTGTGATGTGTGTGATGTGTGTATGTGTGTGTATGTGTATGTGTGAAGTGTATGTGTGTATGTGTGATGTGTGTGTATGTGTGTATGTGTGTGTATGTGTGATGTGTATGTGTGTATATGTATGTGTGTGTATGTGTGATGTATGTATGTGTGTGTGATGTGTGTGTGGTGTGTGTGTGTGATGTGTGTGTTGTATGTGTGATGTGTGTGTGTGTGTATGTGGGATGTGTGTGATGTGTGTGTGTGGTGTGTGTGTGTGTGATGTGTGTGTGTGTATGTGTGTGTGTGTATGTGTGTGTGCATGCATGCCTTGGGGGTAGTGTTCCACGGACTCCACAAGTCATAGGTAAAGAGTTCATCCTACACTGAGAACTTTCCAGAACTTTTTGCTAACACATGTATTTTCCCTGAGGCCAAGCTACACCCTCAAGCAGAAAGTTCTTACTATTATGGGAGCCAATCTGTGGTAGATATCCTGAGTCAAGCACTGAAGTAGAGAAGGCATTCACGGTACCTATGACGTATACAACTGCTCTGTAGCTGTTTCAGTTCATAGAGTCAGAAAGATGTGAATGCAATACTTAATATAGCTTTGAGAACCTAGTGAAGGGCTATATTCCTTAAAAAAATATAAGCAGAACCAGGTTTGCAGAGGTGGTAGGGGACTTGGATGAAGAAAATATATTGCTAGAAGTTCCGGGACAAGTCTGAGAAACCCTGAATTTAAAGGGAAAATCAAATGAGTGTGAGATATGTGATTAGAAAATGCCATCTCCTTTAGAATTCTGCCTGTGGTTGATTCTATGGCATGTAGCTGGGTCAACATGGCCAGATCTCTAAAGAGTGTCACAAAGGAGCTGGGGATGCAGTTCAGTTGTAGAGCATTTGCCGAGTGTGAGTGAAGCACCACATAAAAACAGGTGTGGTACACTTCTTATCCCAGCACTATAAAGGTAGGAAGGTCAGAAGTTCAAGGTTATCCTTGGCTAGACAGTTGATTCAAGGAAGATACAAGACTCACCCTACCCCACCTCTCTCTCTCTCTCTCTCTCTCTCTCTCTCTCTCTCTCTCTCTCTCTCTCTCTTTCTCTCTCTCTCTCTCAGAAGAAGAAGAAGTAGAAGAAGAGAAAGAGGAAGAGGAGGAGGAAAAAGAAGAGAAAGAGGAAGAGGAGGAGGAAAAAGAAGAGGAAGAAGAAGAAGAAGAAGAAGAAGAAGAAGAAGAAGAAGAAGAAGAAGAAGAAGAAGAAGAAGAAGAAGAAGAAGAAGAGAAGGAGGGGAAGAAGAGGAGAGGAAAGAGAAATAATCAGATGGGGAAGCAAGAAGAAGAAAAGGAGGGGGAGGGGAGAGAATGATAGAGGGGCTAGAAGAGGAGGTTCAGGGGTTTGAACCACATTCTGCTCTTCCAGAGAACTAAAGTTCACCAGCCCCCACATTGAGAGGCTCAGGCCTAAAAGTTTAGCTTCCTAGGATCCAATGTTCCCTTCTGGACTTCTGAACTCCACGAGCATCCACATACAATGTACATACCCACACATATTAATATAATTCAAAATAAATCAGATCTTACTGTGATGGGACCTACAGATATATGAGTTTAAGGACAGAATAGCATGGGCTACACAAGACCCTGCCCTGCCACTACCATGTAAAAAGGCCACTATGAAGAAGCAGGGAGCTATCGTCCTGGCAGTGAGCCTCCCAAGATGTGAGCATGTCCCAACAATGGAAAACCCCAGCCTGTCTCTAGAGTGAGAGCTAGCTGACTGGAAGGGAAACTGCAGTAAATACTTCTGCCTAACTTGGATCAGAGCACAGCTTCTATGAAGTTTAGTTCCAACTTTAGACCCAACTCGGTCAGCGTGAATCCCCACAAATTAACTCCCGGGGCAAACACGGCTGTTAGAGGAGAAAATGGAAACAGCAGCCAAGCAGCTGGGCCTGTCAGTCCAGTGGCTGCAGAATGACTCTCTGAGGCTGAGGAGGAATATAAAGAGTGAGGCGAAGCTGGGCAGCAGGCACAGATGCTCCTGCTAGCCATTAGACCACAGTTCCCTCTGTAGAAGCCCAGGCTACCGCCTAGTACACAGAACACAGCTTACAAAGGAAGCTGTTGTTTGGCAGGTGGGACAACATTTCAATTGAGATGGTTTCTTGCTTACTCAAATGTAGATTCACAAAGAATTGTTATCACTGTCTGAATCTATGTTGCTTCAAAAACAAACACCTTTCTCTCCGAATCAGAGGCAGGTTCTTTCCCTCTGAGAAGCGATGATCTGGGGCAGACCTGGGAGGAACTCACAAAATAGTCAAGGATAAGACAACTGTCAGAATAAACTGTATGCAAGTGCTGTCTTCTGACTTTCAGCGACTATGATAAGTTCCTATAAAATGTTCATTTATAAAACAGAGCCAGGCTGGGGAAATGACTCAGTCAATAAGACGCCTGTTGTACATGCGCGAGGAGCTAATTCCATCTATGGAAGCATGTTAAAAAGGCGGTTGTGGCGGTGGTGTGCACTTGTAATCCCAGGAGGCAGATAGTGGGCTCTCCATCCAGCCAACCTAGCATAATGCTGGGCTCTAAAGCAAGGAGGAAACCCTGCTTCAAAAATGCAGTGGAAAGCATTCCAGGTAAATCACACCAGAAGTTTGTTCACATGTGTGCACGCAAGCGTGTGCCACACACACACACACACACACACACACACACACACACACACACACACACGCATGCATGCGCGTACAATGAGTCATGAAGGGTGGTCCTATAGGACAAGTTCAGGGTGGTCTAGAACCTTGCTAGGCTCCTCATCAACCCCACAAGACCATTCTCTGCGCTCTCTCTGGCTGCCTACCCTGAGCTCCATCTTGCCGTAACATGTCTACCTCTACTTGCAGCCCTGTTCATTAGGAAGTTCCCCTCTTACTCCCAGGTGCTAAGAACCGAACCAGAGCTTAGAATCTGAGCATCATGCAAAAATTACTGAACTCACTGGTCATTGCCTTACATCAGCTCACCCACACAAGAAGTACTAACTCCTACAGGAAGCCTACCAGCTACTTTGATCACCTCTAGGACTTCAGTTACACTAGGATTTCTTATTATCCAATTTCTTTTTAACCTTCTGAATCCATAAACCTGAAGCGTCAGTTTCATGTAACTACTTGACGTATATATGTAAAGCAATGTCACTGGGGAACGTCCTGTTTAAGTAAAGTGCTTACTTTGCAATCACAGAGACCTGAGATTGAGCCACAGAACCCATGTGAAAGTGCTGGGCATGGTGGCATGCCCTTCTAAATGTGAGGAGTGGCAGAAGGGTCCCAAGGGTTCACGAGCCAGCCATGATGGCCTATTTGATGAGCTCCAGGCCAGTGAGGTGGACAGCACCTGAGGAACAATAGACTTGTCTTCTGGCTTCATGTTTGTACATACGGTACATGCCCAAACACACACAAGCAAACACAGGTATATCTTTAAAGCGTTATCAATAAATATGATTTTCTAACTGCTTCCGATGTCATCTTTCCATGTGTGTGTCTGAGTCAACATCATGATTAACACCCTCCTCCAAACAAGGGGTAGTTGATTATGGAGACCCCGATTGCCCACTGTGCTATCCTCAGAACACTGAGGAACATACCCACCTGGGTCTCTATTTTACAGCGGAGGACTCTGGAGCTTGGGGAGTTTAGGTTTAAGTTGACCAAACTGTTGTTCAGCTAGGAAGGGAAGGGTGGAAATGTTAACCTCAGACTGCCACTGTAGCCTGTGCTCTACACCACAAAGTACTTCTGCTTTGCCTCTGTCTTATCAAACCGCGGGCTTCCGAGGGACCATGGAGAGTAGAACCATATGTGGACTTGGTTCTAATGGAAGCTAGAATCAGGACGTGCTTGGTGTGTGTCCTGTCCACCACTGCGAAGCTATTTCTTGGGGGCATTCTCTTTCTGGATTTGAATAACAACAATCATGATGGAGACTCTAGTCAGCCTAGCTTCTCTAGTCCTGTCTCCCTGCCCCCTCAGGGTGCAGGCTTCTCCCTGACACTATGGCCAGTTTTTCTTCTGGTTTTCCCTCTGCAGAAACAGGAATCTTCTTATCTCCCAAGGAAGCATTGCCTTGATGGGAGTTACACACATGTACCAATGGAGGAATAAATGTCCCACGGTTGAAATCCAGCCTAGAAACTCCTCATCTGCAGATTGTACAACTCAGCAGTAAGAATTTTCTCTCTGCAGAAAACTGGGGCATAATCAAGTCTTTCAATGAAGGGCAGAAAAGGGAAATCAAAGAAAATCAATTCCATATTTTTTAGGTGTGGAATGCAGATAAAGGAAACGTTCTCACATTTTTGTGGGTAGAAAGCGATGATTTTTCTTCCTCTTTAAGGCCGAGCCTTTTTTCAGGGCATGTTGTAACCTTACACTGTCATTCCATGTCCTGGCCTGGATCCTCCCCCAAGTGACTATACCAATACACTATGACACTGGTAGAAAGCACTACAGGCACATGGACAAACAAGGCCACCAGCACAGAGCCCTGCTCCTCAGCTGCCTAACATCACCAAGTTCTCTAATCCCCTTCTATAAACTGGAGCTAATAAATATGCTGTTAAAAGATTGTTCTGAAGCCTACATAAGAATACAGAGAACTCAGATGTCTCATCGAAAGCCTCCGCAGACTGGAGAAGCATAGGCAACTATCCTGATTTGTATCCTCTGAAGTACTGTTTGGCACAACAGGGGCAAAGTAAGAACATGCTATGGGACACAGTAAAGGACCTCTAAGTCCCAAGAGCCTAGTGCAATGCGGTCTTGTTTGCCATCAGTCTCAAACCCAGGACAGGTGCTCCTGCACAATTACTATTATGGTCTTCCATAACCTATGTATTGTAACTTTCTCTCCATAGCAACAATATTCAGGGTGGGACCTTTAAGAAGTAATCAAGTCACAAGAGCAGAGCCATCGTGTGACTTCTTGTAAGCAAGGAATAGCCCTTACCAAATAATAAACCTCATAATACCTTGACTCTCAGCCTCCAGAAATGTGGAAGATAAATTGTGATTTTTATAAACTCCCCAGCCCATAGCATTTCGTTAGCAGCACACACAGTCCTTGGCAGACACACTCCAGTAAGCCCTTTTCTAAGTTGTGACTTGGGGGTCCAGGCTTCTGCCACCACGAGTTCCTACCATCTTCTTCATGTCCTGAAATCATTGACTTCCAGATATCCAGACTTCAAGACCAAAATAGAAAAGTCCATATGGGATATTTAAAGACCACATCCAGGTATCCAACACTAGGCTGCTTGACCCCAAGAAGCCTGAAGGGACTGTGAAATGCGGTTCAGTATGTGCCTTTCCCAGGAGACCCACACACTGACGGTAATGCTGAGAAGAATGGAGCCACCAACCATTCTACTCGTTACTTTGAAAGAAGCAGGACTCATTTAGTGGAGGGAGGGTGCATGGGCCAAAGGAAAGATGACACTGGTCACTGGTTTATTAAAGACATTTAAATAGAAAACAACCCTCCGGTGACATGAGGCAAAATTATGCAGAGAAAAAAAGTTTTGATGCTTCGCTCACTCCTCTCTCCTCTGCTCTCCCTTTTTAATCAGTGTCTTCAGCTGCCTTCTAGCCTCCCAGAACCCCAGCATAGGGCCCCCAAGCACCCCAGTCCCTCATAGAACTGCTTCATATTTCAGACAATGATGTCCATTAAAAGATGCCTTATTTCCTCAGAGCCATATTGTCTGATAGATGACAGCTAATTAATCTGATAAAGTAATTCATGCAGCTCAAATAATAGTTATTGTGGGAATTGTTACTAGGCCCATGTAACCTGTATTTTTAATAGGTTGCTTCTAGAGACAATGCCTTAACCTAAATAAATTGCTCCAAAGGTAAGGACTGCTCAAACGGCGAGAACCGAGGTCCTCACAGCACGCTTGACAAGGACATAGTGCCGCAGGATCAGCTCTGATACAGTGAGAACCTTCACTTTGTTCGTTTTACTGAACAGCTGCAATAATTGAGGCAGAGGCTTCTGTGTGTGTAAAACATTTTGATATGAGGTTAGAGCACGTAGCCAGAACAGGTTCCTAGAAAAGCACTACCTACTGAGCAAAGAATGCTCTATTACTGCACAAGATTCCTGGTATCGATTGATTTCCTTCCTAAATATGGAAATCCCATTCACGTGAAGAGCAATAAAACAAAATGACTCCATAGGGGTCATTGTAATGCTTCTAATTGTGTTCGTGAATTAAAATCCCTGGTCGACTACTGATTCAGAAAGATCACGTTTGCCTTGCTTCCTCCTAAAGAAAGGATGCTGTGATTTCGCTTAAAGTTTTATTTTGGGACATCTACAAAAGCATAGGGTTTTGCAGTAGATGGCACAGGAGCATCCAGGCCCACTTGGCATGAGTTGTTTCCCTGGGGGTAGATTCATAAAGAAGCAGATTCTGAACTCTGCATCTGGAGTGTAAGATACAGGGATGTCCTTTGGGCTGTCTACCATGAGATAGAACACACTTGTCTCCTGTGAAACAATGATTATCCAGAGAAGATAAGAGATCAGGAACAGTCCAGGGAAATAGTTCATTTAGTTAGATGCTTGCAAGCCCAAGGACCTGAGCTTAGATCCACCAACACCCACATAGAAAGTCCGAGGTACATCTGTAATCCCAGCAGAGGGAAGACAGAGAGGACCGAGATAGGACAATCCCTGGGGATTGCTGGCCAGCCAATCTCAATAAATCAGCAAGCTCTAGATTCAGAGAGGGACATTGCCTGGTGAGGAGGAGGATAACCAGGCTTCTTGACATCGATCTCTGACCTACACACACACACACACACACACACACACACTCAGAAACAAGGAACCGAGGAAGCCTGGCCCTGGGCTAGGCTGTATGACAGACCTTCTTCCCCATCACCAAGTACGATGGGCCAGCCTCATCATCTGTGTCCTGCAACAGACGACAAAGAGAACATCCAGTCCTGTGTTAATGAAGAGACCACAGAAAGTGTAAATAAGCATGAGTCTTTTTACACATCACCCATGTAACTGCAAAGTTCTGGTAGTCTCTTTACCTTGGCGTCCTCTTCTCAGAATAGGGATTGAATGATAAAGATCATGCAAGGCAAACTGTGTCATATTCAGGAACCACAAAGCACCCACAAGACAGTTTATAATTACTGACAATAATATGATTTTTGTGATGTTAATGGGCCTCACTTTTAACAGTTCACTAGGTAAGGGGCAACAGTGTAAGAAGGAATGTAAGTATCTCTCCTCCGTACGCTTAAAGATCTACTTGGGAAGACAGACTACATGAAATCATAGACTAAAAATACATTTTCAGTTAGGGAGCTGGCTCAGTGGGTAAAATGTTTGTCATGCAAGCATGAGAACCTGAGTTCAAATCCCCCAGGCCATGAAAAAGCCAGTTGCCATGGCACATGTCTATACTCCCAGTGCTTTAACAGTCACTTAGGAGTAACTGGATGCTCACAGGCCAGCTAGCCTGGTATACAAAGCAAAGAACAACAAAGAAGAGACCCTATCCCAAACAAGACCGTGACCTCTACATACAGATTACTGTGCACACATTTGTCTTCATTCACACACATCATAAACATACACACACACAAGAATATATTTTTAGTATATGTAAATATAAAATATGAAATGCAAAATCCATACAATCAGAAATAATAAGAAGTGATAATAAACAGGAACTATCACAGTAATTGAGCTGGCTCTGGGATTGTGAGGACAGCTGCCAGAGGAGAGGTATGGCAAGCACATCACAGTCTGACCAGCAACCACACAGCTTGCACATTTAACAAGAAGACAAAACTCAAATTATCCATGAGATGGTAGATTCCAGACTTAATTAACAAGCCACTGGATTGCACTTTGAGAGTTACTTTCTGATGCCTTACAAGTTATGTTGGCAAAGGTCTAGCGCACTCTTCTGAAATTCAACCAACTGATGTCACGAGACAGGCCGAATGACTGACTTCCTTTGCCCTTCAGAGAGCCACATCAAGCCAAGCCTGAGTCTTAGTGATAAAAACAGGGTTCCCCTCTGCAGTGGCAGTCTCCATGTCTTGCATCCTAGGGCTGATGACCAATTGTCATCAGTCAGCAGCAATTTCCAAGGGAAAAGTTGCCCTTTGTATTCAGCCAGCCGTGCTTACTGGAGCAGAGGGAATCTGTACTGGTGCCGAAGGTATCATGCATACACCACCACTGGTGTGTGTTAAATACAGATTCTAGTTCAGGAAGCGGTGGCTAAGACCCAGGTTCTGCATTTCTTGGCTCCCACCCGATGCCAAGCCACTTCCATTCCTCGCAACCAGATAATGGCGCAGGGACTTGGGTGCAGTAGCCGTTGGGACAGATTGAAAGCCGTTATGATCACGTGACTCCTTCAGACCCTTGAGCAGACATCCTGCTCAGAGGCACCATTGGGTAGGCACCTTCCTTGATTTCCCAGGAGAGAAAGGTTTCCCTTGCAAAATCTGCTAGCTGTTATCTCATGACTAGAACGCTTTTGCCCAGAGCACAGAGGCCACCAAGTCGTAGTAGCCACCAGAAAATCTGCAGAATGGAGAAGCCAGTGAACCCTCCCTCCCTTCTCTCTGATATCTGAAAACCAGGGGTGCCTCCCTCTGTGGAAACGACTGAAGAAGCAAGTCCGCGAGGGCCCAGTGAGCGCAGGAGAGAGAATCAGCAGGCACTCAGACTCCTACGTGGCTTTACCTGATGATTTGAAAGTTGCCACAGGAAACAGGCGACGCCATGCTGTTCGCAAGCACAGATGGAGGCCGATCTTGTGGCCTGTGTGTCACAGGGAAAAAGTTCTGTAGCTAAAACATTCCCTAGCTTTCAAAGCTGTAAAGAGGTGTCTTATCTTTTCTGGTGACACCATGACATACTGTGATCCGCCAGCTGCCTGCTGCCCACGGTTGGCATGGGTCACAGTCACAGAAGGGCCCGGAGGTAGGTGTGTTTTGTCCTGGACCCCCCTCCTATGCCCATAACTCTGAAACTACATGACATCTTAACCTTTTAAGAATTTCTTCAAGACAGCATTTTAAAAACACCCAAATCTTTCTTGACCTTTACATTTTAACGGAGGATTTTTTTTTTCTTAAATTGATGTTACAATAATTTTTTTTTAAGCTGTGGCATTTTTAAAGCTACTTCAATGGGAACTTCCCTTTCCCTAACCCACACTATGTGAGACCAATCATTAATCATGAAGGGAAGACACCAAGATTCAAACTAGTCTCTATTATGTTTTTGTGTTTGTGACATTTTCTTTTTATCAGCCAGTGTGGGGTTCCTCCCTTTTTCTTGGATTATCTATAGATTGTAGAATTTGTTTCCCAGGTCCCAGCTCTCTTTGTTCACCACTACACCCTCTTCAGCCATGGCACAGGTATCTGAGAACTCCCTCTGACTAATTTGCAGAGAGCAGTGATAGATCTACCTGAATCTGACAGGACACAAATGCAAAGCAGACCTTTTATGTGAAGGCACAAGTGAGCTGTCACAGAGCAATCTTTTGGGTTCTCCCACTTCACAAAGGCAAGTCTTAAAGAGACAACATGGGACAAGGAGACTCATAGTTTCACAGGCTTAGGTCAGAGGTCACAAAAATGGATAGATAAGCACTCAGAGACCACTAAGGTCCCAATATTGACCAGAGTAAATCAGTAGTTACAAACCTGATGTTCCTAGCCATGAACTTAGATGGAAGAGAAAAAAAAAAAAAAAAAAAAAACCTTGCATCTTGATTTGTACCAATTGCTAAATGGAATTTAGCATTTTGTTCTATTAAGAGCATAGGAGGGAAAACACGATGATATTAAGAAAGCCTTCACTGAGCCGGGCGGTGGTGGTGCACACCTTTAATCCCAGCACTCAGGAGGCGGAGGCCAGTGGATTTCTGAGTTTGAGGCCAGCCTGGTCTACAGAGTAAGTTCCAGGACAGCCAGGGCTACACAGAGAAACCCTGTCTTGAAAAACCAAAAAAAAAAAAAAAAGAAGAAAGCAAGCCTTCACCTTGTCACCAAGGAAATCCCAAATATCTTCGTAGTCCTTACACTAGCTGCAGAGGTCTGCAAACCCTGCTTCCTGACACCACTACTTGAAAATGTGATGATTATTAGTCTGGCTGCTAGATCTTATCCTTTACTGCATTGATGAAGGAATCTGCATTATCTATCACACAGCTGTGTATTTCAGTATTTTGATAGTAGTATTTCAGTGCTCTTCCTTCCCTTTAAATGACAGTGGATCTTGGGCTAGGCATTTTAAAGCTTTATAGGAAGTGACTCCAGGCTTTAGCAGGAGTCAGAGGAGGCCGTGGTGCACACCGAAGGTGGGAAGAAACCCCCTTTGCACTGCCTGCATGCCAACTGACCACGTCATCTCCTCGGGTTCATGCGTATGAACTGAAATGCTTCTGAGATTCTTTCGTTTTTTGTTTTTTGTTTTTTTCTTTTTGGTTTTTTGAGACAGGGTTTCTCTGTGTATCCCTGGCTGTCCTGGAACTCACTCTGTAGACCAGGCTGGCCTCGAACTCAGAAATCCACCTGCCTCTGCCTCCCAAGTGCTAGGATTAAAGGCGTGTGCCACCACACCCGGCTAATTCTTTCGGTTGGCTTAATTAAATTCAGTGGCATTTCCAAACACTTTCTTCAGTATTCATCACAGAGATATCTGTTCATTTGTAGCATTCATTCATTTAACATAGCCATGACTTCTGTCAGGCCACAAGACAAGAGTTATAAAGTGAAGCATGGCAGTTCCTTTCAAGATCCTAGTCTTTAAGAAGTCAAACCATTCTTAACAAATTCCTTACTGAGTAATGAGCACTGTGTACTGGGAGTCTCATCGTGTGCAATATCCATGCTGAAGTATCAAAAATCAATCCATTCAGCCGTAGGCTGGGTAATGTCAAAGGACAAAAAAATTTCACAGGGACATTCACCCAGTAGCCATTTATTAAAAGCTAATTTGTTATATAAGGCAAACAAGTGATTCTAGATGACTCCCAAGATTCTAATGAGTGACATAGTGGACAACACTACTTTTGACAGGAATCAGACCATGGACTGATAAGATGGCTTAGAAGCAGAGCTGCTGAAAATATGAGTTTGATCCCAGGATCCACATGGTGGAAGGAAAGAAGAAGCACCTGCAAATTGTCCTTTGACCTCTATAAGCACATCAGAGCATGCTGGGGAACCCACCTCCACCGCACCCACACACACAATAAATTAATAAATGCAAAAAGTAGTAAGAAATAGACTGTGCATGTGGGGAAAGGGCAGGGCAGTGAAAAACTACTGCTTTTTTTTTCTTGGTGACTTTGAGATCCATGGTTAAGACATGGTTCTAAGGCTTAGAAAATGAAAGCTTATATATGAATGTCAAAGTGGTTGTAAGCAAAGGCCCACTGTTACACACCGCAAGAAGACAGAGGAGCCACACACAAATACACACACACACACACACACACACACACACACACACACACAGTCAAAGCAGGAGGGTACCAGAAACCCTAGGTAGAGCAGAGCATTCAAGTAGTAACACAAGGTGTATACATGTTAGAGGGCCAAGCACACACCTAGAGGATGGACATAGTTAAATAAGCAAGTATATTCTGAATGGATGTTTTTCACACTAGTGACTTCTAGGAAAGAAAATGGAGACCTTCAGGAATTCAATAGTAGAACCGAAAAATGTGAGTTCCTGCAAGAGGAAGATAGAGTGACAAAATTGGATAGAACTCCAAATCCTCTAACTGGGACCAGCGAGATGGCACAACCAGTAAAAGCACTTCCCACCAGGATTCGTGGGCTCAGCTCAAGCCCCCTGACCCACATGGGCCAGAATTGTCAAGAGCTACCCTGTGATCTCTGTGTGTATTCTGTGATCCCTACCACACATGCACATACACATTCATGCACACATACACACACATGCACACACTACATGCATGCACACTTGAGCATATACGACAACTAAATAAATGTTTTAAAAGTATCACCACCTAAGCAGAGGAGAACTCTGGAAATGGCCTACATTTACTAGAGCCCTTTTTTTAAGGTGGCATTAAACAGGAGCACCCAATTATGACAACACAAAGCAAGAGAAAGACATTTTTTAAGTGTCCAATGACTCTTCATATTTAGGATTACCCGGCTACTCCCCTGAAAGATCATGCAACAAAATGAAGTTCAAGCTCGCCCTCCACACTTAGTTAAATATATTCTAACAAACATCCAAGAATATAAGAAACCATCTTAAGCTAGAAACCCAAACTCAGAGAGCAGAAATGAACAAAATAAAATAACGTTGGCTCAACTCTAGAAAAATAGCAGGAGGGGAAGGCAATATTATCTTAGAAATAGAGAAGATGTTAAAAGGCGGGTGCTAAAAGGCAAGTAGGCTCCTAGGAAAAGCTCCTGAGGGCAGGGAAGGGAGAGGAAGCAGTAGCCCAGGGCAGAAGGACAGCATGCAGGAGAACACGGTGAGAATCAGACAAAACGCTACAGATGCAGGGACACGGGGACAGAGTCCGGGTCACTTTATTCCCCAAAGAAGAGAAAAAAAAAAAGGACAACAATCACTCTTAAACAGTGTAATGTAAGAACATTCTACAGTCATAAAATGGGCTGAATTTATACACTGAAAAAGCAGAGTAGAGTCTGAGAAAATTAAGGAAGAATAATGAAAACTAGGGCATATTTTAGAAAGACTGTGAGATTTAACATACAATGATGAAACCCACAGAGTTCTGGGCCAAAAGGAAGGAAGAGGCAGATAGACAGAGACAGACAGACAGACAGACAGACCAAGACAACTTATCAAACAAATTCAGCTGACACCAGAGTTTGAAAAACCAATATACAAAGAAGCCAATAATGGGCTAAAATTGCTTAAAAGCTTAAAAAATGTGAGCAAAGGATTATCATGTAGCACAACTTTTAATACATAAGAATTCTGTAAGCCCATAAACTGTACTTGATAAAATGAGCTTTATCCAATCAAATTATGGCTGGAAGAAAATGTCAACAAAAGGGAGACCTGTTCACAACCATTTAAAAACATAAAAATGTACATATAAAACCAAAATAAGATACAGCATTGTGACAATGTAAAAAATATTACAACTAAGGAACAGGGGTGAAGAAATACATTGTTGCATAGACATAACCATAATGGAAAGATGGACATTGAACCTTGGGGAATATGTTAACAAAGCAGATAAGCCACTATTTCATATCAGGAAAAGAGAGGGGTGCATAAAAATACAAAGTAAGAGTTTTAAAGAGGAAAATGACATTAAATGAAAAGACACTTTAAAATCTCTATGTAAATAAATTGACAAGATGGGTAATTTCTTAAAGAAAACACATTGAATTAGTTAAGCTAGAAATCAAATCAATGTCCATATTTAAAAAAAAAGAATATCAAGAAACAGCCTCACAAAACCTATCACCAAACACATATGACTTAGGGGAAGAGTTTGTCAAACAAAGCCCCAAATCTCAACTATCAGTTGGTCCCAAGTTCTCTGCACTGTTCGGAGCACTCAGGAGGAAAGGAAGTGTTTCAATCTTTCTTAATGCAACAAATAGAAACAAAATAAGGGGGGGAAGCTACAGTGTAAAAGCACTCATCATTATTAGCTCCTCGGTGAAGTCAGAGAGAAGATGCCTAAGGGGTTGGGGGGGGGACATAAAAGTTCCTGCAGATACAAAGTTGCTGTCAGTGCTGGGAGCTCTCTCAGTGGTTAAAAGCCTTGGCTACTCCTGCAAAGGACTGGGGCCCACTTCCCAGAACCCACAGGGGGCTCAAAAGCATCTGTAATTACAGTTCCAAAGGCTCAAGCAGTCTCCTCTGGCCTCCCCAGGCACCTCTGTTCTGCAAATACACACAGGCTGGTAAAACACATTAAAAAAATAATAATAATTTTTTGTTGTCTTTTGTCTTAGTTTCCTTTCATGTTGCCATGACATAATGCCCTGACAAAATCAATTAAATAAGAAAGAGTTCATTTGGCATAAAATTTCAGATTATAGGCCGCCTTTGTAGGGATATCAAGGTAGCAGGATCCTAAGGAGCAAGTCATGATACATCCACAGTCAAGAGCACAGAGCAATGCATTAGTCCACGGCTGCTTGGCCTTAGATCATTTTCTCCACTCTTATGTGGTTCAGAATCCTCTTCTTAGGGAATGGATCCACCCACAGTGGGTGGGACTTCCCACCTCAGTTGGCATAATCAAGACAATCTCCCACAGACACGTTCACAAACCAACCTAATCTAGACAATCACTCATTGAGACTCCCTCCCTTCCAGAGTGACTTTAGAATGTATCAAGTTGACAAAACCAATCGTCACAGTTGCATTGAAAAATTGCTAGGAACAGTTGCAATAAAAAATTGCTAGGAAAAACATTATCATTTGACAAAACTTAATATATATTAATGGTAATGCTACTCCTATAAATAGAAAAAGATGAAAATTTCCTCAATGTGATTAGCACTAAAAATTACTCTCTTACTTAATAGAGAAATAACAGAGATTAAGACTCTAACAGTTCTATAAAACAAGAGTATGCACTGGAGCATGAATAAAGAAGAGTTAAATAGACAAAAATGTTAACAGAATATAAGTGTAGAATTAGACTCAATATGTACAGAAATTTATTGTTTCACAAAAGTAGAAAAATCACTGGAGTAATGGGAAACTTTTAAACAAATAGTTTGAAGCTACTAGGTAGTCATTTGGGAGAAAAAGATCAAATGAGACCCACATCTCACAGGCAGCAGGAGAATAAACAGAGTGGATTAAGGTTATAAATATAAAAACTGAAACCATATCATATGGGGAAAATGACTAAGTTATTATTTAATTTGTGTAAAAAAAAGATTTCTAACTATGAGTTAAAAATCATTTTTTTAATAATATCACCATGTGCAGCATCAAATAATGATCATGAAATAGGGTCAGCACTTGGGAGGCAGAGGCAGGCCGATTTCTGAGTTCGAGGCCAGCCTGGTCACAGAGTGAGTCCAGGACAGCTGGGTCTATACAGAGAAACCCTGTCTCAAAAAAGAAGAAGAAGAAGGAGGAGGAGGAGGAGGAGGAAGAGGAGGAGGAGGAGGAGGAAGAGGAGGAGGAGGAGGAGGAGGAAGAAGAACAAGAAGAACATGAAGAACAAGAACAAGAAGAAGAACAAGAACAAGAAGAAGGACAAGAAGAGAGAGAAAAAAAAAAGAATTAAGGAAAATATTCATAGTGCATACTAGAGCAGAAGGACTAATATTAAATACATGGAAATCTCAAAACTATAGGAACAAACGATCAAAATGCTAATTTAAAAAATCAAGAAAGGTGAAAAAAAAGTTAAGTACATACCTTGCTTATTAGTGAAGCTGGGAAAAAAATCTAGTCATCGCCATAGTTTCATATCGAGAGTTCAAATTGATATGATAGCTGTGATAGCTGCACAGGAACACTAGGTAGACTTTTCATTTTTGACTAGTAAGTCCACTTCTTAAGGGCTGTAGCTCCAAGAATGAGCAAAATGTATAAGCATACATTCATTTATCCTACCCTAATTTCTACACACATGCCGACATGGAAGAGCAAACACACATGGAAGCACTCCTCAGAATGGAGTACTATGCAACTGAATAAACCAGAAGTGAAACTTCTGGAGCCGACAGGAGGTGCCTTCTGTAAAAGAGATTAAGTGTAGAAAAGAATAACAAAACTTAAAAAAAGCATCCAAAGTACACCATTCTCTGTGCATGAGACCAGACATATGAAATTACAGAGACATTTTCTCCTTTATATTATAAAAAGGGAAATTCAAAATGGAATCAACAGGGCTTGAATAAACTCAAAATAATTCCCTCAAAGTGGAACATAGTAGCTATCTGACGGGAAAACCAGGAGCCCCCAACTTAACGAAGCAATCGAGCTTAAAATAATCGGTGATAGGACACATAAAGAATAGACATCCCTGGGTAGGGTGCCATCAAAAGAGAGACAGTATCTTTCTGTGGTATTCTTGCATTACCTCATCCCAACCATGAAAGCACATGAAGTGAACATCGATTAAAAGGCATTCTACCAAGTCACTGGTCGGTGAGTACTCTGAGGAAAGTGCCAAGATTACAAAGGCTGAGGGGCAGCCAGGGAGGGGGAGGTACCCCATGGGAATGAATAGCTCAAAGCAATACAGAGTTCCCGGATAGAGCTTTGGGACATGAAGGGGACATGGCCATACCACTGGTGTACTTTGAATGAAGCCTGTAGCTTAGTTTATAATGTATGAGACCTCGTTCTCTACTCCTGGTGGCTGCATTGCAATGCAGGGAGAGATTCTGTGTAAACCAAGGTAGGGCCAGAGACTCAAAGAAACTCAGCTGAACATAATGACAATTTCCATAAGTCTAAAATTAGTTCAAAAATAAAATGTGGGTTTAAAAGCGTTAACAAGTAAACATATCTCTTACCTTATCTTGATGGATTTCTGAAAACTTCCATCTTTCCACAGCTGTCCTATAAAAGTTTCAAAACATTTTGAAAACCACCTAGTGTTGCCACTCTCGGTGATCAGAAGGTTGCCAAATTAGTGAAGACGACCAGAAAGGGAGACTGAAGGGGCAGCCGAGGAGGCGGAGCAACCAGTGGAGACAGTTTCAAATGACCTGGTTTCTACTGTTAAATTTACTCATAACCTGAAATGCGCTATAGTCCACACAAGGGTACAAAAACCATCAGGTAAATTCAAGGGCTTAAAAAAAAATGCATCTAACCACCTCCTGTCCAAAATATTGGCGCTTAACCTTTTTCCTGAAGACGCAATCTGCTCACTGCACCCTCGTGGACTCAGAGACCTAGATTACCACAGGAGCAGAACCGTCGCCTTGCCCTGATTCCATAGGTCTGTTGCTGCCTTATCAGCTTGAGGTCCTAGGGGGATGTGGAGATGTGCCTACCCCCTGCACAGAGGGAGAGCAAGCATGACCTACGTCCTTCACAGAACTGTTGTCCTTAAAAGCTACTGTAGGGAATCCATTGCAATCCTGTTTCCCCAACAACAGTATCAGGAGATACTTGTTCCTCTACCTTACGAATAGAGGAAATGACAGGAAAAGTTTCAAAATGCCGGAGGAGCTCCCAAGAAAGCTGGGGTGGACAAAGAGACCACCAGACACAGGATCTCCCACTTCTGGATCCTTGGTGAGAGTTCAGTGGGCTCTGCTTCTTGGTGAATGTGGAAGAACAAGCAGCCACAGAAACAGGAGTTGCCACGGACAGGCCATCACATCCAAGCCATAATGCTGGGTGCTTTTTATTCCTTTCAATGCCATCCTCACATAGAGTGTCTGATGTATTCCTCAATCTGTATGGTGAAGCTGGTAGGAGATCATTCCCTTTCTAATCATCCCACACCAATGATGTTTTAAACTACATAAAGCCCTTTTATTGTGTGACTTTATTTAGCTTCCGCCAAAAGCAAAGTGGTGTTATCTCCCCATGCTCCAGTTAACTGAGAGGCAACCACTGTCTGGCCCAATGTCATCTCTAGCAAGAGTGTCATACACCCCCTAACTCACATCCCAACTGTACCAAACACACAACAAAATGGGGGCTGGGGGAGATGGAATTCATGAGTTTCTGACTAGGACTCCACACGCGATGTCATGATAGGAGGGAACTGATGGGGTTGTTCTGCTCAGCTCTGATCCCACTGGACTGGGCAGAGACAACCCAGGATACCGGTCATGCAACTCAGAGCAGCACCTACCTCTCTGGAGGGATCTCTGTGGCCGGCTCAGGAGCCTTCCCAAATGTGCCAGCAAGGCAGGTGGGATGTGCGCTAACTCACTGATTAAGGGTCAGAAGGAATCCTCAGCTGTTTGAGATAGGCATAGGATGGCTCCTATTATGTAAACGTGTCACTGAGCCGGCTCACTATGCTTCCTGCCCTCACATATCTTAAAAGATCTAGTGTTCCCCGTGCCTCGCCCAGGAGAACTGGTTTTTATTATTGACACCACTGCTCACCCTTCAGCATGCTTGTGAGTCCCATGGTGTCCCTGATTTGCTCCAAGGCCTTCCAGAAGACAAAAGGAACCAGGAAAACTGGAAGGGGCAGCAGGCTGAAGGGATTGAGACAGGCAGGCAGGCAGAGAGGACCTATACCACCTGGCAATAGGGAAGAGAGTGCCCGAAGGACCATTTCTGGCCATTCCTGTATTGACCCCACGTGTCAATCGGACAAAGTGCACTTATCTGACAGCTGTCATCTTGCTTGTGGTGACATCAGAAACAACTGGATCTCAGTACCATCAGCCTGGGCTCTGAAGGTGGCCAGGTGCGATAGACACACACAGATGCAGCACGCTAGGAGAGAACCCTAAGGCCTTTTCCCCAAGGCTGGCAGGATTTGTGCTTCAGCCCTGCCTGGGCTTCCGTAGCTTCATTGGGGAAACTTTCACCTGCACAAAGCAGGTGATGAATAGTGCAGTGTGGCACTGTCCCGACTCCTGGAGTTGAAGGTCATAAGGAAGAGACCAAACCCCAGGAACCTCAGGGATGTTTCCAGCCGCACTTGTAAATCCAAACAATCTCACAGTTGTGAAATGGAAAGTTTGTGGGGGAAAAAACAAATGCTTTGGTTATTACAGCGTTACTACATTCATAAAATATATTTCATCGGGTGGGGGGAGTTTACACAGGGGGTAATGAGATTTTTGCTTTATACATTATTTATCACCGCTTAATCCAGGTACTGTGGGTTATTTTTTTATCCCTTCCTTTTCACAGCTACAAAACACTTCGGTATTTCTAATTTATTTCTGCTTACAATACAGATGTTCTCAATTGTGTTTCTAACTACATTTCAACCGTTATGATCGCGTTTATTTGTTTGTGTCAGCACAGAAGCAGAGGTTGGATGTGCAAGGCACAACAGTGAGGTTTCTAAGATGCCGGGGTAAAGGGCTTGCATGGGGTCGGGGTGTGCTGGTGGGTAGCGTGCCTACCTACCCGTGCACACAGCCCTAGTGTTTGATCTTCAGCAGCGAAAAACTACACATGGTTCCTGCCTAAAATCTCAAATACCTAAATGCACAGGTAAGTAGAGGCAGGAAGAGCAAAAGTCCTAGGTCAGCCTCACCTCCATGGCCATTTATTAAGTCTGAGGCCAGTCTGGATGACATGAGACCCTGTCTCTACAAAAAAAAAAAAAAAAAAAAAACAAAAAAAAAAAAAAAAAAAAAAAATCAAGAAATAAAACAGGTGATCTAGTCTCCCTCATTAGTTCATAGACTCTTCCCGCCACAGCCCCTGCAGGTGGGAAGGCAGGGCAGTGCCCCCATCGGCGCACAAAGGTCAGATGCCTTTAACATGGTACTTTGGGGCTGGCCATTTGGAAGGAACATTTGGACAACATTTGGGTTATGTCCTCACAATGAATTTCCAAGCTGTTGGTAACAAACTAAAGAAAATGCAGTCTGCCCTGAACACTAAGAAACAAGCATGTAAGAGCCTTGAAGGTCATGTGTAAATATTGACATTTTAATTTTATTTAGCATACCAAGCTGGGGTTTCCCGTTGCTTATCTTGCTGTTAAAAACTCCTCACCTCCCCTTGCACTGCCCTGCAGATTGTCGGGAAAAGATCTGAACAGAGCAGCCATGGGTGCTCTGCCCTCTTGGCTAACAAGGCTTCGTTTTGTTTGTGCAAAATCTGAGTCAGAGGGGCGTTCCTGCACTCTCATCTCCAGCACGGACCGATGCACCTGATTAGATAACAGAAATTTGTGGGCTGAATGTACGAGTAGTAACACGACAGCCAAGATGCAAAAGCGGGAGGGGGGGGAGCGGGGGGGGGGGAGAAAGAGAGAGAAAGGAAACGGCCCTCCCACTCACTCAGAGTCAAGTCAGGTGTCTGAAACCAACATCCTTTGGGGAACCAACAACTTGCTCATTTGGTTAATTCTGTGAGTACTCAATGGTAGCCTGAGCTAGAGAGGCAGGCTCGTCCACAGCTCTCTGTCCTCCTCTCAAACCAGGACCCCACCTGAAGAGCTGATTTTAACCTAAGTCCAATTCTGAAGGTGAGATACAGGGAAAGGCCAGTCTGCCCACCTGGGATGGACCCCCTGGCACACTTAAACAACTTCATTGAAGCATTTGAGCCTATACAACCCCAAAAGCAAAGAGGCCTGGTGGTGCGGAGAGCAGCCTGCAGCCTGGGAACTTGCCGGAAGCTCCTGTCTCCCCCCCAAGTTGGATCACTAGGATCATTTTCATGCCGCCGAATTTGTGCACTGAAATGCAGGTCCAGCAGAAATGAAAGGTCAGAGAGTTAGGCCAGGAAGAGACCCACAGCCACCGCCAATGGTCTTCAGCCTGAAAGGCTTTCTGGATGTGTAAAGAAGAAAGGGGATGTGAGGACAACATGGGCTTTTGATGCTTCGTGACTCCCACTCCCTGACTTAGCACAGAAACCAGGAACTGGCGCTGGAGAGATGGACCAGAAGGTAAAGGCAATTGCTACCCAGCTTGAGAACTTGAGTTGGATCCCCAGGAACCACATAGGTCATCTGACTTTCACATGTACTATGTGGGCACGCACTCAGACACACTACATAATGAGCAAGTAAGTAAGTAAGCAAGTAATAATGGTTTTAATTAAAAAACAAAACAGAAATCTTAATGGGGAAAAAAAAACAGGCCCTCTGTATTATTTGGGGAAGTAACAGGTCAACCATTCATGATCTGGCCCAGACAAATGCCACAGCATAGCACGCACATCATTGGCTTCAATGCTAGTCACCTGGTCCGACTCCTGCTTTGCAAGTTTTACCTAATTCAGCTATTGAACAGCCCAACTGCATCACAGCACGCCACGAATGTATACTGGTTTGTTTTTCAATAGTACTGGGTGGGCTGGGGCAGTCCAGGTGAAACCTTCCCGGGGGTAAGATGGTGTCCCCCATCCCTCCCCTGAGGTCTACGCTCTTCCACTCAGCCCTCAGATGTTCTCCCCTCCACCGCCCCTCCCCATTAGCTTCCAACGTTCCCTTTTCACCCCCAGAAAACAAGTACCTTCATGTACTGTGCTGAGCTTCACTAATTGGTTTTGCATTTTGCACAAACCCAGAGAATTTCCATTTTAAGAGAAAGAAAGAAAGAAAGAAAGAGAGAAAGAAAGAAAGAAAGCCAAAGAAAGAGTGACTCATTACAGATGGAATGTCAGACACCACGGCATGGGGTAAAAATGTCACTTAAGCTGGTAAGTACATTCCCAGTATCCATAGAGCAGACAAGCTGCTGAAGTTCAGCACCCATGGGTAGACTTGGCGGATACCAGGATAGGTCCCTGTCCGTCTCCCCACCTTGAAAATCCTCCCCATCCCCACAGTACCTCACTACTGAGACATTTTAGCCAGTGTATAGTAGTTCTACCTACATACTCAGAACATAGACTATTTAGTGGAAACTCAATTAACACTATCCAGTTATCCTGGTTATCTTCAAGGTCTTCACATCTCTCCATAAAGAAAGGAGCAGTGCTACACCACAACACACACACACACACACACACACACACACACACACACACGCACACGCACGCACATGCACACACACACACACACACACAGGCACATGTGGATGCACACACAGAGGTCACAGAGGTAGTCATATCCTCTGCATCTAGAGTTGCATGTGATTGTAAACACCTGGACATAAAAGCTGGGGACATCTGCAAGGGCAGTGTGCCCTTCACAACCATGAAGCTCTCTCTTCACCCCCAGAATTGATGATTTATATAAAGAAATTAGTTCCTCTAGGTAGTCCCGATTTATTTTAGACAGAATACCTTCTCTACAATGTGACTTCTTCTAGCCACTCACAATTAAACCTCCACACAAGTAGGACAGAAGATGGAGAAGACTAATCTGAAATAATGGGTCCAAACACATCAATGCTGTAAATTTTCAAGGAAGAGTACAGTCCCAGTGAGTGGCAGTTCTTCATTATTTAGAAATAACTCCCAATTCTCAGCAGATAGAGCATTAAATAAAACAGGGGTGTTCTCATCTGTCAGAAGAATGCCATGGCCAATGAGATTAACAGTTCTAGGCCTTGGCAGGTCAGTTCAGACAGAGTTCTGAAACTCAGAAAAAGAGCCATCCTGTTGGCCACAGTAGGCCACTGTTGGGAGAAGAAGCCTAAGCAACATTAAAGTGGTGGATACCAGTTTGCATCTCCCTGCTTCCTGACTAACGGTGCAGTATGACCAGCCACCTCAGGTTCCTGACATCAAACCTTTACCACCATGATGGGCTCAAACTGAGAACCAAAATAAACTCTTCTTTCTTGGGATTTTCTTTTGATGGGCACTTTGTCACCACAATGAGAAAGAGGACTGTTTCACCTGTCTTTAAAGAGCATCATGGATGCAGAGGCAGGACCCCTATCACACTGGAGCATGAGCCACAGTGGTCCTTGTTCCTTCTTCAAAGGGGTAATTGATTGCTTTTGTAATGCAAACTTTCAGCCTACACTAAGCCAGTTCTCTACTATTGAGCTATTACCCAGCCATTTTCTTTTAATGTTTTATTTGGGAACTGCTATCACTAATTCGTCCAAGATGGCTTTGAACTTATTCTCTACCCCAGCAGGACTTGGACTTACAATCTCCCCGTCCCAACTTCCTGAGTTGCTCATAGTTCCGCACCACCAAGTCCAGCTTGAACTTACAATAAAAAGAACCATGAGTTCACAAACATTCCATCAAAATGTTCACAATAAAGAAGCAGACGCTCTGAGGATATGCTTATAATGTATCTATAAATTTAGCATAATCTGATATTCTTAAAATGTCAGTGTTAAATCCCAGAGTCATACCACTGATATTAGTCAGAGGGATAAGGGGCCATCTTGGAAGGCAGGCATAGCAGCCAGCAGCAGGCACGGAAGTGTGGAGCTACAAGATCACATCTTCAAATACAAGCATGAAACAGAAGGAGAGGACTAGAGGTGGGGTAAGACGGTAAGACTCTCAAAGCCCACCCCTAGGTACATACTGTAAGGCTGAACTCCTAAATATCCCACCAACAACACATGGTGCCCAGGGCTTTAATTGTCCAAACCAGGGGGGCGGGGGTCAGGCTGTTGCTCATTCCCACCAGCACATCCTTCTTAAAGCAAGCAAAGCCTTAAAAATGTACATCATTACATCAAAATGCCAAGCTCGCAGGTGATGGTAGAATCAGACCAACTCAGAAATTTCCTTCCCAGGAAAATTATTCCTCAGCCGGGGGAGGCCATCAGTTTAAATGGAGATTTCTCTAAGGACCCAGAGGGTAGGACATAAATGATCTGACAGCAACAAGTCTCCTCCAAGCCTGACTTAGGGATGCTGCGTGATGGTGTCTGTGTGGTAGGATTTGAAAGGCCTAACGCCACGTCTGACTCTTCTGGTTTGCTTCCTAATGGTAAGTCATTGTGTGCTGAGCCTCAGTCCCTCCAACTCTGAACTAGGAATAGTCCCTACCTGTCCTTGGAGCAAGCTGCAAAAGTAGAAGAGATGATGTAATCGAAGTGTGCCATGAATATAACCATGCAATTTAATTCATTTATCTGTGAATTGGAGAACACTGTCCTCACATGCTGAGTTCATATTGTTTGTGTTGTTTGTCTTCTTGCTCAGGGCAATTGCTAATAGTGTGCGCTGTAATTTCCCAGTCAAATGGAACATGAAAGGCTTTGAGGGACGTTCTTTTTCAATCATATCCATGCAGAAAGATACAGACTTCTTAGTCATTTGGGAAAATTAATCTAGGAAAGGGATTCATAACTCAAAGCATTATAAGGAGATAAAAGATATAGTATATGAAGAAATTCTGTACATGGAAACAGGAAGTGGTATTAGTGTTCTTTTAATGGAAAGTTGTTCTAGATTCTATGTGTTAGTTCTCACCAAGATATTAAAAATGAAGACTGTCTATCAAAGCCCTCTCCTGACCAACAGTAGCTGAATATAGAACAGTGTTTGAAACATGCTTCACTGAAGGATGAACTTTGACCCTCAGGAGCATCCCACCCCTCATACAACACTGCAGGGATTTTGCAGTATTAGCCAAACCAATGGATTCAATGAATAATACCTAGGAATGATGTAGGAGTTTCTTGGTGTCCCACCCTATAAAAATCCATCTTCCTCATTAGAAACTATGCCAAAATAAGCATTCAAGCATAAGCAAAACTTAGAACTTGTTCAGCAAATTAGCTTTATGACAGGGTCCACAATGTTTCTGATTGTTCCCTAAACCCCTCCTTCAAGTACATTTCATACTCAGAAGAATAAAAGATAACTGTGTGGGCCTTGCCAAGTCCTCCTGGGTGCAGTGGCCGCCCGTGTGAGCCTTGCCAAGTCCTCCTGGGTGCAGTGGCCACCTGTGTGAGCCTTGCCAAGTCCTCCTGGGTGCAGTGGTCACCTGTGTGGGCCTTGCCAAGTCCTCCTGGGTGCAGTGGTCACCTGTGTGAGCCTTGCCAAGTCCTCCTGGGAGCAGGGGCCACCTGTGTGAGCCTTGCCAAGTCCTCCGGGGAGGAGTGGGATCTGCAGTGTGTAGAACTATCTTGAGTTTGTCACAGACCTGTGCACACTCAGCTGCGGTGAAATGAAGAGCATCGAAGCCTCTTCCACCCCACCTATCCCACCACCATTTTAGCAACTCACAGAAAAACAATCAAAAAGCCAAGAAACAAATCATGGATGGCTCTGTAAGGGCCCTGAAGGCCTAAGGAAAAACTGAGAAATCCCTGAGAGCCTGTGGAATTTTGAGTTCTGGCACCCTGCTAATCACTCTTACTAGATAAGCAGCAGGACCAGTTATTTCGGTTCACCGTCGCTTATGCTTGACAAGCTGAGTCTGTCTGTTGCAACTCCATGGCATGTCCAGTCACGGTCACGTAGACACAGCCATACGAGTCCACGGTCCTTCCCGACAAACAAACCCACCTGAATAGAGAAAACATTTAACTCATTGAAGGCAACCAATGTTGTGGGATACTCTGGGGCACATTTATCCTGACTTTTTATGTCCTTACAGTCTAGAGAATATGGAGAGCTCTCTTTCATGAAATTCTGTAGGAATTAATATAGCATAGCCAAACAGGTATCAATAGGTTAGATTCCTTATGTGTCAGTGTTAAGGTTTCTCATTTCTTCATTGAAAAACTATTAGTTTGCATCATGCCATCTGACTTCTGGTTCAAGAATCTTCAACAAAACTGAATGTCTTAAAATGCATCCTTAAAAGTTGACAGTCAAACAGTCGTGGATCCTAAGCCAAGACTGTGGCAGATGGAAGACATGTGAGACAGCAATGACAACCACACAAAGAAGTGACCCAGCCAAAGCTAGAAGAGCTGACGGAACAACCACTGACTAAGACCCAACACATTTATTTTGATTTAATCTCTTTAAGTAGCCTAATATCCTTGAAAAAAAAAAAAGTAGATACTATTCAAGAGGAAAGTGATGTTGGGAGAGAGAGGGGTCATCTCTAGTTGCTGGGATAAAACACCCTAGCCAAAAGCAACTTAGAATAAGAGAAGTGTTCATATGGCTCACAAATTCAAATTATAACCCATTGTTGATGGGAAATGAAGGCAGAGACTCAAGTAGCTATTCCCATCACATCCATAACCAAGAACAGCAAGAAACAAATGCTCGCATGCTGCCTGCTTCTGCACCTACCTAGCTTTCTTCTCTCCTAGATATTTCGGGACCTCCTGCTCAGGGAGGCTGTGATTTCCTTCACCCATTAATAATCAAAGCAGTCTGCCATAGACTTGCCCAGAGACCAACTGAAAAAAGACAATTTTTCAGTTGGGACACATTCTCAGGTGTTTCTAAGTTGTGACAAGTTGACATTTAAAGCTAACCATCATACTAGGTTACTTTAGGTAAAGAGTGGTGGTCCATGCCCCGTAGTCTCAGCATTCAGAGGGCAGAGGCACAAAAGCCAGGAGTCCAAGGCAGACCTTACCTATAGAACAAGACTAAGATTAGTCTGGCTGTCTGGGATCTCATCTCATAAACAATCACCACCACCTCACAAGGAAAACATTCAATTTATAGTTTCACTATCGATAAGGTACTTTCAGAAACACATTTATTGATCCAATAGCATCTAGAGAATTCAGTTTTTCTACCAAGCATTGTACCAGACCCTGGAGATAGGAATATAAAGGGGATAGTACTTATCTTTATGAACTTACAAATCATGGCAAATAACAAGCACTGGGTTAGCTCACAATAAGTACACTTTTGAAAGTTTTTAGAATGAATGAATGTATAGGCTCATGAGCTACATTTACAAGAAAGGGAACTAACTGTAGAAAAATCACAGGTAGTGTGGAAGTCTAAAGTGAAATAGCTAAGAACCAAGTGTGGAGCTGTTCAGCCGTGCCAGTCACTCCCGAATACCACACGCAGAACACTGTAATCTTAGATTACATTAATTAAAGTACAAAACCTGGAATGAAGGGCAGCATACTGTACTGTGTACTATCGGGCCATATCTAGAATGGGACGTTCCATTCTGGATGCTACACACTGAATTAACTTCAAGAAAAACAGACCGGTGGGCAGGCTACACAGCACCTCATGTGAGAAACAATTTCTTTTGTGTGTTTATCATGCTAATCATAAAGAGAACTAAGTGCGGGGTGCTTTGCAGGCATTTTCTCATTGAGCTTTCAAAATCCTTTGTGTGAAAGGCAAATACCTCATTATCCCCAGTTCACAAATAAGAAAATACAAGCTGAGTGGCTGGAAGTAACTTGCTCAGAGTTGAGTGTGATGAAAATGGCCATGAACCTCAGCAAACTTCGCTGGTCTTAGCACCTCCTTAAGAAGAGGAGAGAGATGTACAAAGACGGGCAGGGGCATGCTGGCCTTGAGACAGAACCAACAGACATTTGTGGGAAATTTCTCCCACTATATATTGTTTTAAATATGTAACAATTTTTTTTAGGTGTCTCGCCCAGACTCCCTCTCAGGCTTTTCCACTCCATTTTAAGTCAAATTGGCTATTTCCTTGAATGAGGGCAATTATATTAATTGCAGAGTTCTCTGCTTTCTATCTACCAGGGCTCAGAGTTCAGATACTTAAGGTGGTATCCTTCTGGGGACCACATTCTCATGTCTCTGCGATTCTGTTCCTAAAAGCTACCACAGGGGCCAGAGTAAAGCAAGCATTAAAGATGGTTAGCTTTGACTTTACAAAAGACAGAGGCCTCAGCTAGCCTTTTCAGCTAGCAACTGCCCCATCCCTCTGTGCCACCTTGGAGCCAGGGTGGGAGAATTACAAGTCACCCTGCGTTTTGAAAAGAAGTGATCCATTTCCAAGTTGCAATCTACTTGAAATAATCTCCCCAATTACATGGAAGTAATTTACTCTATATTTACTTTCTGCGCTGGACTATCAAATATCTCTTCCTCTCACCCCCAGGGGCAGCAGCTGGGATTAAAAGTTCCCCTACCTGCCTGGCTGGGGCTTTAGGATTTAACTCTTTCTTGCCTCCGTAGGGGTGAGCAAAGTTTTCTCCATAGAATATCTGCTATTAGTCAGGGTTGACCTCTAGATCCTTTTAGCCCTAAGATGTGTTCTTGCTGTATTAATCATACTTATTTTGGACCCAATCTATTTCCAGGGGTGTTGGTTATATTTCATACATTGAGACTGGCCTATATGAAACCCAGCCATGAAAGGAAACTATTTCAGTGAAAGTGAGTGCTGCTGCAATGTTGTGCAATGAGATGCTAAACAGCTGGATGTGCTGGGTGCTGGATGGTCAAGTAAAACTCACTCGGAGCTCAAGTTAGGAAGCCCTCAGAAAGGTAAAGAAGCCCTTTTCACTCTCCAGGGGCAGCTACCAAAATACAGAGAAATGGACTTTTGGCCTCCAATTCCTCGTCCTGGTAAAGGCTTCCAAGTCTTAGCAATCCCTCCTCCAGGCTTTCTAAGTTGGGTATACAGCTCACGGTGGTAGCAGGCACAGGACCCTGGGTTCCCTCTCCAGTACAAGGCAGAAACGGATTAAAGCAACTTCACCCATAGCATCAGAGTCACGGGTGAGCCACATGGATTTTGTCTGTTTTTAATCTTAGGCTATTGTTTATACTCTTATAGATTTGTAAAAGTTTTGAGCAGAAAGTACAGACAGCTCCTACTTCCCACTTCTCCGCACCACTCTGTCCCACCCTCCCATCCCACCTGTTTCCCCATCATTAACTTCTTGCATGGAGCGTATTTCGGCAGAACAGTACAGGTTCGCTATTCTTAAGTTCCCTGACCCTAAGATGACCAGGAAAGTGGTCAGACCCATCTGTGCTTCAAGTAGAACTCCTTCTGTCAACTGCTTAGGTGAGCCATTCTCCTAAGAACTCTTGGCCACAGCAGCAGCATGGCCCAGAAGCAACCTCTCCCCTCCCCCAAAGAAGGCCGACAGGGGAGGGGACCGGGGACAGGAGGCAGAATGGGCTCTGGCAAGAGCCTGAGGACAGCAAGTTTCAACAGGGTGCTGCACAGAGCTCCTTGGTTGCTTTATCTTCTTTAATTACAGCAGACTAATCCTTACATGGGTAAACTATTTATTCAAAAACAGGGCTGTGTAACCATCCAGTAAACCGGGGACATAGTTATTTATCCTTGAGAGCTGCCCCCTCCAATCGCTCATTGGGGCTCTGCTGGGAGAGGAAGGGCCTCTTTCTGGTGCCTGGCCCTTTTCTAGATCAGCTTTTAATTGCTAATGAATTAAACTTTCCAAGGAGATAAGAATAATGTTATTTTGTTTGCACACAGACTGCATGACTAACGAGGAGGATATAAATAAAACCATTCCGAGCACTATCCTTGGGTGGACACGCATTGACTGTGTTCAAGTGAAGCCTGCAATGGCTCCCCCTCAAGATTAGGTTGTTATTGCGGAAGCCGAGGTTTGTACACTGTTAAAAGCCCAAGCTAATATGTTCGCTTAAGACATCATGCCTAATTATGCTATTTGTCAGTAGGGGAACCCATTTCCCAAACTTTAAACCATCCTGACGCACCAGTGTGAATCTGAGCTGTGTAAATATGCCAGGGGAACACCGGAGGATTCTGAGCCAACTACACTCACACCATGATGTTTATGAAAACAGGCAAGAGCAGGGCCTGAACATCCTCTACCTAAGGATGACACTGATTTTTATGTTCCTGCAGCTCTCATGGCAAGGAAATGTGGAGGGGGAAATCTTTGCCTTTATTTTTGGAAATGCAATATTAAAAAAATCTGTAAGTCTCTTCTCTACTGTAGTCTCTGGCTACCAAGTTGTTTGGGAGGAAGAGGGAAGAGATTTCCATGGATGGGCTTGTTCCAGTTCGATAAAGAACTGTTTCACCGACCAGGAGGAAGGGGTCTTCAGCTCTGAGTCACTGTCTGGGCTTGGCTATGGCTTAGTGAGCTGTGTTCCCATCCTTGGGTGGGTGTGGTGTACTGTGATAGGCAAACCTAGCACTGTTTGGGCTGTGTGATAAGTATAAGAGTCAGAATTTCTAGAGAGGTAGGGTGTGTGTGTGTGTGTGTGTGTGTGTGTGTGTGTACATACAGAAAGTCAGTTCAATGGAGGTTGACATATTTGAGAATCATTCACCATAAGTCAAGACATTTCAAAATCTAATTTAATTTGATTAATTGGAGATTGAAATCACACACCAAGGCCTTAGGAAATCTCATGGTGAATTAAATCAAGTGGATCATTTTGTATCTCAAACTTTCCCCGTGGCTTCCAGGCAGAAACTATAAACTCCAGGAGTTTATGAGGCAATCGCTCACGCAGACACACACACACACACACAAACACACACACACCTGGGCTCTGACTTACAACGTGTAAGAGCCTGCCTGCATCCATCCAATCAGTCCCACCCTCCTTCCAATCCCCTTTCAAATACTTAAAACCCTACCAATCGTCTTGCTGGCCCTTAAGTTTCAACAACATTCAGTGATTTATTTGCGTATTTACTAGTTACTGCTGTGCTGCAAACCATTCCCTAGGGTCCCCTGAAATGTTCAGGCAACAGAACCTCAGCCCACAATAATAGAAGTCTCCACCTTGCCCAAAGTGAGCTCATTGCTCCTGAAACCAACTGTCTTTTTCCCTGCATTCAACAGTTTTCCTGTGGCTACCCAGCCTCTTCCTGCCTTTCCTCACACTTCCACAAATAGCTCAGGGTGGCTCCTTGTTCCTTGGCCCTTCTTTCCTCATTCCTCCCTGGAACATGTTACATCCCCTCAACTTTCCTGGTTTTCCACAATTCTGATTCATTCCTAAATACTAGTTTTATCTTGTCTATAAGCTCAATCAAGAATGTTTAACCAGCTCTGGCAAGATGGCTCCATGGGTAAAGAAAGAAAGGTATTGGCAGTCAAATCTGACAGCCTGGGTTCAACTCTCAAGAATCCATGGTAGAAAAATAGAACTGGCTCCTACAAGTTGTTTACTGATCTCCATACATATTCTGTGGGGCGTTAGCATACATGCTCTAAAAATACATGTGTGCACATGCATGTGTACACACACACACACACACACACACACACACACACATATTAAAGGCTGTTTAGATGTCCTATTCAGGTCAGCATTTCTTACCTCTGAGCCTGTCTAGTTATCCTTGTTTCTCGTAATCTCTGTTTAACCGTTGGGTGTCTGTTTGCCCACCCCAGTATTACATAAGCATCTATAGAACTCCTAATAGTTACTATCTGCTTTACTAGGAATAGTTACTATCTGCTTTACCATTAGGATTAAAGGAGTAAATAAGGTTCCATCTCAAAGTGCCCCTCCCTCCCCTGAAAGAAGGGGTATACATGTTGATTACCTCAGTGTTCAGTACAGGCAAGTGTGTGGAACGCCAGTCCTAAGCAGGGACGTGGAGGAATCGGGCGTTCATCTCCTTGCCAGCAATCCAGCAAAGTTCAGCATCACCTTCCCATACTCAATTCCTTAAATGTCCTTTCTAGCCCAAGCCTGCCTGGATTTCAGTAACCATCTCCAGACCCATCCATCTACACCTCTTGGAGATTTGAGCCTCACTGCTGGTAGTAACCAACTTAGGAACTGTTAGCTACGTATTTACTTTGCCTTCTTCCATGGACAGCAACTGCTGGCTGGAGGGAGGAATCACTATCTCCTTACTGCTTTTGTATTCTTCACACGTCTGGGAACACAGGAATCACTCAACTGAAAGAGAAAACAAAAGGGCTGGTGGTCAGCAGGTAAGAGCACCGACTGCTTTTCCTAAGGTCCTGAGTTCAAATCCCAGCAACCACATGGTGGTTCATAACCACCCATAACGCCCTCTCCTGGTGTGTCTAAAGACAGCTACAGTGTGCTTACATATAATAATAAATAAATCTTTGGGGAAAAAAAAAGAAAGAAAAGAAAAACACTTCTCAAGTACACTTCATTAA
>NW_022196898.1:91376069-91419104 GCF_008632895.1 Mastomys coucha
AAAAAGGAAAAGAAAACAAAAATCAAAACAAACAACAAAAACAAACAAACAAAAAAAACATCAGGTAGCCCACAACTGTAATCACAGAACTTAGGAGTTAGAGGCAGGAGGGTTAGAAGTTCATTGTCCTCCATTGCAACAAAGTTCAAGGGCAGCTTTGGATGCATGAGACATGAAAAAGGAAGAAAGAATGGATGAAAGGAAGAAGGAAGCAGGTTATCAATGATGATGATGACTGATTGACTGATTGATTGATTGACTGATTGATTGACTGACTGATGATCCCTGACTGTCTCTCCTGCTCTCCTTACCAACATGGATAGAACATCTTATATACATAGTAGGCATTTAGTAAAAGAAAAGTGTGAGACATGAGGAAGGGCAAGGAACTTGAAGTCAACTGATTCAAGTTTAAATTGCCATTCAACTTCTCTAGCCAGCTTGGTCTTAGGCAAGTTTAGTTTTACTAAGCCTTGAATTCCTTAATTGAAAAGTGGGGACTGATGAACAAACTTTATTTCCATTTCAAATGAGTCAATGAGCTTGTGAATATAAACTTCCTAGCACAGTGTTTGGCACATAAGGAGTCAAAACAGGCTGGATCCTGTCACGAGGGCCGCTCTCCCTCCTTTTTCCATTCCTATCCATTTTTGCCAGGAAAAAAAAAATTGGCAAGAAATGATAGAGATACTTAGAACCCCAACACCCTGTGGGTTTGGGGGTTACAAAACAGCCCTGCATGCTTTTCTCAAACATCCAACAGGTCGTGCTGGGGACCAACATTATCCTCATTGTACTTAGCTCATCACAGAGAAAACAACAGGTTTGTGTATCATTTACTCTTATTCTGAAGGTATAAATATAGTAAAAGCATCATGATGGCTGACTTCTAAACCTCTCAAAACCGTGTGGTACTCAGCATTGGAGACAGCCATATATTCAGACCATATATACAGATGGTTTGAACATGAGATCATTCTTGCAACCCACAGAAAGAGTTAAAGATTCCTGCTAGAAAAGGATTCGGTGCTCTGGCTCTAAATGTCATGGGAACGTGGCCTGGAAAAGCTGAGGGCCATTGCATTATACAATTACCTATTTACTGGAGACAGTATATTTAATAACTAATCATCTAATCTAATAATACTGAAGACTATCAGACTCAAAGGTCAAGTGTTTAAGATTAGGGAGAAAGCTGCCTTAAAAGTGTATCTCCCAGAGCCTCACAGATCAACAAGTCCACCTTCGATCCGCCATGCCTCCATCACTCCTCCGCTGTTAAGGAGTTTGGAAATGCCACTCTCTTTCAAACATGGGCTATTTATTATATGCATGCTATTTGCAAGAGTTTTATTCCATGAGATCTTTTAGTTAGCGACTTAAGGTCACTGGGAAAAGGAATATTAGCTCTGTGAAGGAAGTCACTACATTAGGAGTCTTTGAGCCCAATTGTAGAGTACACTTTCTATTGTTAACTGGCACATAGTAAATGTACAGTTTTCTGGGTCTAGTGTGGCACTGTCTATGTCTATGTAACACGATCTTCAGTGTCAGATCTGGATCGTTGGTTAATATCTTAATGTAAGCTTTGGTGCACGCTGTCGAGTTTCTCTTGAGACCTCCTTGTGGTGACAAGTCCCATTTGCTTCTACTTGAGATTCGCTTTTCTGGACCTCTTTCTCAGAGCTAAGTGATCATCTTTCCTTGAATAAACAATCAATCGCGTGTTGAAAAGCCACTCTTTGTCACTTCAGAAAGCCTACAGAGCAGCCCTCCCTCATTTATGAGGAAAGGAAAATTCTCATCACTTTTCAAATTCTTCAACTGAATCCCATGGCTTGCTGACTCGATCTGATATGAGTATCTGATATGACAAAATTAGTTAGCAAGATCTTTCTACCATAGGCATTTTGCTCTTTACCCTTGATCATTTATGATATCCTTCATCATCTAACATTAGGTACCCTTGATCATTTATGATATCCTTCATTATCTAACTTTAGGTAACTGATGGCTTCAAATCCCGGAACTTTGCTCACCATTTCTCCAAATGTATCATCTTTAGAAAAACACACATATACCCTGGCTTCTTCTAGAAAAAAAAAAGAAAGGAAGAAAGAAAAAAGAGAGAGAAAGAGAGAGGGGAGAGGAAGGAAGGAAGGAAGGAAGGAAGGAAGGAAGGAAGGAAGGAAGAAAATGAATATATAACTGTCAAGATAGAACAAACTTTGATAATGTAACAAATTAACTCTAAAATCGAGTGAGTTATCAAAACAGAAGTTTGATTTGCTCCAAAACATATTTATCACAAGGGACTCTGTTAAAAATGCTCCTCCAGTACTCAAGCGGAAGCCCTACCACAGAGAGCTGACACCTGACACCAGGAGGCAGGAAACCACACCCATGAGGCTGTGCAGGCACTCTCAGCAGGAAGATGGGAAAGGAAGGGATGGATAGGAAGCCTTTCCAAAGCCTGGCCATCGTCGCTCATCTTTGCTCCAAGTCTGTATGTATCTGCTGTACCTTGTTGCTGTTCCCACAGGACCTGGAAATGTTGTCTTGTCTATACACAGAAATAAGGAGCCAAGATACAGGTCATCACTCTGTAGGGGCTGCGTGCTTCATGAAGAGTGAAGGTAGCCAGAACTCTTAAACATAAAAGAAGTCTAAACATGGCTTCCCAATGGGTCCTAGACAGAACTGAAATAGTGACTACAAGCTTTGATCCCGATGAATATAAATTCTTCTCTTCATTCCTTGTTCTTAATTTTTTAAAAGAGTTTTTAAAGATTTTACATTTTTAAAAAAATGAACAGCTACTTTCCTCCAGTTTTCAACCATGCCTTATTCTCTATCCCAGGTGTGTACATCCTTATGATATCTCTTTTAATTATCAAGAAGTTAGTGGTACCCCAGACCCACACCAGGGGCACAACTCTGCTGTGTGTATAACCTATCTGAAGGGTAGAAGCCACCAGTCCTCTTGGACACAGGCCTGAGGAAAACAACCATGAAGGAATGGTGTCTCTTGGTCAGAGAGAACTCTGGCCAGAATAAGGTCCTGAGATGGCTCAACCTTCGATTCTGCACTACAGCTCAGCCACTTTCATAAGAACAAAGACAAAATGAGACTAACTGTTCACCTTTGCAGCAGGTACTGGAGGCCTTCCAACTAGACTGTTCCTTAGGTAAGAAAATAAATAATAACCCAACATGTCCTGAGAGCCACTTCGTTCCAGACAAGATACTAAGCAGACTGCATATATGAAGCTCTGCAAAGTAGGCTGTGCATCCAGAATGTGTAGATGATACAAAAATACTAGAAGATTTCTTTCTGTATATTTGGTACTCTTTTTAATTTAGTTTTCTGTGTATTGTATCACTCATACGATATGTAGTTATGGTATCGATATTTGAATATGTACTGTTCTCACATATATGTTGAGAACACAGTTCTGCTTAGGTCATTTAACCGTTAAGACAGGATTATTATTGATTTACAGAACAGGAAACGGGGACTTTGCCCAAAGTGTCAAAGCTGGTAAATGGTAGAGCAAGAACACTAAGGATCTGCTTCCAGAGTAGATACAGCCTAGGCTGCTCATGAAAGGAATTCCTTGTGCTCAAAGCCTGGTGCTTGAATACTCAGCTCATTTGTGCCTGCAGAAATGCCAACCTCTGGGGTAGAATGAACTACACTTTGATCATCTTCCACATTGAATTAAGAGGAAAAGCAGAAGAAAAGAGAGGGGGACCAAAGCCACCATCACTAGGTAGTAAATGGAAAAGAATTTTAAAAAGTCAAAATCAAAGGTAAATGTCACACATTCCACTGGACACCTGAATCCTCACCCATCTCTGTAATACCCCTCTACAGAAGTCTCATTCTCTCTCCCACACCCTCTCTGACTCTCTCTCTCTCTGTCTCTCTCTCTCTGTCTCTCTCTCTGTCTTTCTCACTCTCTGTCTTTTTCTCTGTCTCTGTCTCTGTCTCTCTGTCTCTCTCCCTCTCCCTCCCTCTCTCTGTCTCTGTCTCTGTCTCTCTGTCTCTGTCTCTGTCTCTCTCTCTCTCTCTCTCTCTCTCTCTCTCACACACACACACACACACACACACACACACACACACACACACACACACACTTGAGCACCAGCACAGGTAACCTGTTGCCATTTGAGTATGCAATGATGAAAGCCTTCTGATTCCTAGCACTGGAGAGCTCAGAGGCAATCAATGTGGAATGAGACACTCAGGACATCATCTTTGCTGATCGGGCACTGAGGTGTAGGAATCCCATGTGGTCCTTAAAAGCTACACCCATGAGAGAAACACTACGTTGTTCAAAACACTTACAGTTATGTATGACTGGTACCTTCAATTTTCTTAACTAGTAATGAGAGACTCTTGTCAACACTGAGTTCAAAAGCACTAGACTCCATGGGACATTTGTGGCAGATGGCTTTGAAACTCCAGAAGCTGGATGTTAGGGAAGAGGGCATTGAACGAGTCTATATCGAATACATCCTTTTCACAGGAGGTGTTATAAAACTTTTTAGCTAGGACCAAGTTTCTCTTGGTATCTTTGACATAGTGATAAAGATTTAATTTTTTAAATTGCTATCAGACCCCTTTTATGCGGCATCTCTGTAAGTTCTCAGACAATGCCACTGTTTTCATGTAAATTTCTTTTCACTGAGACTGCTGCTTTGGGAAAGCCCAGAAACTGTAGCTGAGTTACATAAAGGGACGAGTTATTGCCTCCTGTGGAAGACGCTCTGTGTTAATAATGATCTGAGAGCTGCTATTCCTGTGCCCTTATTAAGCGATCCATGGTTCAAAATGTGAAAAGAAAGAGGGGGCCTTCACGTTTTCATTAATTACTTCTGCCTAATATGCTGCCAGGGCTCCCTAGGCCTGGAATCTGAAGGACAATGCTCTCCCAAACCTCGATGTCCTAGGACTTCATCTCATTGCTAGGTTGACCAAGGGTGGAGGAGGAAATCTAGCCCAGGAGAGGCTAGATTTCCGTGAGATGTTTTCCTTTGCTTCAGATGCCTGAGTCTTCCCACCATGACAGCTAGGAGCAGAGAAAACACAACCTGGGGTGACTTGGTGGAGAGATGGGTTTTGTCAGACCTACAGAAATAGAACTGAGTCTCCACAAGGAGCTAGACATTCCCTCCTCTGAGGGCTCACTGTGATAAGAAACAACCTAGCCTATTAGAGTGTTTCTCTCCCCCAACCCTCCCGCCCCAAGATGTTCCTATTAGAAAATTATAGTCACTCCATGAAGCCTTCCTTTCCACTCACTCCTCCCCCCAGCCTTGTGTCTCAAGGATCCCTGAGCTCCCTCCCTAAATCCTGAGCACACCTAGACAGCTCAATTGACTGCCATGGGATGATAGGGAACAAGCGGGAAGGGAAGACTTCGCACACTCCATATCCATTTGCAAAGGACTCTGTGCATGAATTATCTGAGGTTTTTTTATTAAATATTTTCTTTATTTACATGTCATATGATTTCTCCTTTCCCAGTTTCCCCTCAAAATAAAAAAAAACAAAAACAAAAAAAAAAAAAACAAAAAAACAAGAACAAACCCTTGTTCCCTCCCCCCTCCCCCTGCTCGCCAACCCACCCTCTCCCGCTTACTGGCCCTGGCATTCCCCTATACTGGGGCACAGAACCTCCACAGGGCCAAGGGCCTCTCCTTCCGTTGATGACCAATTTGGCCAGCATCTACTATATACATGCTGCCAGAGCCATCAGTCCTACCATGTATACTCCTTGGTTGGTGGTTTAGTCCCTGGGAGCTCTGAGGGTATTAGTTAGTTCATATTGTTGTTTGTCCTAGAGGGCTGCAAACCCTTCAGCTCCATAGGTCCTTTCTCTAGCTCCTTCATAGGGGACCCTGTACTCAGTCCAATGGATGGCTGTGAGCCTCTACTTCTGTATTAGTCGGGCACTGTCAGAGCCTCTCAGGAGACAGCTATATCAGGCTGGAGTGTCCTTCCTTCAGTCTCTGCTCCATAGTTAGTCTCTGCAACTCCTTCCGTGGGTATTTGGTTCCCCCTTTTAAGAAGGAATGAAGTGTCCACATTTTGGTCTTCCTTCTTCTTGAGTTTCTTGTGGTTTGTAGATTGTACTTTGAGTATTCCGAACTTCTGATTATCTGAGTTTTAAAGGAAAAAAGACTCCCATGAGCCCACAGTCCTTAAAGTATGGGGCATGGAAATAGAAGCAGCAGCGATGGCAAACGTTCCCCAGTCACTGTGCCTGCTAATCCCATCCCTTGCCATGAAATGACAGCTGATTTGTGTAAACCTAAGTGTAAACCTCACTTAACTGTGTGTTTTTATGGAATTGACTACTGACCCCGCTTGGAAGAACAGAAGGGTATTGGTTTAGGGGTAAATGTTACTGGAAAAGAAATAGTTCCACTGGAAAAAGACATGTATGTTCACTAAAGCACTGGGTTGTTGGTTTTTTTGGTTTTGCTTTTAACCCAACACTGGTTCACACTGGCAGTCATTCTCCTTGCCACCCTATTACGCCTTCCAATATATCCACCCGTCTCATCTAGCCCACCCCACCTGTATTTTTTTAATCTTTCCGTGGAGTTTTTGTTTTGTTTCACTTTGCTTTGTATTTGTGGATCTCTTTCCGAGGAGTCTGCTTGGGCACTTTGGAAAAGTAGAATATTTTACAGGAAGAGCTATGTGTGAACTAGTAAACAGGCCTCCCATCCCATTTCCAGCATCTCCTCTTCTTTCTCGGAGGATCTATTACCAAAGAAGCAGTACAACAAAGCAAGACTTCTTTGTGTTCTGTCAAAGCTAAGCTTCAACTACAGTATGATCAAGGCCCTGGACTTCCAAGGCCGGCCTGTCCAAAAACATCTACAGCTGCAACGGACCTGGGCTGAGGCAGGAATGGGAGGCGTTAGAAGCCAAGCCCGTAGCTCTACACAGGACTGTGGCAGAGGGGGAGGCTGGGGCCTGTAGAAACCCCAGCAGCAAGGGAAAAACAGATTGACTCTCAGTGACTCATTTAGCTCCTGGATTGGACAGATCTCTCCCCTGCTGGCGATTTGGCTCTGCATCAATAGTTCGGATACCGGGCTGAATAGCTTAAAATAATTAGAGGGAAAAAATCTGAAAAACGGCTAGCCATCCAACTCCTCACTCAGCGATGAAAGACACAGGACAAACGACATCTAGGTTATTAAATATGAAGTCACTGGATTTGCTGCACATTAGGTCCAAAAGCAGAGAACTGGATAAAACTCAAATTTATAAGTCAGCATAGATGGCCTGTTTGTCCTTGAGGCAGTGCATGAATTTTGGCTGGGCAAGCATTGTGACATGTGGAAATAATGGGGGGGTGTACAATGTTTGATTTCACCCCCACTCAGCTTCCATTCCCTGGGGAGGAAAAATGAAAATGTCAATAAAGAGTGTGAACGAGAAGAGAAATGGAGTCTGGGCCCAGAGTTTAGTAGTTGGCAGCTCAAACTTTATATACTTTAGGCAGACAGGCGGCTGGGTTTCCTGTACTTTATATCCAGTGTACAAAAACAGAAGCAACAGGCTCGTTCAGTACCAGTAAAGGTCAGTTAAAATTATAGAGACATCCTTTGGAGCAGATCCTCTGCCTTGTATTTGCATATTTATGAACTAGAGATTATGACAAGCCATTCCATTTATTAGAGCAGTGCTGCTATAGTTAATAGTCTGTCAGCATTTCCATTATAAACCCCGTTTTTCAGTGTTTTAATATCTCAGCTGTTAGAAAGCACATCAGGCTGAAAAGTGGTCTTCAGCCTCTTGGGCCCACAGCGGGCTGAGCTGCTGTTGCTGCTGCTGCTGCTGCTGCTGCTGCTGCTGCTGCTGCTGCTGCTGCTGCTGCTGCTGCTGCTACTGCTGGGGATGGGGTGGCTGCTGTTGCTGCTGCTGCTGCTGCTGGGGATGGGGCCTTGGAAGCCAACAAAGGCATTTAAATTAAGCCAACTGTTTCTGCATTCGATGCTAACAGAAAGTAGAAAATCGAGGATTTGAGTAAGCTAGTTGAATTCTTACCTTCCGATGCCCATAAATGATCTCCTTCCCTCCCTCTCTTCCTCCCCTCTTTTGTTCATATGTACCAATGAGGCTTTCATTCCCTAAAGAAAAGACTGAGGTTTTGTTTTTTTGTTATTGTTTTTGTTTTTCAAAGTGAAGAGTCAAAGTTTGACTTGGCAAAGTGATCTCTTATACCTTGTTGGAATTGGTGGAATGGAGTCAAAGTAAACCAAAGACATGAAATCCACCCATCCATCTGCCCATCTATCCACCTGTCCATCCATCTATCCATCCATCCATCCATCTATCCATCCACCTGTCCATCCATCCATCCATTCATCCATCCATCCATCCATCCAAGCTGAATTGGGTCACACACCCAGAAACTAACAAGTCTAAGTCACAGAGAAGTCTAAGTCACAGGGTGAACCATCAGGATGAAGACCTAGGGAAGATGTGATGGTTGCAGTTCTGGTCTGAAGACTGGTAGCCAAATTCCTTCTTCCTAGGGAAGGTCAGTCTTTTAATACCTTCATCTACTGGATGAGATTCATCCACTTTACAGCACAATTAAACACTGGTTATCCGCTTCATCTAGTCTACCTATTACTGAAACAATACTCATGCATAAATAAAAATAAATAAATAAATAAATAAATAATAAAAAGCCTTTGCAGCAATATCCAAGCCTATCTGATCAAATGCCTGAATATTGTGGCTTACCGACATGCAAACTATCACACACGCACACAAAATCACATGTTAAGCACCTCTTATGTATGAAATCTGACTTTGATTGATTTTAATATTGATGACACAATCCTTGGCTTCAAGCAGCTTAAGGTTCACTGTCTTACTGGCACCAAGTTTGCATAACAGAATTACTAGAATTTTCACAACGAAATACCCAAGTCCACACTGGTTTCAACATCTGCTTTCTCTTTCCCTCACTAGGACGTGCTCTCCACAGAGGTTCATTTCAGAGTTCAACTCAGATGTAGTCTCAAGAGATGGCCCTGGTGTCAAGGGCATCTTGCCAGTCAGAAAGAGTCGGCTCATTCCAAACCAAATTCTTGAAAGTTCGACCTCCTGGGAAGCCACCTTTTAACTCAGCACTTGCATGCACAAGCTCCTTGGGGATCTGAGCAGAATTTGCAAAATGAGAAAGAAGGCGGTTGGTTCCTTCTCATTAGTAAGCCATTCATTAAAGTTGGCAATGATGATTAACCATCATGTCTCTTGTCAAATTGACATCCAAGCGTACCCCTTTAACCTTAATAGCGTCCCCTCCACCAGCTAACCTCCACAAGAAAGTTGACAGTTCCCTTACAGCTTAGGAGATATTCTGGTGATCTCCCGCAGAGAAGAGCATGCCCCCCACCCACCCCCGGCTCAAACCTCCAATAGACAGCACAAGGACTCTCTGTGCCTAATAGCCAGCTGCCCCTACTCCCTCTACCCCATCCCCACCGCTTCCTACTTCCAGAACTGCACCCAGAATTAGCAGCGAAGCCCCGTGCCCCTTTCCTCTAGTTTCCTTCATTTATTCTTTGGGGATGTGTCATATACTCCTGGGCTCACAGAATAAGCTCTCCAAGCCCACCTAGAAAGATGACCCATGGAATCACTCAGTCGACCTCATCACAAATGTGAACCTCAAACTCAAAGGAACACACTACTACTATGGCTTGCTGCAAGGGGCTTTAAAAAAACACATAGAAAAATAGGTCAACTCTGTCAGAGAGTGTAGCCTAATCTAATGTCCTGTCAGGAGTGGTCCCACTTCCCATCCAAAGTACTGCTGCTCTCAGAACCACTGAGCTCGGCTCAGTTTTACTTCCGCCCTTTAGATCCCCCATGAAATGAACCGGACTTACGTAACGTCTTTCAGCAACATCATTGACTAGGAAGAACAATTACGTAATAAGACACACACTGGGATGTGTGTAATCGGGCAATAATGGCATGCCTCACTGTGCTAGGCTGGGTGCCAATAATCACCTAGTCGTGCTATTATAGAAGAACATATGCCCTAGAGGCATGTTGAAATTATTCTGAAGGTTTCTAAAGGAGAGTTGACTGACAGGAAAAAAAAGAAGACAATATAGGGAACTTCAGTATAAAAAAACAATAAAATAACTTTGAAAGTCTGATAGCAACCCAAAGTTTACAGAAAAGTGATTATGTAATATAACAAGCCCCACAGTGAATAGTAAACATATTGTACTACGATTCACTCAGTCACCACAGGATTTGAGATGACACAATATCAACAACAACAAAAGTATCAGATACTGGACTTCAGGTGACACGTTGTCCTCTTGGTTGCTGGCTTGAGTTCTGACAAGACTAGCATCATTTATCAATCAATAAAATAAAATAAAATTCTCAGCTCCTCTGGCATCTACCCTCCCCAACAGATATATGCAAAGGCTTTTGAAACTTTACATATTTGAAGCTTCCTTCTTATTGTTCAGAGAACCATCAAATAAAGTAAATAAATTTAAGATAGACATATTGTGGCACACCTTATTTCTAGCCAATCAGAGGGCTAAAGTAGGAGACTTTCAAGGCCAATCTGGACAATATAACATGACTTCACCCCCATTATCATCATCATCATCATCATCATCATCATCTCAGAAGCATTATATACATTACATAATACATTAATACAAATAGCCTCAATACGTAGCCTGTAATGGACATTTCATATACAAATCATAGCACACAGTAAGGCAGCAAGCGGCAGGGAAAGAAATGTTAGCAGTATCTTCAGCAATTCATAAACATCAGCTTATTTCTTTGATGAGAAAAATCCACTCTATAATGAGTGAAATCTATCACATCAAATGTGTAACTTACACCAAAGCTACAACTAATCAATTAATGCCTGAAGAGAGCAGCTTTGTTACTATTTAACAGAATTGTAACCCATCCATTCATACGTTGAGTCCTAACATCTCAGAATGTAACTGTATTAGGAGATGGAATCTTTGAGAGGGAGTTAGTCATAAGAGGTTATGAATGTGCCCTATTCCACATGACTGACAGCAATCTGGATCCATAGAGAGACACCAGGCAGGACAGACCCTGTGAGGCACAGGCAGAGCTATCATCAAAGTATAGGGATAGAGCTCAGAAGAGACCAAACAGGCAAGACTTGATTTTGGACTTCCAGCTCCCAGAACTACAACGAAATAAGGTGTGCTATTCAAGCCACCCAATAGGTGTTAGTGGGTGGTAGTAGCTCACGGATAAATAATTGCTAAGTTATTCACAAACACACAGTTCTGAATGAGGCTGACTCAGAATAATGAGGATAAGTAGGATGGCAAGGGAGACAAGGCCCGCGTTGTGACAGCTTAGAAAGACCAGGCTGTCATTCTCAATAGGAGAGGCATCCAGTGCTGATGTTAGGTTTCAACCCGGGACATATGCGTCACTTCAAATGAGCCAATTTAAAACATTTTCGGAAATCTCAAAGGCTATCCGTGGAGTGTCTGAGTCAACCTCGAAACCAAGAGTAGTCCATGAGTCAACAAACAGCCTCAAGTACTAACTCAATTGAAACTGCTAAATTTTAAGCAAAGGAAAATAAGGGAGAAAGCCCTGCTCGGCTGCCCTGAAGCCAATATCTTCAGAATTATTGGCACCTCTCCATAAATGGCTCCTGTCCGCTGTCACTGGCTTCCAGCTGGCCATGATGTCTTCCAGCCCCTAGGTAGCGATGTTGTGAAAGTCACTTGGACAGAGTATCTACGTCACAGAGTTTGTGAAGGGTTTATACAGCGCCCCCCTCCCGCAAACCTGACATCAAACCTTTACCATCACACCACCAGTCGGAGGAGCCCGCGTCACCAGGGCAGTTTCATAGGGCATTCAGAGAATCAGCGCATGGCAGGAAATGTTACTTGGGTAAAGAGGATATAAAAGATAGGGTGGGAAAATAAAGGAACGATTTATAATCTATTAAAGTAGAGCTGAGGTTCTCAACCTCCTGGCCGGCATCCAAACTCCAGCGAGGCAGTGTGGGGCAGGGATTTTAATTTCTAGCTAGTTCCTATGCATAAAGGTTGTTTGCTCTCACTACGGGGGCCCAGAGCTTGTGCTGGCCACCTGGTTGAGCTGGGGAGGAGGGGTTGCCTAGCAGGTATGGCTAATTCCATGGGATTGGCAGTTCTTGGAAGAGGAAATCAATGGCCATGTAAAAACAGTGTTTAAGCTGAAGTCTGGTGAAATGCTCCCCGGAGAACTACAACCTTCTCATGGCCTGGGAGGCAGTGCTACCCAGCATGGTCCTTGGCATGAACAGACCTCAGGCTGAGTACCTTCATCCAGCCCTGCAGGAGTGGCCATGCACCTTCATGGAAGGCATTTTGACTAGTTTGCATCATCTAGCAGAAGACACACCCTTCAGGCTCACAATGAATTCTCTGCAAGGCAGGGCTCCATTAAGACTTAAAGTGTCATTATTCACATTTGAATTTCACAAGGTAGCTTAGTTTGGGTTTCTATGGCTATAATGAAATCCTATGACCAAAAGCAAGTTGGAGAGGAAAGGGTTAATTTGGCTTACAGTTCTACATCACAGTCCATCACTGAAGGAAGTCAGGGCAGGAACTCAAACAGGGAGAGAATGTAGAGGCAGAAGCTGAGGCAGAGGCCACAAAGGGGTGCTATTTACTGGCTCACTCTTCATGGCTTGCTCAGCCTGCTTTCTTATAGAATCCAGAACCACCAGGCCAGTAATAGCCACACCTACAATAGGCTGGGTCCTCCTACATCACTCACTAATTAAGAAAAAACATTACAGGTTCCCTTACACCCTGGTCTTATGAAGACATTTTCTCAATTGGTGTTCTCCACTCAATTAGCCAGCACAATTGATCCTTTGTCAGCTTCACTCAAAACACTTTTTTAAGATATAACTTTTCATTTTTTTAAATCAATTCCCCAAATTTCAGACTAATAAATATCACAAATATAAAATAATATTGCAAACTTAAAATTCCCAGTCTTTACCAGCGAAAACACTTTAAATATTCCAACTCTGTAAAAATCCAAAATCTCTCTTGTAGCCCACGCAGTCATCTCTCCGGGAAGAAGACACGCGGACACTAGGATCCTTCTGCAGCAACGTTTATTGCCCTCTTCCAGAGGGAAAATGGGTCGAGCCAATAATCTGCACTGCTTATATACACCACAGTGCGGCGTGTCTGCCCATGATTGGCTGTTCGCTCATTACCCCACATGACGCCCCGGTAGGTATGGGCCATGACTAGGCGTCTTTTCATTCTACGCACATGCGCAAACAGTTGTTTACCAGGAGTTACAGAGGAAGTAGGCGCCATCTTGTCATGGTGAATGCCTCTCCCACTCGACCGCTCTCCACACTCTCTTAAAATTAGTCTTTCAACTCTGGGCTCACAGTTGAATCAAATCAAAGAAAACCAAAAATAAGCTAAGTATTTTCTTACTATAAGAGGGAAAAACCAGGATACAGCCAGGCAGTGGTGGCGCACGCCTTTAGTCCCAGCACTTGGGAGGCAGAGATCGGTGGATTTCTGAGTTCAAGGCCCACCTGGTCTACAGAGTGAGTTAAAAAAAAAAAAAAAAAAAAAAAAAAAAAAAACCAGGATACAGTCACAATCTAAGTGAAGCAAAAACACTTCATCAGTGTAAATAATTCAATGTCCAATATCCGGGATTTACTCAGATCTTCTGGGATCCTCCCTCCCTTGGGTCACTTCTCCAGCTCTACCCTCTGCAGCTCACATAGCTTGTCTTCTACACTCTAGCTGGCACCACTCCACAGCAGCTGCTGTTCTTGGTGGTCCTCAAATAGTACTAGAATCTCCAAAATGCTGGGGTCTTCCACTGCAACTAGGCTGCACATTCACCAATAGCCTCTCCTGGGTTCTCTACATAGTACAAAGTCTCAACTTTTCTCTATGAATCCCTTCTACTCTGGGGCTTCGACTGCCACTGACATTGAACCTTCACCAATGGCCTGTCAGAGTGTCAGGCCTCAGCTTCTCTCCATGAGTCTTTCATGGCTTCAAAACCATAGCAGACATGATAAAGTGTGGCTGCCAGCACAAGGTGCAAACTTGTCCAGCTCTGAACACAATTTGCATGTGCCGACACTTCCCATAAGATTTCACCTCAATGATGCTGGTCTTTCCTTAATCACAGCTGATTCTTCAGCCTCAGATGACCAGCATCCATTGTGCCAACAAAACAAACGGTTCTGGTCTCATGTTAATTATAGCTAATTCTTCAACTCCAGCTGACCAGACACCCACAGATTCTCCAATACAAATAGCCAGTAGAGTCTTTGCTCCCCTCTGACACTTCACCAGCCAGGCTTCCATCATCTGCCTTACTGTCTAAGCGCCTACAAAACAGCCTGGGAGCTCTCAACATTCAATGGCTTTTGTGGCCCGAAGCTCCAAATTCCTTCCACAGCACTCCCCAAAACAACATGGTCAGCTCTGTCACAGAAATATCCCACTATGCTGATTTCTGTCCAACTTTTCTTCCAGTTTCTGTCTTAGTTTAGGTTATTGTTGCTATAATGGAATACCATGACCAAAGAGAGAGGAAAAGGTTTATTTAGCTTATGCTTCCACAGTACGTCACTGAACGAAGGCGGGACAGAAACTCAAACATGACGAGAATCTGGAGGCAGGAACTAATACAGAGACCATGGAAGGGTACTGCTTATTGGCTTGCTCCTCGTGGCTTGATTAGACTGCTTTCTTACAGAACCCAGAACCACCTGCCCAGGGGTGACCCCACCCACAATGAGCTGGGCCCACCCCATCAATCACTAATAAGGAAAATGCCCTACAGGCTTGCCTACAGCCCAATCTTACAGAGGCATTTTCTCAATTGAGGTTTCCTCTTCTCAGATAACTCTAGCCTGTGTCAAGTTGACATAAAATTAGCCAGCACACAAGGTAAGCCATACCCCCTGAAATTAAAAAACTACAAAGTCACAGAGACTCACAGAGACAGAGGCAGTGTGCTGACAGCAGTTACGTTGGCTCTGCACTTATAATCTCTGAAAAAACACGAGACAAATGGACTCCATTGAGTTCATATTTTCCAGCCCCCTGTAGTATCAAAGATGTGAAATTTGGTTGTGAATGGAGTCTCGTTGTTTCTCAAATTACACTTCAGAAAATAGGTTAAAACTGAGTACAGGCAGAAGTCTGGCTCCTTCGTATCTACGCAGTAACTGCACACCGGTGATAACTCTGGCAGAATGAAAAGCCATAGATGATTAATAGGGAAGTATTCAAAGACGTGATTTTTGCCAAACAAAACATTAATGAGATTGAAAATAATTTCCATTGACAAAGCATGTGCCTGTTGGGCGTCCATGAAGAATGTGCTAGACGTGAACTTGACTAAGCCTGAGAGGAGTTCCTGCTTGTTAGATTAGATCTCCCCACTATCCCTCAGAGTGGAAAACGCCTTTTGTGTTTCCTAACTGTTCTGGGTAAACCCCCTCGTGTACTCGCTGTGTCCCTGGCTTGCTTACAAAATGTCTAGGCTCAAATTCTACAAAGTCTTCAGCTTATCCCTGACCTCTGTGAGATGTTTAGCCAAAAAGAGAGAAAAGTTGTTGACCTCCGAGGAAAGCTGTGGAACCACAGGGAAGCTGTGTACACACCAGGCGGTCAACACTTCAGAGGGAGTCCTGTGGCCCTCACTGCCCTGGTAAGTGGAATACCAGTGTCAGTAGGGCACTCATTATAAATCAAAATACAGATGATAATAATTCTTATCAAGTGGGCAAAAAAAAGTAAGAATACAAGATTTTATATAAAAATGATTGAGTGGCCCAGTTCTAAACTATAGGTTATGGAAGTGTAAATCGATACGGACATTTTGGAGGATAACTGTTGGAAGCAGAAGCTAACAGAATTCCAAAGTGTCACGAGCTACCTACACATGCCAGACTGAGAAAGCTTGTGATCTAGTTCTGACCTTCCCATTTGCAACCATGAGACTGTAAGAAAGTTGCTTAGATCTCTGAGTTTAACATGAAAAGAATGGAGATACGAATAGCATCCGTACCTTGAGGGGTGTCACAGGAATGATATTTATAAAGTCCTTATGATGGAACCTGGCTTGTAGCAACTATCAAATAATTGTAAATCCTGATTCTAGGAAAATACTGAACCTCTAGCAAGCATGTAAGTTCACTGAGAACCAGCATTTTATAGCACACGCATGGAAATTCACTCTGAATATTCATCACTGAGAAAGTATGTAAGAAAGTATGAAAGTGTGTATGGTATATCTGTGTAGCTGGATAGGTTATAGAAAACAGTGTTATGTGTACCCCATAACCAGCATACTACTAAGCATAAGATGAGTTTAAACAAAGGAAAGTCAGGTGTGATTTCCATTACTATGAAAGCAAACAGTAAATGTATGGGCATGTACCTATGAGGGTGTGTGTGTGTGTGTGTGTGTGTGTATAAAATGAAATAATAATAATGATAATAATAATAATTACATCTGACAGTAAAATTGGAACTAGGGAGAAGCGATTTTTGCTTATTAGTCTTCTATTGCTTGAACCTTTGAAAATAAACGTGAATTACTTTTATAATTAAAAAGACTATTAGTCTGAACTGTTTAGATTTACATAATTCTTCTCTCTTTTTCTCTCCTTAGATTTTAGGGTCACAGTCACGAGGTGGATGCTGATATCACTGACTGAGATGACCAGCCAAGCAAATGAGATTGTATGTAGCGTCCATACAATTAACTGATCTAGCCACTGAGCTCTATGGGAGCGAAACAATGTGGAAACACTTAGGAAATCAGCTTGCACTGGACAGCAAATAGGGTGTAATGAGATTTGGTTAGTCTGTCAGAATCAAGGCTTACCCAACGCTCAAGAAAAACAGGACTGAAATATTTCAAATGTGAGGTTATATTAAAAATCCCAGTTTCCAACTGTGAGGCCAAACAGACCAGTGATCTGAGTTTATTGTTTTAGTGAAGGATAGCGCAGTCCTTGGTGGAGCCCCAAACTCAGTGTTAGCATCTGCAGCATTCGCTGCTTTCTCCTTAATACTTTGATTGCCAAGTTATCTTTACCTGACAGAAAGAGACGCTTCTGCAATGGAGGTCTCTCTGTGCTAACCAATGGAATTCAGAAACCATAACATTGACAGAGGATGGAACACTTGCCTGACAGGTATGAGACCCTGGGTTTGATCTCCAGCACTGCAAAGACAAAGAAATAAATAAGTAATAAAACAAAGTAGAAACCGGCCTTGAAAATCATCCAGGCCAGCGTTCTCATGGCACAGAAGAGAGTTCCGAGTTCTCAAAGGGTTCTAGGATTCTGTAAAAACAAAACTAAGGCCAAGGCCAACAAGAAGACTCAGTTGGTAAAAGCGCTTGCCTTGCAAGGCTGATAACTTCAGTTCAGTCCCTGGAACTCATGGTAGAATAAGAGAAGCAATTCTGAAAGAGGTCATCCAACTGCTATGTGTACAGACACATTATATATCACTATCATCATCATCAATAAAGAAAAGAAGAGAAGAAGACAAAATCGAACCACAGCTCTGCTCACCTGGACACTAGTATAATAGACATTTTAGTATTCTACTTTACCTGCATTATATTTTTTTTAATGAGATGGGGTCTCACTGTGGAGCCCTGGCTTGCCTAGTGGCAATCACAGAAATCTGCCTGCATCTGCCTCTTAATTGTGAGATAAAGGTGTATACTGCCATGCTCAGCTCTTGTGCCTTTTATGCTTTGATGTAATACCTTAAAACATGTGCATGCTAAAATCAAATGTATACTTGGGATGGAGAGATGACTCAGAGAATGAGAATGTCTGCTGCTCTTCCACAGGACCTGAGTCACCCACACCTACAGCCATCAGCTGGCAACCGTCTCTAATTCCAGCTCCAGCATCCTTTTCCATCTTCCTTAGGCACCTACACACGTGACATATATCCATACAGACGCATCAATAAAAATAATTAAAATCTACAAGAAAAATGGAAGCCCAGTGTCCAATCTCTTTTTCCTTAATTGGTCATTTCCTTAATCTTGAAGGAAAAGTTGTAAAACTGTATTTGCTTGGAGAACTCAGGGAATAAGACTGAAAGTTCAGGGTCCACTGAGGGTCAGTCTTCAGATGGAGCACCTTCAGTTTAAGGTAGAATCTAGCAAGTTTCCACCACAGGGTGGGAATAAGGGGAAGTAATCCACCCTTTGAGAGGTATGCGAGTAGCTTCTATATGCCAGTTCTTAGGAATCCCTAGATGCCTTCATTAGGACAGTCCTACACTGGTGACTCTCCAGACGCCAAGAAGAAACTCAGGGACTAAACCACCAACCAAAGAGTACACATGGTGGGACCAACGGCTCCAGCAGCGTATGTATAGTAGAGGATGGCCAAGTCCATCATCAATGGGAGGAGAGGCCCTTGGCCCTGTGAAGGTTCTATGCCCCAGTGTAGGGGAATGCCAGGACCAGGAAGCAGGAGCAAGTGGGGTAGCAAGCAGGGGGAGGGAACAGGGCTTTGTTCTTGTTGTTGTTTTTTGTTTTGGTTTTTTGTTTTGTTTTGTTTTTTGGGGAGGGAGGAGAAACTGGGAAAGGAGATATTGTATGATGTGTAAATAATGAAAATATCTAATAAAAATGTGCTCTTACAGGAGACAGTGTCATCCTGGGTTTCATGGTATATCTAAAACTAATTTCTCAAGTACATATATAACACACAAAGGAAAGGATATTCATAGGAAATACCATTAACAGGAACCATTCCATACAATAAGACAGTACAGTACAGGAGATAGATAAAATTTCATTTCTTGAACTTGTCAAATATCAACTGTAAGACAACTATATTTATCAAATCAAAAAAAAAAAAGGCCTAAAATTTACAAGAAGAAACTTGGGTGGGAAAAAGTAATAGCATTTCCAAGAGGAAAAAAACATAATGAAAACTGATTAAATGAGTTTAATCAAAATAGACAGTTAAAGAAAGAAATACTGAACAGAAAAATTAGTAACAACAAATTTTCTGTAATTTAGTGAAAAAGAAACAGAAATAGCAAAGAAGACAAGAGACAGAGTATACAGGATGAAATGTAAGATATATTTAATTGTAGATTTAGAAACAAAGAGAAAGAAATGGGGCAAAGAAAATATGTACATTGCTAAGGCTAAAATAACTAAAAATTAACCAGTTCAGTGTTATGAGTGTCCCAAAGCAACAGAAGAAAACTTGAAGGAAGGGTGGGAAGGGAAGAGGAAATGTGGACCACACTAGAAATATTGTGATGTTACAGAAAACTGAAAAAAAAAATTAAATGTTAAAAATAACTAAAGAAAAATGTTTACTTCTTCAAGCAGCAATTAATTTATAAAGCACAAAAATGAAAACAAAAGGAAATGAGAACATATCTGTAGTGTTCTTATGGAAACACAAACTATCATGAAATTCTACTCCCACAACATCCTTCCAGGCAAAAGGGAAAATACAACATTTATACACAGAAACAAAATCTAAAACAGCTTACAGCCAAGATCACACATGTAGAGAGGACTGATCGTTAGCATCAGGGCCTCCAAAGCCCGAGTTGTTGTCGCATGGGTGGGCCAACAGCCACCATATTCCCAGAATCCATTGGGCTCACCTCCCAACTTTACCTGCGACCACTACATCAGAACCCATATATATACACACACGGGAACACTCCTCCCTTGCTTTCTCTCCCTCTTCTCTCTCTGCTACTGCCCCCTCTCTCCCTCTCAACTAAACCTCTTACATGTGGAACTGTTTGGGCCTAGTGTGTGGTATGCCCTGTTTGCGACCTGTTCTAACACATCACTGATTACCAACTGAAAATGTAAAATACATGGATAAACACAAGTATAGATGTTAAAAGCTATACCATGAACTCCTGCAGAGTTCTAAATTACACAGCACTATGTCCATGGCAGCAACATGTCACCAACTGCAAGTAGGGGTTAGAGTATTGGAAGAGGAAGTGCAGCAAGAGTATTCTGAGGTATTCATTCTATACAAGAGTGAGTAGGATTGATTAGCCCTTGAGTTCATTAGGCAAAGGGTGGAATGCTATAATTTCTAGGGTAAATACTAAAGGAATAGAAAAGAGTATGTAATTAATAAACTAATAGAGAGAAGAAAATAGATGGTATTAGAAAGAAATTAGTCCAGAAAAACCCAAGAGAAAAAGCAGCAGAGCTGGTGGATCAAAACATGTTGATACTGCAACCATTTTGCTACAAGGACATATTGTGCCCACTAAGTTCCTGCCTTATAATTATGTTTATATACATAGATTATTGCTATCAGGTTTTTTCAGAAAAGCATTTTTGCAATGAGCAGTGGTAAATGCAGAGACTCATAGCTAGTCAAAGTACCAAAAATAAGGAGGGATTATGAAATGCTCTTGCATAGATAAGACTTCTATATGACAGCATCTAAAGTTCAGGAAATATGGCAGAAAATGAGAAAGAGCTAAAGTAAGGAGTAAAGTAAGGTAACATGCCATCATTAGAACACAACACCAGTTACACTCTTGATCCCACAGTAGTTGAGAGTATGGACACAAGACCTGTCAACACCATGTCAAGAAATGCAGACAGGCCCCTGAGTCTCTAACCCATCAGGACCAATAAGCAGACAATGGAGCTACTGCAAAGGGATCCACAAGGCCACACCTCTCCATGAGTATTTACAGGTATTTAATGGTTACTAAAGGAGACAGATTTTGTTCAGTGGTATAGTTGCTGGTAAGGAGTCCATTCTCCTGTAAACAGTCTTTCATCTAGGATCCTGTAAAAAAACCTAATGTAACTCACTAGATCATCAAAAACAATAGATACATAGATATATAGAAACAAAGACACATAGGTTGTAGATGATAAATAAGCAAATGAAAGTTGAAGACTAGATGAGAAGAGAAAAGAGATCATCAGAAGGGTGACAAGAGAGAGTAATGGGTGCTAAACATGATAAAAATACAGCTCACATATGCATGAAAATAGCATAACGAAGCCCATTATTATGCATGATTACATATGCTAAGAAAAAGGCATGAAATAAGATAGCTAACTTTTAAAAAACATATAACAGTAATTACATTAAGTATAAATGGCTTAAATACTATAGTTAAAACACAATGATCAGCCTAGAGTCTAAAAACTCTAAAATGTCCATTATAGGAGATATGACTAAAGTATAATATATAGAAATATTGCATGGTGAATTTTAAAAAACACCAAAATAAATGGTTACTATGATAATTAATATCAAGCAAATGTTCTTTCAATAATGACTTTTTCACAAAAATATCATGCTGAGGAAGAAAAGAAAAAAAATACTATGAATAAGACAGGAATCCTTGTCTATAGTAATTTTAACACAGTGAGATAAGTCCTTGGAGAGGATTATAAAATGCTTTGATGATTCAAATCTAGAGATAAGATAGCGCGCATCAGTTGTGCCTGGTAGTTAAGGATGACTCCTTAAAGGAGCTGACATTTCATCAGATTTTGATAAATTAACTTATCAAGTATTCTGAGTAAGGGGATGATATTCTATGCAATAAAAACAGTATGTACAAAGTATGCATCATAAATGTTCATTAAAATTACTGTTCAAGAATAGTCAAGACCAAGAAAGCAAGGTAGCTTACTCATGCTATGGTGGATAGCAATGGTAGATGTTACCGCCCCTATATACCGTCCCTTCCATAAGACATTTATTTTCCCAATTGTGTCAAATGCAGCTGAAAGGTTATTGTAAGTCCCTCCACTCCTTCCTATGTGTAACTACCTGTGAATAAGCATACAGAAAGGAATGTCTTTGTCTGGGATCATAGTACCTCTTGATGGAGCAAACTACTGTAGTAACTGACCAATGCAATGACTCAAAGGCCTGTCCCATTTGCCACAGCTCAAGTCAGTTAAGGAAAATGCTTGCTGCAGAGGTCCCAGGGATGTCTGCCAAGGCCCACATAAAAGCAAAACCCCAATTCACTTTCTTTTTCTATTCTTTGTCCTTTGATCTCATAGGTGCTAAAAAATGCATCCCCCACTCCAGAGGGGATCCTTGCACAGCAATCTTCACATAGACTCTTGTTTCCCAGGAAAAATGATCTCCCACAGAGGCCAAAACAGAATAAAATCTGAAGATCCTGACTCCTGGCCAGGGTTCCCCCACACTTGGCTATGAGCAGAACTGAGACCAAAGGGTTAGCTTTTGGTTGCTGCATTCCCACTAGCTTTATTTGCTTGTGATCTCATTTCTTCATTCCTCCTCAAATTAAATCCGCAGTTGTGCTCAGGAGAAGACCGCCTACGCTAGTAGGCTCTCCAGGCTCTGCAGAACCACAACCAGAAAGGGGACTCTGCTCAGTGAGTCTCTCTAGCCTGCAAGACACTTTTCTCCACCACCATGAGGTCTGAGCCTCAGGGCCATCAAAAACCCAGGCTCCCACAGCTGCTCTTTTGGAAGGAACATATTCATAGTATTCTAAAGCGAACAGTAGAGAATGACAAGGAGAGACATTGAGATGGCCTGCTGACATCCATCAGGCCTGGCTCACCTGGCGGGTGGTTAGATGTTCTGATAGCCCATCCTGCTCTCAGCCTCCAGGCTGGATTACACTGGAGCCTCTAAATTCAACATGGCTCTCATCTCCTGATGAACCCCAGTCCCCAATGAGTCAAATCACTGAGACCCTTTAATCCAAAGGTTTTTCCTCTGTTGAGATCTGAATCCATAGATAGACTTGAAAAAGCCTTTAATGGTTGAGTGGAAAGGGTTTTTTGGTTTGCCTATTTTTTTCTTTTCATTTTTTTTTCTTTTCTTTATTTAGATGGAGACTCGGTATGCAGCCAAGGATAATCTTGAAACTTGTGGTAATCCTCCTGCCTCAACCCCCCTGAGTGCTTGGATTACAGGTACATATTAGCATACCTAGATCAATATAGAATATTTGATAACAAATTGCTGGCACCACCCGGCAGTGCTGGCACATGCCTTTAATCCCAGCACTTAGGACGCAGAGGCAGGCAGATTTCTAAGTTTGAGGCCAGCCTGGTCTACAGAGTGAGTTCCAGGACAGCCAGGGCTATACAGAGAAACCCTGCCTAGAAAAAACAAAAACAAAACACCAAACCAAACAAAACAAAACAAACAAACAAACCCCAAAATGCTGGCACCATCAATTCCCTTTCTTCCACAACAGTGTCCCTGGTCTCTTCTGTTAGGACAGAGGTAGGGCTGGGACTTTGAGGCCAGCCACAGGCCCATTTTTATGTGGCAAAGTTAATAAAATGAAAACCCAAGGCATCTTGCAGGGCAGAGCCTGGGCACACTGCCAGAGATGCTGGCAACTCTGGCAGGCCATTTTGATGCAAATGCCCAGCTGGGCCCACTTGTTCCTTATTTACCTCACAGGGCTATCCTCTGGTGTCTGCTCTCTGTAACACTGGAACACACAGAGACCATCACCATCCGGACACTGACAGACTGGGGATCCAGGATGAGAGAGTACTGCCCTGGTAAAGACTGAGGCAGCTGTAGGAAGACAGCTGTTGAGTCTGAGCCTCGGGACTAGCAGCAGTGGGCCACTTATTTCACCTAGAAGACTCAGCAACCTCTCTATACACGGTAACAACTCTACTGATGGAAGCCTAACAACCTAACGTTATAATGGTGTTAGCACAGGGCTTGCTCATAGTAAGTGGCACAATAAGTAGTAGTTCTTCTAATCAAAGACCATTTGCTGATGCTATAGTCAGATCTGAGGTTCTTCTCTTGCCCTTCCTTCATCCTCTAAAACGTATTCATCTCCATCTGAGCACAGTGCTCACTTGGGGTATCATACCATGAGATAAACAGAATCTTCAATTCTGAAGTGTGTGTGTGTGTGTGTGTGTGTGTGTGTGTGTGTGTGTGTGTGTAGTCACGTATGTGCATATGAATAAGATGACCAGAGAGTCTTTGCTTACTTTTTTCTTACTGGTTTGACAAAATTCCCTGCCTGGCCAACTTAAGGGAGAAAGGACTTACCCTGACTCACAGTGGAAGGGTTCAGTTCATCACAGCCGAGAAGTCAAAAAGCCAGAAGCTTAAAGCTGCTAGTAACATTGCACTCACAATCAGAAGGCAGAGGCTAGGGGCTGGTGAAATGGTTCAGCGGTGGTTCAGTGGGTAAGAGCACTTTCTGCTCTCCCGAAGGTCGTGAGTTCAAATTTCAGCAACCACAAAGTGGCTCAAAACCATCTGTAATGAAATCTGACCCCCTTTTCTGGTGTGTCTGAAGACATCTAATTCATTTATAATAATAAATAAATCTTAAAACAAAAGAAGGAGGAGAAATAGAAGGAGGAGGAGAAAGAGGAGAAGGAGGAGAAAAAGGAGGAAGAGGAGGAGCAGGACGAGGAGGACGAGGAGGACGAGGAGGAGGAGGGAAGGTCAGAACTCCCCTGGCTTTCTCCATTCTACACAGCTCAGGATTCCACATGGAGAACAGTGATACCCAAACTGGGAGGATCTTCAACTAATGTACAGAAAATAGCCCAACCCCATCCCAGGCATGCCCTGTGGACATTCTGTTACTGTTAGGTGATTCTAGATTCTGTCAAGTTGACAATAGTCTTCACCATCTCCTCCTGAACCTAGAACACAAGCCAGCAAGCATGCAAGCCACAAGCATACAAGCCAGCATGCAAGCAAGCATGCAAGCCGGCAAGCCTTGCCCATCTTCTTGTCCTCAACGCTTGGGGTGACCGGAGCTTTTACATGAGTGTTAGAAATCCAAACATCCTCCTTTACTACCTGAGCCACATCCTTTTTGTTTGTTTGTTTGTTTGTTTTGTTTTGTTTTTTTTGTTGGTTTTTTTTTGTTTGTTTGTTTTTCAAGACAGGGTTTCTCTGTGTAGCCTTAGTTGGCTGTCCTGGATCTCACTCTGTAGACTAGGCTGGCCTCAAACTCAGAAATCCACCTGTCTCTGCCTCCTAAGTGCTGGGATTAAAGGTGTGTGCCACCACTGCCTGTCACATCTGAAACTTTTAAGGTGACCTTGTACTCACCCCTTCTCTGTTGGAGTGGATTAGTAGAATATTCTTACAGCCCACGGTGTTGCCAGTCCCAAAGCTGAGCTGCTCTTACTTCTGGGCAAGTGTGTCATATATCATCTGTCCTTAACTGGCCAGGTTTGTATTCATCAGTAGAGACATTTTCGAAAGTCTACTCTCTTGAGAAAAACACAAGGGATTATGAGAAATGTTGGTACCATTCTCATCCTAAATGGATTTTCCTGAATTGTCCAGTTACATGCCCGAATTCCTCATGGAGGTTTGACAAGTAAAGTCACCATGATGTCGTGGCACTGGGCGGGCAACTTCTCATGAGCTTTCTGCCCCCAAGGAACTGGGTTCTCTGGAGTTATCTTCATGGAAGCCACCTCAGGAACACTCAGGTATGAAACTTAATGTGAACACATACAACGACTAGTTGGATGATCAGGGACACTCTCACCGGCTCACAACATTCACCATCTCCCAAATATACTTCAATAATAACACTAATGGTGGCAAGCAGCACCTTTGTTGTATCTCAATTATTTTTTACCCCCAAATTGCAGAGGCTCAAAAGAATTTACTGACTGCTTGGGTTTTCTGACTAATTGGGGTAACCCTGTGCTATAGCCATTAGGAGGCTTAAATATAGCTCTTACTGAGAAGCATTCTTTATTGGGTCCCCTGTTATCCTTTAAATATCTTGTGTGTGCAAGTGGATAAAATTAGAAAGAATTTGTTTGCTTTAAATTACCAACCTCTGCTTGATAAAACTATTAGCGATTTAGCTAATTGGACGGCTCTTCCATTATCATTAATTGGCAGAGTTAATACTATTAAAATGGTTGTTTTATCTAAATGTTTGTATTTATTTCAATGCTTCCCCATCTAGCTACCTAAAAATGCTCTGAAGCTCTGAATTCTGCAATTAGTTTTGTTTTATAGGCTACAAGCAGAGTTAAGATTAATCTTAAAACTACAACTATTCTGGGGGGCGCGGGGGACAGAGGATTGATTTGTCATTATCAGGAGGTAGAGGGATGCTGGACTCGGCTGATCAGGCTTTGTCCATTGTTCCTGTAGGCCCTTAACAAAGAGTGCCAGAGTCCAAAAGCAATCTCTGCTGATCTTTAAGACAAACTATGCAGAAGGGTTCAGAGCACTCAGATATGTGTTCAATCATACATCCATTCATTGAGCAAATATTTACGGTGACTCTCTTAAATGCAGCAGTCACTACAGAGGATGTTAGGGAAGCTCTTTCAATGGGGAGTGAAATGCAGTCCTTGCCCTCAGGAAGTGCAAGTATTAAAAGGAAGGAGGAAATAAATAACTAGAGGTAAGTTGGTATATGGAGATTGAAGAAATGACCAGCATGTTGGGACATGGCCACAGGTGTTGCCGAACCTGCTTGGTGGATCAAAAAGGCTTGCCAAGAGAAGCATGTATTTACCATGGTTACAACGATGGGGTTCTTCTAAGATTTAAAAGGAAGGCTTGGGTGTTTCCTTGTGAGTGACTGAGGCCATCTGATTCTCTTTTAAAGAATGGTTCTAATGGTCTACTCAGCTAAAGGGTGAGTTTCCCTTGTTGGTGGAGGATGGGAGGGACTGTGGACAGACATTAGCACTTCAGCAGTGCATTCACAAAGTGACATTGGGGCATGTGAGTAGAACAATGGTACAAGCACATAAATTCTCAGATGGCTCAAAGGCGGTCCCAGAAGAAATAATCTCCATGTTAACACTCTCCTGGAGAAAGGGCTTCCAGCAGGATAGCAATGTATGGTTCTATCTTCAGTTCTGTGCTGTTCTAAGGAAAGGGTGTGTGTGTGTGTGTGTGTGAGAGAGAGAGAGAGAGAGAGAGAGAGAGAGAGAGAGAGGGAGAGAAAGAGAGAGAGAGAGAAAGAGAGGAGAGAGAGAGAGAGAGAGAGAGAGAGAGAGAGAGAGAGAGAGAGAGAGAGATGGCATCTGTGTCCACACATGTGGAGGCCAGAGGTCAACATTGAGCATCTTTCTGAATCACTCTCTACCTTATTTGTATCACCTTTTTGTTACAAAGACTCTCAGTAAACCTACCTGGAGCTTGACAACTCAGCTGAATGAGCTGTCCAATGAGCCCTAGGGATCTACCTACCTTTACACCCTCAGCACTGGGGTTACAGGCATCCACCTCCATGCCTGGCTTTTTATGAGTGCTAAGGATCTCAAGTTCCCAAACACTTTGCATTCTGAACCATCCCCCTAGGTGTAAAACCATTTACACCTTAGCCAGGGGCATATAGATTTAATTCATTTACAGATTGAACAAGTTAAAGAGAAAGATCACTGCTATGGTGATAGATAAATTAAGGGTTTATAAACTGTAAGAAATTCAAATTCCGAGTCAAGGCAAGCACATCTAACTAACCAAGGAAAAAGCCCTCCCTACTCTCATTCTCATTTGCTGAAACTCAGGCAGGGAAACCCTGACTTACTCGTTGTGAGTCGGGAATTGCTCAGATTTTGAATCAAAAACAAACAAACAAAAAAAACCTTAAAAATCAAAGTCATAACTAGAATGTAAATCAGATCTATAATCTCAAGTACCCTGAACTTTCATGACCTTCAGTTTTTCTACCTTTATGGACTGGATATTTATGCTCCCTCCCAAACCCAAATGTTTCATTATCACCCCAACATGGGTTTTATCAGGAAAGGGGCCTTTGGGAGATAGGAAGATAAAAAAGCTGGGCCTCTTGTGTATGGTTTAGTGTTTTCATAAAAAGAGACGAAGAGCTAGTTACCAAGGCTCTGTCCTCACGGCGAAAGAGAAGCAGCCAGTTTGCATCCTGGAAAATATCCCTCATCAGAACCCAGCCATACCAGGACTCCTGTCTCAGGCATTCAGACCCACAAGAAGCAAATCCCTGTTGTTTATAAGCCATTCAACCTGAGGCACTTTGTCACAGCACCCCAAAAATCTAGATGCCATCCACAAACCAAAATCATAACGTAAGTTGACAATGAACCTACATGAAATCCTGGATCCTGGGTGGGGTTTTAGCTCAGAGCAAACTAACAATATGACATGACCTGGCAGCCAATATGGCCAAGGGCTACACTAGAAGAGACACCCTCACTACACTTGGCTAGAGCGCATGTGAGTTCCCGAGCTCAGTTCAACGCGGTGTGCCAACGCTCATGTTTAAAGCGGCTCCACAAGCAGTGGACACTATACAGGAGTTAAGGATTCTATTCATTTTAACAAAGATGATAGCGAGTTTACTTCCAGTGGCTAGTGCCTAAGAGTACAGAAACCATCGAAAGCAATTTTAGAAATGAAAAGATTTTGCATGAAAATGCAATGCCTGTGAGCATCATCTTTTAGTGTTAAGAGTCGGAAGACCCCAACACAGGAACAGGGAACACATTTGTCATTTCCCAAGCATCATCTGCAGGCATTACATCTGAAAGAATTATCCTGTTACTCCAGAAGACACACTAGGGCAGGAGGATAGAGGCCACAGGAAGTCATAATTCGGCACAATAAATGAAAGCCATTTAAGCCATCTCTAAAATTGGGAGCCCTGTCCCCCTTGCAGAGATAGGCTGGCTTTTGAGTTACGATGTTTAAGCAGAATATTCTGGAAGAGATTTCTGACATGTAGAACTGACTAGGTCACAGATTCCCAATCCTGCTCTGCCATTGCTTATGCGGCTGGTTTAAAGCATGGAAGTGGTGAATGGAATTAGAGCTTAAGGACTTCAGACCCACTTAGCAGCATGGTGTAGTCTTAACCACTTCCTTGAAGAAGTCTGGTATCTGGGAGATATAGAGCTCAGACTCAATGGACCATGTCTGTTTAAAGCTTCCCTGGTTAAAAAAAAAAAAAGATACCAGACAGTTTGAATAAACCCAGTCCCCAGCCCCACTCTGGAGAGTCACACTCAAGTGAGACAGAAGGACCACAGCTCACTGCCATTCATACCATCTAAAAGGCACTGGGCTGCATCCTCTCTCCTGCTCTTCCAAAGCTCCAGGACTTTTGAGACATGCTCCAACTGTTGCTTCTCACTAGGTCTCAACAGCAGTTTTGAAATACTTGAATGAGAGTATTGCAACCTGAAGCAAAAATCTATAGACCTGTTACTTGCCAAGGGATTCTACATATCATGTCTCTAGAGAATTAAATAGACTTTTTACATGAACATGCTGACTTTCCAATTGGTTGCAGTCTCCTATCCTAGCTGATTCTGGTAAATATGTGGACACATGTGGAAACGGCAAGGGAATTGTTTTAGTTAAATAGTTCCTCCATCTAAATAGACTTCAAGGCTGTGGTGAATTAACAGTTGGATGTGAAACATTCCAACAATATTTCAGAAATACTTTCATTTAGACATAATCCAGTCCTTGACAACATGAACATGTCACTGGAAATGTGAGCACATCATTATTACAATTTCCCCTGGGAGCATTTCACTGTGGAATAGAGGCAAGGAAGGAGTCGGATGTTTGAATTCTGACCCGTTATGCCTGGCAGCAATCACTAGAGATTTTAGTGTGTATCACGTGTGCCTGTGTGTATGTATGCAGGTATGTGTGCACATGTAACCGTGGAGGCCAGAGGATGTGGGCCACTGTGCCTGTTTTTTTTTCTTTTTTTAAGGAATTATTTATTTATCTATGTATATAGATATACTATAGCTGTCTTCAGATGCACCAGAAGAGGGTACAGGATCCCATTACAGATGGTTGTCAGCCACCATGTGGTTGCTGGGAATTGAACTCATGACCCTGGAAGAGCAGTCAGTGTTCTTAACCATTGAGCCATCTCTCTAGCCCCTGGGCCTGGCTTTTATGTTTTGTTTTGCTTATTTAATTTGGAATCTGGCCCTCATCCTTACACACCAAGAACATTACCAATCAGGCTGTGTCACCCCAGCACAAACTGTTCTTGACCCCCACACTCCCGAATCACCTAAAGAATCTGTTTCCCTTAAACAATCCATCACCTTAGTCTTCGGTCCTCCCTTCTTTTCCCACTTCAATCACTTAGCTCCAAACTCAAGTTTTCTACGTATTTAAAGGAGGGGCGGCAAATGGGGAAATTATTGTATAGCAGTAAACATGTGACTTTTTGTTTTTTAGCCTTTTCTGGCAAAATTTCCTTTGTCCAGCAGAAGAAGGGCTCGGAGAGCCTCTGCAGACCCAGGTCTACTTGGTCCCAGCAGGACAGATGGGTTCTGGAGACGGTGAGCCTCTCACTGACTCAGCTTCTGAGATGTAGGCTAGAGATAAAGATGGAGAACAGGTGACTCTGCAGGGATGGAGGAAGAATGCTGAGTGCCAGGCCGCTCCATGACTCAGATGGAGGACAAGCCTCATGCTCAGCTTCGTTCTAGCAAGTGAAGAGCAGTCAGCTCTAAAATCCCTTTGCTAATTCCAGGAGGTTATCCTCTACAGAGAGTAGATGCAGGGTGAGGGAGATCAAATGAATTTGGAGAAGTTCAAATTGTGTTTTTAGGTGTATCTTGGCAAAGCCAGTGAAATTATGACATGATACATTTCTTTCCATGTATGCAATCTTTCCAAAATGTAATCTGGAGGGTTAAACAAGGTTAAAGGAAACAACTTAACAGGACAATTATTTTTTTTTTAATCATCAAAGATGTTTTACTTTAGTAACCAAAACAGATGCTCCAGTTTTGGACAAAGTAGATAAGCAAATATCCCACCCAAGTGTGCGCTGATGTATTTCAGATTTTCCCCTACAAGTCATCTTTTCCCCCCTCAGCCCTATCTACAAAGTTTGCAGATGATCTTTTGTAGTGCCTGGGAAATCCCTGAAGGATGGAGCAGGAGAATTCAAGATATGACAACAGAGAATCTCGGCTTCCTCTGCCTCACACAACAAGGAAAGGCAAATGAGCAACGGATGAGCAAAGGCTCTTCCTCCAAGTGGTAAAAAATGGAAGATGGAGAGGCATTGGGGGTTGGGGGTTGGGGGCACAGAAGTCAAATATGCTCTGCCTGCTCCTCTAAACCAGCAGGAGAGACTGGTCAGTGTCTACACAGCTACTGGTGCCCACCACAGTACTCTCAAGTTTCTCTCCAAGAAAAGAGCCACATTCTCTCCCACCTACCCCCAATCTTTATATGCTGGCACTATTTCAAGGTACTATTTTCTGGGCCACTTCAGCCAAACTAGCCATTTATTTGGCTTACCCAAGTCCTTCCACTATTTATAAAAATCCAATCAATTCATATTCCTTCAGAGGGCAGAACGATAGGAACTTGGTCCCTTCTCAGCATATGTTGTACCAGGACACAGTACATGCTCCTGTCAAGAAGATACTGCACAAAGCTGTGATATTTACCAGTGATGATTGGATACAGAGATGGGATTGGCCTTTCTGTACCAGTAACCACACAAGGAGTGTATGACTTTATTCAGACAAAAGCTATAGATACGACAGATTTCTCACATTAGACAAGAGCTCATGAGGTATGGAGGATGAGCTCTCTCTAGGCAGTTAATGGATGAGAAAAACAAGACAAAGAAAGAGTAAAGTTACACCAGTGATTTTGATAAAAAAATAATATGATTATCAAAGACTAGTTTGTAAAGCAATAGTATAATATTACATGCTTTTAGGTGAAACTGGATTTTCAAAATATGATTTCGATTTTCCCACAGGACAAAGTTTAGACAGGGGAAGAGCGTGTCGGTGCGATGTCCAATGGAGCAAGGAATGAGGCCAGCATTGTTAATCGTCTTAGTCAGGATTCTATGGCTGTGAAGAGACACCATGTCCAAGCCAACTCTTATAAAGAAACACATTTAATTGGGGCTGGCTTACAGTTTCAAAAGTCAGTCCATAATCACCATGGCAGGGAGCATGGCAGCATGCAGGCAGACATGGTGCTGGAGAAGGAGCTGAGAGTTCTACATGTTGGTCTTCAAGGAGACCCTGTGTGTCACACTAGGCACAGCTTGAGCTGTAAGACCTCAAAGCCTGCCTCCACAGTGACACACTTCCTCCCACAAGGCCAGGCCTCTGAATGGTGCCATTCCCTGTGGCCAAGCATTTGAGCACATGGGTCCATTGGAACTATATCTATTCAAGCAACCACAGTAATATATTCAATTTCTCAATCTGAAACATTCTTCACTGCATCTGAAGCTCTTCCAAAGAGTTAAGCATAGGTTTTAATGTCTTTAACACCAGAAAACAAGTCAAAAAAAAAAAACCTGAGGGGATTTCCTCAACTGTAGTACCATGTACTGGGCAAATGGCTTGATGTGGAAGATTAAATAAATAGATAGATAAATAAATAAATAAATAAATAAATAGAAAAATAAGAAGAATATGAAAACAAAACAAAACAAAACAACATGTCCAGACAGGAATAGAGATTAGAGATCAATAAGGGTGTCTTTTAAGAAACCTGACTTTGCTAAAAACAAACAAACAAACAAAAAAAGTGAGAGGTTTGCATGCACCCATCTGAAAACCTGTGTTGTGTGGTAACTGCATGCACCACACTAGGACGAGGCCCTCGGGGACAGAAAGCACAAAGCACGCCATTGTATACTGAAGAGGGTTGAACTCCTTAGATAAAAGACATCTCTATGAGGTGTGTGGATATGGATTTGATAATCTTTGACATATGTTTAATATTTTGATTTCCAAGATTACCCATGTTCATATCCACTGCCTCCTTACTCCTTGCCTTTCATGCACGCTGGGAGATGTGGGTTTGGACCTGGTTCAAGCCGGATTTGTTCCCGCAGCTTTACTGCTGCTAACCTCAGGGTCAGTAAAAATCAGAAGAATCATATGCTTTTCTCTCTGCCGAACTTTGAATCCAAAACTTGTGATTTTGTTTGAAAAGGAGGAAAGAAACACAGAAATGAATAATGAGCACAGTAAAAATGAATGTGTGGTTCTGGGCCCCGTTTAATTTTTCTTAAGTGACAGTGTTGTTAATGCTATGAAATATTTTCTTTGATAAATGCGAGTTAGCTAATTTGCATGAATGGCTAGTCTGTCATTATTTTCGTCTGTTGAGTTATGGGGTTTTTTAATGGTTTCTTTTCTGTGCGGCTTTTAATACATTGTTATTATATGTGATCACTGAACTCTACTAAGCACATTGAAAACACGGGTTTCATCTCTTTAAAATAAGTGGAAATTAATTTTGAAGAAGTAATTTATGTAATAATGAAGTTCTTCAGATAAATGTATTTATAAGGAAAAGCCATTTACACATTATTCGGTATTCTATTTTCTGCCCAAGTCTCAATCACAGGAAACTTAGGAAATGTTAACTTAAGCCTATTAAAGATTCCTCTTTACTTGGCTCCATTAATTCCTCAGTAACTGAAAAGGAGGTGTTCTAGAGAGTATCCCTTGGATAACACCACAGTAAACTGAAGAGCTAAAGGAAGTCATTTTAAGGTACTTGGAGTTTTGCTACATTCCTGTGAGCTAAAAAATAACTTCAGTGGTACCCAGAGAGGTTCCAGTGATCTTCCTTGGAACACAGCTAGTAACAGAAGAGTAAATGAGCATTCCAAAACTGGAGGAGGGATTCCAGTCAAGCATCGCTCCCACCTTTTTCTCCTTTAACAGACCTGAATTGAATCCAGTGTCTCCTGAAACTTTAAGGTAGTAAGGTAGGTGTCCATGTTTCAGATTTTTCAGGTATGTCCTGTAGTCCCTGAGCTGCACACCACAAAGTCTGCTGAGTCACTAAAACTGTCAAGCCTACCGCTGCTGCAGTAAAATGTCCCAAGGGAGCTGTCCAAAATGGCGGCTACTGTCAAAATGGCGGCAATCACATCTCCTCAGCCTGTGTCTTCCCACCCACCACCACCTCCCCCCCCAGCCCCCGGCCCTGAGCAGGAGCCCCCCCTCAAGAGCAGTCCACAGTGGTGACAGACAGCTTTCCTGCCTCAGCCTACACTCTTGGTGAAACACCACCTCAGGAGGGACATCCCACAGGAGCTGTGCACAAAGGTAGCACCTCTTCTCCATCTTATTCCCCTAACACCCAGCTACCCCACAGAGATGGCGCCTCAGCAAAAGCAGGCTGCAGCCGGGAAGGACTTCCCACCCTAACCCATTGGCTTGATGTAGGGAAAGGGAGTGAAAAAAAGCCACCAGTCCCAGAGCAGAAAAATCCATCTATCCCTAGCTTCCCACAACAACAACAACAACAAAAACATCAATCCCTGAGCAGGAAAGTCACCAATCCTTGACCCACCCCACCACCACCACCACCTTCACCTCCAAGCTCAGGTCTTGAAATCCCACCAATCCTTGCTTTGGAAACCTCTGCCTTGAGAAGCTCCACCCCCTGAGAAATCCTATCTAAGCACTGCCCTTTGTCCAGTTCTCTGCTGTCTGCTCCCAGGAGCAGAGGGCAGTCATTTCTGTATTCATCCCTCCACACCCTGAACCCTCCAATAAATCTTTCCTGTGAGATTTCCTGCCTGGTGTGACTCTCAGTCAGAAGCCAAGAAAAGAAGCAATGAAGAAAAGAGAAGGAGCAGAGCTGAGGCTCCTACACTTTTCAGCTCAGTTAGAGGCTCCCCTCCCCTGGGAGCTACAACACCTTTGCTAAGAAGGCTTCCTTCCAGTCAGAGCTATGTGGTTCCTGGGCTCCCGTGTCTCAGGATGGCCTTCCTTTCAGACACCATCCCAGGATGTCTCAGGATACCTTTCCACTACGACACCTTTTCCCTTCACAGTTGGATGGAGTCCCAGGATTCCTCCTATTCCATCCGAGCAAAAACACTTAACACGTGCCAACACCATTCCCTCCCAATATGTATCTGTGGCTAAAGGAATACGGATGGAGTTGTAATCCACCAGGAAAATGCTTCAGAGTCTTAGGCTGTGGGAACTAGCATCGCACCGACTCCAGAGGTGGCAGCTCAGCATGGTCACAGTGGCAAAGGTTTATGAGTAAGTAATTCATTGGCTGCCTTTGGTCATAAAGGTCAGAATGCTAAGGGAATGGATGCTGCACCAATTTCAAACTGCACTGGGGAAGTAGAAATGGGTTGCTGCAGGCAAATGTCCATGGCCTAGGGTTTACCAGCCAAAAATGCGTAAGACCCTAGGTATAAAAACCTGAGCCCAGGTCCCTTTTGGTCACTGTGGTGGTTGGCCCATGGGAAGTTTCACTATTAGGAAGTGTGGCCTTGTTGGAGTGGGTGTGGCCTTGTTAGAGGAAATGAGGGTAGGCTTTGAGGTCCTATGCTCAAGCTCTACCCACTTCAGAAGTGAGTCCCCTCCTGATGGGCTGCAGAAGACAGTCTACTGCCCACCTTCAGATCAAGATGTAGAGCTCTCAACTCCTTCCTCAGTACCATGTCTGCCTGGATGCTGCCATGCTTCCTGCCATGATAATGGACTGAATATTTGGAACTGTAAGCCAGCCTCAATTAAATGTTTTGTCTTTATAAGAGTTGCCTTGGTCATGGTGTTTCTTCATAGAGATAAAACCCTAAGGCGGTCTCTCTTATATCCCCTAAGTAACTTTCCTAGAATGAGTGAACCCCACATGTTAACTATTGTTATTAATGTATCTACTAAATGTGGGAAATAAGACCTATCTTATAGCCCTACCATTCCACAGATCCAAACAAAACATGTGGTACTTGGGTGATGGCTTCGCCGATTCCTGTTATCACGCCATTATTGTCAGAAAGGTATTCATTCAAATACAAGCCATCAGTCAGAGAAGGAATTGCCTCTTTTCAATTCAGTATGCCCCAGTCCCTGGGTCTGAAAGTCTACTCTGTCTTTATCTCCTAATAGCTCTGACAGTCTTTCAGATCATATCCAGTGTTCACATGCTTCTTAAGTGTAAGCCTCTTACCATGGCTAATCTTCATTGTTGACTTGACTGCTTTTAAAATCACTGTGGAAACACACCTCTGGGTGTGTCTGTGAAGGTATTTGCTGAAAGGTTTAACCGAGGAGGGAAGGATAGCAGCATCCCATTGGCTGGAGTCCTGAATGGAGGAAAAGGAAAAGGAGACCTGGGCACCAGTGACATAACACACCAGCTGCCTCCAACTCCTAGGCTATGACTCCCAGAGATACAACACACCAGCTGCCTCCAGCTCCTATGCTATAGCTCCCAGTGACACAACACACCCGCTGCCTCCAGCTCCTAGGCTATGACTCCCAGAGATACAACACACCCGCTGCCTCCAGCTCCTAAGCTCTGACTCCCAGTCTTAAAGGACTGTCCCTCAAACTGTGAACCAAAATAAACCCTCACTTCCTTAAGTGGATTTTGCTAGGTATTTTGTCAAAGCAATGAAAAAAGTAACTAACACATCTTTCATTCCAACACAAGGTCAGAGCTAAAACTAAAATACCTGTGGGAGTTGTGAAAAATGTAGTTGCACAGTCAGTTCAAAGTAGTAGACCAGGGATAGTATGGCTGGCTCTGAGAGCCAGTGTCCCTGTGGCCTGGATGGCAATGTGACTTTATGCAATAAGTAACCTTTTCTGAGCTTCGATCTATTTGTAAAATAAGGAATGCAATAATATATGGCTTACTACTGCAGTTGTATTGGGTCACGGGCCAAGTGGGATAATATAGAGATATCTGACATTTTATATATTTACTGGGTTACAGTTGTTACTTAGAATAAATAGTATAGTCACCTACCAATGAACTTGAACACTTTAGGACTTGATAAAAATAATTATAGACCAAGACCAGAGGTCAGCATCTTCAGGTACTCTTGAAATATCACATGACTTTCTGTTAACAACTGTCCATCTGATCATTCCTTAATCATGTGCATATGGACTCTTCCCGTAATATCATTAACCACCTGAGTGTGAGATCTACCCTCACAGAGAGCCCCCAGTCTCTGTACCTGGCTTCCTTCTCAAAATCTACTGCAGAAATTGATCTGCAGTTCATCACAACATAATAAGTCATCCTGACTTCAATGTCTACAACACAACATAGAGACTCTCTTACTACTGCCCTTTTTCTCCAGTTTTTCTGAGTTCTAGCCTGAACCTTCATCCCAAGGTCCCACTTTTGGCTAGGTTTGGGGTGTCAGCTGTTGGCTTCACATCTTTGTTTCGGGTCCCCAGTTATGGTCATTTGAGCTGAGGCTTTGCTTTTGTCTGGTCCTTCCCCGGTGGGGGGCGGGGTGCGGTTCCTCTCTCATCCCCAGCCTGAAGTGTTGGGCACCAGAACCCCTTACTCTAATTACTGGCTATCAACTTCCTGTCTGACCTTCCAGGTTTGTGCTCTTAAGTGTTCATGGTTGATATAGCGCAGGTCCCTACCATCTCATCTTGAATGATATTGACAATTATTTGTTAGAATCTAAGAGTAGTGCATGACTCATGCCTCCTTGTGTCCCCAGTACACCCATCCAGTGTCTGAAGCACTCCATGCCAGGCTAATGAGAGAGTACCAGAAAGTCTATGGGTGGACCCAGCATCAAATAAAAGCTAGTCTCATATAAGCTACCATCTGTAACTTTCTTAGATTTAAGTCTGAGATTCTCAGCCCATCAGACCCAACATCTTTGTTTATTTGTTTGTTTTGAAAAAGGATCTAAGTCTGTACTCCAAGCTGACCTGAAACTATATACAGCCCAGGGCACCTTTAAACTTGTGACAACTCTTCTCTTTAAGCTTCCAAAGTACTGCAATTACAGGCATGAGCATGGTGTCTGATTACAACAAAGTAAACAACTTCATAACCCTTCTTGTAAAATCCTGAGCATTAATGACATGTATAGTTTGGTAGCTACATACATAGTTTTGCATAGTGATATAATGTCCTAAATATACTTTACAAGAGGGAAAAGAGAAATTGGTTCACAATGAGATGTGCATTTAGATATGTAAGGTTGGAAAGCATGATGAAGATGTAAATGCTTTCGTCTGTGCATAGACTCAGAGCCATAAGGGCCCTGGACTAGTGAAGTGGTGCTATTTCAGAACTATTGGGAATGTGCTCTCTCTTTGTCCACATCTTGGCAAAGTTCTGAAGAAGACAAAATATAGTCTTCCCCTGATTTACATGGAAGCTGTAAATTCATGGAAAATTTAGTGTCTATTAAAATTAAGCAGTGGAGTATGTAAATTGGAGTCGGGTTTCAGGCTGAGGTAATTACAAACAGGTTCCCTTGTAGGCACAGCCGGTGAGACATTCAGAAGTTATGTTGGACACTGGCGTGATCCTTTATCATGAGGGGCTGTTTTGGGTATAGAAGTCTAGTAATGTCTTTGGCTCTAACCCAATATTGTGGCATCTGGGAAATTCTGGCAGGAGTCCCAAGGTCCTCCATAGGAGACACACGACCACCATTGAGAACCTTTGGTTTTGCCAACTATTTCAAAGCAATCCTGCGTCAGAAGCCTCCTCATGACTTCTGACCTCAGCTCTCTAGTCTTGAAAACCCTTAGAAGACCTCAACTGAATGTTTGTCCTTGAGGTTAAAATAAGCCATAACTGGGGATTAAAGTTGGATAAAACCGTAGTCTACACACTACCCAACCTCACAGTTCAACATGCTAAGCTTCACTTGTGCAGACAGAATGCCAAGGGTCACTGTGGCCAAACAGCATGATGCGGAAGCAAAGCCAATCCGAGTTCTTTCAGCATCACGCACTTTAAGTCCATTGAACACAAGGGTTGACACTAAGTCTAGCCACTGCATGCAGCATTGGAACTTAGTCCTGAGACTCCATTCTTGTCTCTTAGCCCCACACTTCCCTCCTAACACATGCACAGGAAAGTCCCAACCCTAATCCATCTTTCTCTAAACCCTCAACTCTGGTCAACTTTTTGACATAGGGACACAACATTGCCATCTACAAACTTACCAAAAAGAAATTGACAAACATAATAATTAGACAGACATTTCATAATGTTTTAGATAGATTTACAACTTTGAGTTGAGCCACATTGAAAGCTATCCTGGGGCGTGAGCAGCCCCAGGCCACGTGGCTATTTCTCTTCTCAACTTGCCCCTGCTTCATTCTCTTTGATAGCTGCAGGCCACACTGGTCCCCTCAGATTTGTCCTCTCTCAGCAGACTTGGGTTCTCCCCAGGAGCCACTCCTGAGAGTTCATCCCCGTGAAGCCACACCGCCTGCTTTGCAGTAACCTCCTCCCATGTCCATAAAGCAACCTCTGGCCTCCTGACGATGACTTCATCTTTGAGCTTCTTCTCTAGCCTTCCACCCAGCATGGCTTCCCTCATTTGTTTCACTTAAGAAAGTCTAAGCAACACTGGCAGTTTTTAATTTAAATATCACTTCCTCCAGAAAGCTTTCCTGGGTTTTCTGGCATCTTTGAGTTTCTGAGTCATTTATACAGAGACCCTCTTCAGCTTTTAGGCTTGAAAACAAAGGCCATTGGAAGATCCTTTTATTTATTCATTAATTGATTTATTTATTCATTCATTTATTTCTCTGTTCATTTAACTTTATGTGTATGGGAGAGAGGTTGCTTGCTGTATGCCTGTGCACCATACATACACACACACACACACATACACACACACACACAGACACACACACACATACACACTGCAGAAGTCACAGAGAACATGAGATCCTCCTCACAGTAGTTGGGAGCCACCTTGTTGGTTCTGGGAATCAAACCCGGGTCCTCTGCTCTCAATTGCAGAGCCATCTCTTCGGTTCCATTGTGGGATTCTTTTGTGTCCCCATTGGCAGATAAAAGCTTGGTATAGGAGTATAGCTTTCCAACAAAGTTTTCATAAACATTTTTTTTTAAATGTGGGTGGTAGACTAGGTTTATGCTTGAACTATTTGGAGAGGAACCTCCCTAGGCCTCCCCTTCAGATTAGCTTTCTTTCCACCCAGCTGACCTAACATTCCCGCAGGAACCCCACTGCTTCAGCGGAACATGTCCCGCCTTTCAGCTCCAACATTCGTACATTGAAAATAGACATCTAACTTCACCGTGGCTCTGAAAACATTAACTAAGACAATAATAAATTAACACAATAGCCAACTAATAGCACCGTGATGCTTTCGTGTATGAATTGGAATGTGAACACTGAGATTTTCATTTCATGGTTGAAAAATACATGAGTTGACCCAAATACTAATTTCTGCATTCCCATCATTTACATATCACGGGTCAGTAATCATTTCTTGCCTAAATGACTTTCCAAATGAAAAGCTGTAATATTGTAATGGTTTATCATATTTACAAACATCTCATTGTGCTACCCACTTGGTACCCTGGATTAGCAAACTCTCAGAGAACATCCGCTGGATAGGCAGGAATGGTGCCTAAGTGGAGCTAGCAAGTTCCCGGAGAAGGAAGGCATTTGTTTTTCTGTCCCTAATCGTTCTGAGGTTCAGCTCCATGGGGGCGTCTTCCAGCCAACCCCCTTTCTCCTGTGTGCTGGGGACACAGGGGCCAGGGACAAGCTCTGCCTGTATCGTAGCATCCTTCTCCTCTACTCTTTGGACATGGGGTGTGCTGAGAGTTAATAGGACATTTCTGAAGGCTCCTGCTACTGGACACTTCCTATAGCCATTCCCACCAATGTCAAGTCCATTGTCGAAGGTGATCTTTTCCCTCATTTGAATGCTGCTGTGAAACAAATCAGTACATGATTTAACGTGCCTTTCCTTTAAGCCACATTTCTGTCCCTGCCCATAGTTAACTGCTACTTTAGGGATCTCACCCTGTCTTTAGCTACCACCTCCCTTCCAAAAAAAAAAAAAAAAATGTGTGTTTTTAAAGGATAACTCAGTTAGAGCCATAGATTAAGGGAAAGCTTATGTAACAATTACCCCCTGCCCCAGGAGTTTACACATCTGCCTGGCTCTTTAATTAGGACTTGGGTTGAATGTCAGCAAGCCAGCCTCTGTGGGGACAGTCAGCTTCGGCATCACACATGCTCACACTCAGCCCCAGGTGTTCTCTGGCCAGCCTCTCCTTGGCAGGGCTTCTGTGCTTCCTGCTATGGCACACACTCTTACAAGGAAACAGGAAAAAAATCATGAGGTCTCTTATTGGGCTGTCCTGTCACTCTGACTTGGGGGCTGGAATAATCTATCTATGTATGGTTTCTGGGGCCCCCATGCCTTTTCTCACACCTAGGATGGTGTACAAGAAGCAAGGGAGAGAAGAGAGCACAGAAAGAGAGCAGTGAAACGGGACTGTTCGCATCCCAGAATTCTTTTCCTCTCTCGCTGGCTGCAGCCCTGCTGGTGAGATGCCATAGCAAAAGTGAGCTCACGCCTGTGTGCTTCTATCTCGCAAGGTTCCTGGGTGCCAGATGGGCACTCTGTGACTGTGTGAGCGTGGATTATTTCATTTCCTACATCTGGGACTCCAAATGGTTGCCCAGAATGCCACAGCAGAGAGGCACAGCTTTTCATCTGGGGGAACCTGCCTTCACTAGGGAGCCTGGCAGAGCAGAAGGGATATAAGGTCAGAGTCCCCCACATGAAACCCGAGCACTCACAAACACCAGAGCCATCCTGGAGAAACCAGAAGAAGGGAGAAATAGGTGGTGGGCAATAAGAGAAGACAGCTGTCATTTAAAAACATAAAAGATCAAGGAACAATCAAATGAAAACAAACCCTAAGCACTGGCCTTGGGAGACATTTGGGGAACATTTGCGTTCGGTGTTGAGATCTTCTTGTGACCCCACCCCCACCCCACCCCACTGCCATGAGCAGCTCTAGGTAATTGCTAAGTGGCACACACAGGTGAACCGGAGTAGTCTCGAATGCCACCATACAGCACAGCCTCTCAACTTCCTAATCACTTTACTTCAGTTAATGGAATGGGGTGGGTCGGTGTGAAACAGTAGCAAGGACGTTCATGCTACATCGTCGTTGAAAGTACCAAGAAGCAGGACAGTCAATGCCGCCTTCCGCGCAGCCTCACAGAGAGGAAGTACTTCTCGCTTCAGGTTTGTTGTGGAAGACCTTCACCATCACCACCCAGTCGTACAAAGGGTTATCCAAATCACTCAGTTGATCCCACAGGGGAATTTTTTTTTCCAAACAAGAATATGTGACTTCATGTTATTTAAAAAAAAAAAATTCTGACAGTTGACTTAACTGTTTTTTGCATAAGATATTTACAAACCACAGCAGCCTAGGGAGGGGCATTTATGCATTTTCATATCCCACTTGCTTTAAAGCTGCAATTTTCTATGAGGACAACAGAGAAAAAAACATGCCTTACGCTGCTTATATTAATTACATTTTTTCATTACCCGTCATGTTTTCTACAGGCTTGTGTATTATTACTGCAAAATGTAATGAAATAGAAAAGGGGAAAGAGAATGGACTTCTGGGAAATTTTCCAATTCTTGAAATGCAATGTTAATTGAGAGCTATTTTTAGGGCAGCTCAGATAGTGCGGGACCCAGTGCCATCAGTACAAATGGGTCCAGTCCAGGTGCAGCCTCCCTGGTGACAGTACCGGGTCTCTGCAGCTGGAGAACACCAAACCTCCCTCTAGCTGCTTGCCAAGGCTACAGGAGAACATGGAAGGACAGCTACAGATGAGCTTCTCACAGAAGCTCACAGAGGACAAGATGGATCGGGACCCTCAGAACCTCAGACTGGAGTGACGTTGGCAGTGCTTGTTCCCATCTCCTACTGGCATCCTCTACCGTTGCCCCAACCCCAGATTGAAGGAAACTTACTCAACGAGTGAGTGAGGCGTAATGAAATGGCTCCAAAACCTTTAAAGATGAAGAACTCAAACAATGTCCATGGAGTAGTGACAAACCCTACTGGACCTGGTGATGGTGGTGGTGGTGGTGGTGGTAGTGATGGTGGTGGTGATGGTGGTGGCAGTGGCGGTGGT
>NW_022196898.1:91419515-91438266 GCF_008632895.1 Mastomys coucha
GTGGTGGTAGTGATGGTGGTGGTGGAGCTGGTGGTGGAGGTGGTGGTAGTGTTGGTGATGGTGGCGGAGGTGGTGGTGGGGGGGGGTTGTTTTTTAAGAATCTCATTAACAAATGGAAGCTGCCCTACCTAGGATACGAGGGAACTATTTTAATGACCAGAAAATGGGTCAAATAGAGCTCAGTTCACTTTAAAATTTTTATTTTTATTGGCATGTGCGTACATGCACGTGTGCATATGTGTGTGTGTGTGTGTGTGTGTGTGTGTGTCCTTGTCTGTATGTGTATGCAGGTGCCTACAGAGGCCAGAAGAGGGAGCTGGATCCCCTAGCATTGGCGTTGCAGACTGTTGTTAGTCACCTGAAATGGATTCAGGGAGCCAAATTCTGCTTCTTTGCATGAGCACTAGGTACTCGCCAGCCCCAATTCAAACTCATTTCATTAGCAAATTAAGCATGTTATGGAACTAGCCCCTTGTCAATCTATGGCTGCTCTCTGGATTCCCTCTGTGCCCCAGAATTCCACTCCCTGATGGCAGGGGGGAGCCATCCCTGACGTTGACAGAATGAACACAAGATAAACACGGTTACAGGGACCCAGTGTTCTTTCAAAGAAGGTGTCAGGATGGTTTTATGAAATTCAGAACCTCTGAGCTCATTGGAAAGCACCCTGTTTCCACATACTGCAACAAGGCACCCCATGCTCTGTAGCTGTCCTGGCCACTCCCACACTCCTAAATCCTCAACATGGGAAGTATGTTCTCCTGAAAACAATTCAAACCACCCCCCACACACTGAATTCCTATAATTCCTATTGCTGCTTCTGTGTGAATGCCCATAAACGCCAGGCCAAAGCTCGGTTTACAAAGGCAGGATTGGACATCCAGTCCACCCAGTTATGAGGAGCAGGGAGAACAAGGAAAGTGCTCTTTTGCCTTGGTGCTCTCAGAGCCAAGAGACAGGTGGCTCGGTTGCCTGTCTTGGATGCTCAGGGGCTGTCCTTTGAAGGGTGGACTCATGGCCTCCATGGAAGTCTGCATGTGACAAGGACGCTGCATGAATTGCTCACCATCAGATACAAGTTGGATGGTTACCCTCAGACTATTGCTTTAGCCTTGACTGATCCATTCTTTGGAGAAAAGTGTATATTAAAGAAATCCCAACGTTCTAAGTGATGCTGTGTTTTGAGTATGAAATGTCTCCCAGAGGCTCATGTGTTTGAGCACATCGTCTCCAGCTGGTGGCGCTGATTTGGAAGGTTGTGGAAGATTTTAGAGGTGGAGCCTAGGTGAAGGGTGTAGGTCACTCTGAGCAGGCCTTGAGGTTTCTTTTTTTAACCCAGTTTCCCTTCTTATCTGCTCTCTGTTTCCAGACCACAGACCCAATGCGACCAGCTGCCTCATGCTCCTGCTGCTGTGCACCCCCCACTTTGATGGACTGTATCTCCTCAAACTGGGTACCAAAACAAGTCCTTCCCAAGCTGCTTTTTTTAGATATCTTAATACAGCGATGAGAAATGGAACAATATAGGAAAGTTATAAAGTTATATATATATACACATATATATATGTGTATATGTTATGCATATATATGTATATGTTTTTTAATGGTTAAAACATCAGTGGTGTGCAGAAAGAGAAGGTAAACAGTGTTCAAGGCTAGGTGAGGCAGCTGGTAGGTACATCTCTTGACATCTGCTCGTCACTACAATGACTGACAGCAGGTGACCTTTGAAGGCAGCCCTGGTCCCTGCAAGCTGTTCTGACTGCTTGATCATTTCTTGTTCCAGATTTTTGCCTCTTTGGAGTTCCACAGTTGATTTAATTGATGGGGAACTAGATTTCACATCTTCAACATAGAAATCATTCTTTAAAATGCAACTCTACCTTGATTTTCTCCAGTTTGCCTCTTGGAAGCATCTTGTTTCTTTTCTTGTAACTCACCCCACCACTGTTGCTGGAATAGGCCGACGAGTTAAAATAGCCACGGACCAACATGCTTTCATGAGTGCTACTTAAAAAGTGGTGCATGGCCGGGCGGTGGTGGCGCAAGCCTTTAATCCCAGCACTTGGGAGGCAGAGGCAGGTGGATTTCTGAGTTCGAGGCCAGCCTGGTCTCCAGAGTGAGTTCCAGGACAGCCAGGGCTATACAGAGAAACCTTGTCTCGAAAAACCAAAAAAAAAAAAAAAAAAAAAAAAAAAAAAAAAAAAGTGGTGCATGAATGAATATATATGTACACATACATACATACATATAGATACACACATATACATATATACATACACATACATACATATATATATACATATGTATGTACACATATATACATATACACACATATACATGTATATACACATACATACATATATACATATATACACACATACATACATATGTATATAAATACATACATACACACATACATGCGTACATATACACATATATACACATACATGCATATGTATATACACATATATACACATATGTACATATATACATATATATGTTTCACAAAGTGTTCATGAATGTGGATAATGTAATGGGCTAAGCAGCTGACTCAGTGTATAGGGTATGTGTCACCAAGCCTGGCAGCCTGCTCAATCCTGGAACCTGCAAGGTAAAAGGGAACTGACTCCTAAAAGTTGTCGTCTAGTCACCACATGTGCATGTGTGTGCACACACATATATACACATAAAAAAGATACATAGATAAATCAATAAATGTAACAAAATATGTAAGTGCTTATAATAAACACCATAATCCTTTACTTCTGTCCTCCTCCTGACTCACACGCCTTTTCTCAGGGGGAATCATCTTAGGGATGGGTGCATGTGTGAGTGCTACATTATTTTGGCACCTGCCTTTCTAACCCTGATGGAGTTCGCTTTATTGCCTTTAAACAACACTCACTTCCTGGCCTGAGCTCAACTTCACACTCACTGGTGTCTTCCTTCCTCCTCTCTGCCTTCCTTTTCTAACTGTGAGTAGTTATGCCTTAGCTTCCCTTCTTCACCATGTTTGCAATCCTTCCGGTGTTTATTTCTCAGTTCAGCAACTTTGTTTTGGATGAGGATCCTATCCATCACTTCCCTGCTTCTTCCACAGACCCGTGCTAAACCTCAGCCCCGGACAGTCTGCCTATATATTTATGTTGTCAAAACTGATAGGATGCATGATCTTTTCCGTGATTATCATTAAGCCTTCTGTGGGGTTGTCTAAAGGCTGACTCTAACAATAACCTACAAATCAAAAGATGGAGTCTTTATGACCACATCAATGTTTTCATTTGCGGCCCAGTCTCTTCCCTCCTCGAGGGATCCACGCGGCCATCTCTTATTTCTGCTCTTGTCTAAGTTGCCTGCTGCCCAGCTGCTGTCCACTGTCATGCAGGTCCTTCTCTCTCTGCCCTTCTAGGTTAGAGCCACTGTCCCCACATCCCATGGGATACTGGTTACATTTCTCATCACCGTGGTCATTGCTGATAAGAAGCCAAGTGAGAAAAAGGAAGATTAGCTGGAGCTTGTGGCTTGAGGGTACAATTCATCATGGTGCGGAGGGCACAGTGGTCAGGGTGGCTCACAGCACCGTCATCAGGAATGTGGCGTTGCTTGCTCATATTTGGATAGATCAGGAACCAAAGGAAGAGGGATCCAGCACTCTGCCGCCTTTCTCCCTCCCTCTCTTTTATTTAGCCTGGGAGCCCAGTGCCATCATAGTCAAGGTGGATCATCCCTTCTGAGTCACTCCTCTCACTCCTCTCTGAGAAAGCCCTCTCAGACACTGTCACCTTAGTTCCCGCGTGTGCTCCCTTCACTTACGGCTTCTTCTTTCGTGGCATTTTCCATTTTGTTGGACTTCATTATTAATTATTTTCTGTGTGCATATAAGCTATAACTTCTCATTTGACATGTTTTCCCCTCTTTATTTAACTAGCGGTTTGGTTAAACCTACAACACTACAATGAAAATGCCTTTCCTTCAGAATTTTGACGTACTGTTCCATTGTCTTCTAGCATCCAACGTTGCTCATGAGAAGTCAAAGGCTTCCCAGACGGCAGCCTACTTTCTTCTCCTCTACAGACTCTTCCAGGAGTTTCTTTTTTCCTTTGTTACCTGAAAGTATCATAGGGGTGTGCCTTGGTGTGGATACAAGCTTGTGCTAGGAAAGTTGAATAGAAAGATCTGCTGTATTCTGTCTCTTCCATAGAACATAGGAAGCAAGAGCAATATTTTGATTACTGTAACTCACTTTGATATTGGGGAAGTAATAAATCATAAATGCATTTTAACATGATTTTCTCAGATCTGAGGAATTGAACTTAGAGTGTGGACTTCAAATATTTATAGCCAAGTTAATAAACACATCCCCTTGGGGCAACGTGAAAGTCACTAATTTTATACTTTAAAGAAGAGGACACTCAGAGGCTGTGGAAGAAAAAGCTATTCATTCCTCATCTGTGAAGAAGAAAGAAATTCTTAGATTTATCAAAAACTGAAATGTATTTGACAGCACTTTAAGAGACTGGCAGACATAATAACAAGTTTAAAGACACATTTATTCTTTTTGAACATGTGTGTGTCTTTCTGGGTATGTAGTTGCAAGTGCAAGTGTGTGTGTTTGGGTACACAGGCTACACATGTTGGGTGTCTTCTTTAATCTCTCTCCCCTTTTATATTTTAAAATTTAAAATATAAAATAATTTTAAATTTATATTTTCATGTAATATGTTATATAGATCACTGGTTCAGCTACACTGGCTGGCCCAGGATAGTCCATGATCCACTTGCCTAACTTCCCTCTCCAGTGCTGCGATTACAAGTGTGTGCCATGCCCAACTTTTTAGTGGAGGAGGCAGGGGATGTAGTTTTCAGATATCCTGGAAACAGTTAAAGAAGTTTTGCTTAGATGGGTTTGCTTGAGTCCCTCAGCATAGAGAAAATGGACTCGATTTTCAGAACTTATGGGCCCAAAGAGCAATGTAGGCTCTGCAGTTCTATAGTCTTAGGAGATTTGAACAAATTACTTAAAGTCAATAAATGTCATGTTCCCTACCTACCCATGTCAGCTTTCCCAGTTCAACATGAAGGCAAGAGAGCTGTCAGTGTTCTCTGCCCACTGAATCATGACAGGTACAACAGAGTCATTTCTAAATGCAACAGGAGTTGAGCAGAAAGTTCTAACTGATGTATCAACATATGACTGAAAATGCATTCCAAAAGGAATGCTGGGCCCTTTATCCAGAAGGTCCAAGGAAAGAGCACATCCTATATTCCTTGAAATCTGTCACAGCAAAGATACAATGTTTCCAGAAAAGCAAAATGAAAGAAACACTTTGTATGAACGATTTTAGAGAAAACATGTTGGGTTATGCATCTTCAGCCATTAGAGAAGATGTCAGTGACACCTGAGGAAACTAAAATGGCCCTTGGGAGCAAGCAATGAACTACATTTAAGAAGAAACTACTCATAAGGTGAGTAACCACTAAGCACTTGATGCAGATTCAAGGCCATCTAGAAAGGATCTAACAGAAGGGTGACTTGACTAAGGACACTGTGGAGAACTGTCTCCCAAGTAAAGCAGCCCTCCTTTGGACTACATCCTATTTGTTGGCACAATTCCCTTTTTGAAGTCTGTCTCTTTCTTTCCTGGGTGAATTTTGTGATATGACAACATATCTTCAGGAGTTCTAACTTGTCATCTAATTTAAAACAATCTAGCTGCCAGGGTTGGGAAAACAGGTTTAATCAGTAAAGCACTTATTTGACTTACAAGCATAAGGACCTGGTTTGATCCTCAGAACTCCAGATCTTAAAGCCTCATCCATGACCAGGGAAGCAGAGACGAGCAGATGCCTGGCGTTTGTGGTCCAGACAGCCTCACTCACTCAAGGAAGCTGAGGCTAGTGAGCTACCATTTCTCAAAGACAGATAGATGGTGCCCCAAGGAAGAATACCTTCAGGTGCCCTTCTAGCCTCTACATGCATGGGCACACATGTTACAGACACACAAAGTGGTAACTACAGAAGATTAAATGATGTCTCTCCAAATGCATAGGTTAAATTTCTAATCTGTCCGTGGTTATATTTGAAGATGGGGCTCCGGGAAAGTAATTAAGAGTAAATGAGATAATTGGTGGATAAGGAGGTGATTCTCTTCTCTTTGACATCTGAGGACACAACTGACACCCTGACCTCAGAGGTCCAGCATCCTGCCTGTGAGAAAATAAATGTCTATTGGTGAAGCCACATAGTCTATTGTGCTTTATCATTGCAACGCAAGATGGACACCTTTAGTAGCTCATAATTATCAAGACTCTTCTCCCCTCTGGGCACTATTGAAACTGCCTCATGTCTTTTGACTCCCAACAACCCTAGAAGTATTTATCATTTCTGCTATTCCCATTTTGCAGATGATAAAACTGAGGGAGAGGGGAAGGCTGGTAACTTGTTCACAGACTTATAGGAGGTGAAAAAGTAGAGGTTCAGTCTCATTGGTCTGGCTCTGAGACCTCAACCATCACCAGTTACCTCTCAAAGCTTCGCCAGAGCTACGCTTTGCTTCGGAGCAGCTGCGATCCTGTGAAAATGACCAGGTCAGAGAGAGTGCCTAGCCACAGGCATTGTGGAATAGGAACTCTTCACAAAGCTCTCTGATGAGTGTTCTCTGGTCATCATGGAATTGTAGTGTGCTCCAGAAATGGCTTTTGGCAATTCAAGGAAGGGTTCTGGAAAGTCCAGTTCCTCCCCAGCCACTACCAAACATAATTGTCTGCTCTCCTGTTTGACAAAATACCCAAGTGCATTGAAAAACAAAAGCAAAAGCCACTTTCCCTTCAGTTATGTGACACATGCAATTTAAGTGCATGGTATGTAAGACTGGAGAGCTGCACAGTATTTCTGGGACCCTGGTTGCACCTTTGTTCAAATGACAAGACAGACTGGTTCATCTAAGAACCTATAGGATACCTCTGGCTCCTGTCATCAGTGAGGGAGACAGAAAAGCTAGGGACAGGAGCAACCAGAAGTAGAGAAATGTTAACCCTCCTTTGAAAGGTGTCCCCTGAGGGCTCAAGTCACCAGCAGCTCTAGATTTCCCCTGGAGAAGCCACTGAGGACCCTCCAGAGTCTTTTCGCTAAGTGTAATAGGAAATGATGTCATTTTCAGATTTTTCTCTCCCAACTAGGGAGATCTCATGGTGTTTCTCTTCTTATTTGATAGAGACAGCTTGGCTCTGCATTTAATGACTGCCCACTCAGTATGAATGGCATTCTTTCCCACAGTCCCATTGACTCACTCAGTATGTAAACACCAAGCTCTGACCTAGCTATGTAGGGCCAATGCACAGAAAATTAAGCCACTGTTCTAGTCTATGAAAAAAAAAAAAAAAAAAAAGAGGGATCAAAACAAATGTGTTCTATGTGAAAGCAAAAACAGAAACTGCTGTATGACATAGTCAGCCAGGCCAGGGCAATCAGAGAGGACAGGGCTCAGGACCTGAACATGTTCTGGCAAATGATGACTTTGAAGATGGAACAGAAAAGGGCCTGCAGATTTTCCTTCATTAAAAGGCTGAGTATGTCCCCATCTGAGTCCTCACCCCGCTGTTGATAAGGGTTTCCTCTAAGCCATGGGATTCAGACACAGTGTGAGCCTCGGGGGGTTAGGAAAAGGCTAATTTGAGTTGTCTGGCAGAGGTGAATAGACTGGCATTGGGCCTGTTTCCAAAGTCCTCTGACAGCTCGACATGGTCTGCTCAAACACAGGGGAGTCCACCACTCCCAGGGCAGCGGGACATCTGGAAGGAGCCATGCTGGCCAGGAGCACCTCTGGGTTGGATGGGGCCTTAAACTCTGAACTTCAGCACCGCAGCCCCTCAGAGAGGAACTGCTGGCAGCAGCTGAGAAGGGATTGATTAGGAAGCAGGTTAAGTCGGAAGGGTCCTGTCCAAGCATTCTTTCTGACGCTAATGATAAGGGAGATGCTATTTGCATGAAAACATTTCAGTCTTCTCTCGAGTGCTTTTCTTCTCCTCTTCTCTTTTCTGTCTCTAAACCCACTTCTCTACCCACAATGATGCAAATGCTTCCCCTGGTGAGACAGTCTGAAGATCCCTCCACAGCATCCTAGGGCCCTCTCACCACACCATGTTGTTTTCCTTGCTGGGGGTATGACAGATCTCAGACAACAGTTGCTATTTTTAGCATGGAGTCTCCATTTTGTTTGAATGGTAGTTAGCCCTTTTGGTTCACTAGCACTAGAAATAAGCCACATAGAAATTCTCTTTGTCCTAAAATTAACCTTCCCCTAGGAGGATTGTCTGGTCCTTCGTGAAGGGGTCGAATCTGTAGAATCGACAACATGTCTAAGAGCCCTTAGTGGCTTTGGGACAGTGGGATTGACTTTGCCAAGTTCACCTCAGGAATTTTTTGAGCAATCAAGAGATACATGAACAAACTCCAAAACCAAAGCAAAAACACGAAGCTCTGTCCTCATGTCTGTGTAAAGGTCATGGCCTTCACAGTGAGGGCGCTGGGGCAGGCTCACCTTTCCGTGGACCGCATGCACCAGTTCAAGTCCGCTCGGCCTACCAACCACAAACTGCAGCTATTCAGGAGAAAAAAAACTGCATCTGAACTGAATATGTAGGTTGTCTTTGCTGTTATTATTCCCTAAACAATACAGTATAACATAGTATTTACATAGAATTTGCATTGTATTAGGTATTATAAGTAATCTAAAGATGATTTAAAGTATATAGGAGGAGTGAATAGGTTATATGCAAATGCAATGCTAGTTTATTATCAAAGACTTAAGTAGTCACAGATTTTGGTATGAGCAGGGGTCCTGGAACCAATCCTCAGTGGATACTGAAGGATGGCTGTATTATAATTCCCCTTTGGAACATGCTGGCAATATTTCCCCCCTTAGCAAAGCTGTTTTTTCCTTGAAGAAGGAAAAGTTGGCACAATTCAGAAACAAGAACAGAAAAAAAGAATCTTAACCATTTTAAATGACCAAAACTGACAGTGTAAGGCTTAAGTAAAGAGCCTTTCCAACAGAATAACAAAGGTAATCCTGAGAGGAGGAAAAGGCAGAAGACAAGAGAGGGTAAGAGAGGAGGGCAGAAACATTATAGCAGGGACTGTTAGGAGGAGGGGAGGGGGTGGAAAGGGAGGGGAGAGAGGAAGGGAGAAAGGAGAGGAGGGGAGAGGAGAAGAGAGGGGAGAGGACAGAAGAGGTGATGAGGGGAGGAAAGGGGGTAAGAGGAGAGAGGAGGGAAGGAGAGGGAAAAGGATGAGGAGAGGGGAAGGAAGTGGAGTATGGGAGAGGAAGAGAGTAGAGGAGAGGGGAAGAGAGGAAAGAAAAGGAGGAGGGGAGGGGAGAGGAGGAAACTTGTCCGTACAACAGCAAGAAGGACTGCTACCAAGATTTTATTCCCAGCTTTAGGCCTGCTCCAGATTCAGGGCTGGAACTCTACAAACTGTGAGCCAGTTTCCTGTAAGGTTTCTGTCAAAAGGAGCACAAGAGAGCCGGGGAGGAGCCAGTACTTGTTCTTCCTGTAGGCTACCTCCCTGTGGGCTTCCTGTCCTGTTCCTAAGAGGTCGGCCTCCTTAGCAGTATCTCTTCACACCACCCCCATGCCTACTGAGGGTTCCTTCCAGGATAAGCACCTGAACTCACTCCATTTTCAGTCGTTCTGTACACTCACTGCACCAGCCTTCAGGATCTGGGTCTCACCTTCTCTAATTCAGAGATCCCAGGGTGGGCCAGCCTTCGCAGAGACTAACGCCTCCATGGGACTCTACTTCTACATTTTGAACTTTAATAATTATCATCTCCTCACTTTGTTCCCGCAGCCCTCAAGGGGACAGCTCCTCCTGCTTTCATCATGTCTCAGAATCACTTCTGTATCCTTTCAGGTACGCAGACAACCTGCATTTATATTAAATGCTTCATTTGATAACTGGTTGCTTCCTGTTTCTTGATTGTACCCTAACTAATATAGACGGAATGAGGTTGGAGCGCAGATCAAAATAATGTCAAGTAGTACCACTGAGAAACCAAGAGATAATCAAGAGAAGAAAGGAAACAGGAATGGGAGATAGAATACAAAGGGAGCGAACTAAATCCAGTAATACCACTAATAACAGTGCACCAAATATTAATCGACAAAGTGACCCAATAAAAATATAAAGCGTGGGTTGAGGAGATGGCCCAAAATAACTCAATTATCATAGAACCATGGTGACCTAAGTCTGAATCCTAGGAGTCTGTGGAAAGTTGAGCACGGTGGTACACATCTGTGATCTCAGTGCTTCCATGGCAAGATGGGAGGCACAGATAGGAGAATCCCTGAAAGTTCATAGGCCAGCTAGCCTGGATACACAGCTGCAAGCAACAATGTATCTCAAAATGGAAGGGAGAACTGACTCTTGGACATGAATGCACACCACACACACACACACACACACACACACACACACACACACGCACACGCACACACACATACACACATACGCACGCACACACACACGCACACACACACACGCACACCATATGCCTTTTTTAAACTTTATTTTCATTTTATGTGTATCAGTGTTTTGCCTATATGTCTGTCTGTCCATCACTTGCATGCTTAGTGCCTTCAAAGGCCTGAAGAGGACATCGTATCCCATGAAATTGGAGTAAGAGGTGGTTGTAAGCTATCATGTCAGCATTGGGAACTGGATCTGGCCCTCAGCAAGAGCAGCCAGTGGACTTTACTGCTGTGTCACATCTCCTGCCCAAGGGGAGGTTTTTAAATACAAGGAATTACAAGACTCTGTCCTTGGGAGATATACTTCAGATATGATGATGAACACAGACCGGAAGTAAATTGTTGATGGAAAGCTAGATAGCACAAGCTGTCACCACAGAAGGGCTGGAGTGGTCACACTGTGGTCAATAATACAACCTCAAAAGACACAAAATAAAAATTGATAGAATCAAAGAAACTAATATACAATCCTGAAATCACAGTAGGAAATTTGCCAATTGGGAGAACTAGATTTTTAAGTCACTTAATACATAGAGGACTTGAGTAACACCATTAAACTATCCTAATTGATAGTTACTGACATTTATAGACTCCTGCCTCCAATAACTCCTTTTCAAGTGCAACAGAGTGTTCTCCAAATTAAAACACATGCTTGGCCAGAGAAGTTAGTCCACAAGAACTAAAAGAATCAAAAACAACACTCGTTGGAAAGGTTTTAAACAAGTGACAGGAAATTTGAGCTCAGGATGGAAAACAATGGGAACAACATCAGCACCAGTGTCACCCAGCGCCTCGCCCCTTAAAAATGTCACCCCAAAAAGGATAGCACAATAACGTACTTGGAAGATCAAATCCCAGATGGGGGAAATTAGGCCCATACAAAGCAGCCAATCCAACTGGCATGAGATTCCTGGATAGTGAGCCCAGATGTTGTCAGGGTGGAGGAACGTCATCAGAACTTTGTTTCCTGCTTATCATCCTGGGCAGATAAATTGGAGACATTTTAAATGTGCAAAAACTGAAACATTACAACGTTTTCTAGAGTTATTAGAAAGTGTGCGTCAACCCAATAAGAAATAAATCCAGGAAATAGGGAGGGTGTACACTCAAGAAAAGGTGGAGCATGCTTTCAAAGATGGGGGGCAGGCAGGGAGGCACAGAGAGGCAAAAGGCTTGGCCCCCAGTGTTCCAAGTCAGAGCTTTGAGGAGGTGACTGAATCATGAGGAGCCTGATTTCATCAAGGGGCTAGTCCACTCATGGGGTCTACGGGGTGACAGCTCGATGACAGGGACATGGTTGAAAGGAGCGATTCCCTGAGCTGTGCACCTGAGGACATAGCTTACCCCAAGTCTGGTTCTCACTGTGTCTCCCCTTTTGCTTCCTGGCTACTGTGAGTGAGTGATTTTCTGCACATGTTTCCTCCCCTGCGACATCCTCTCCCTGGCCCCACAATGCATTCGGTCAGTCATGGGCTGATCTTCTAAATACAGGAAACAAAATCAATCCTTCTCCCTTAAGTGGATCTTTTCTGGAACCATCCCATAAAGACAGACAGAAACCAAGACAAAGTCTGTACTACACAAAAAAGAAGCAGATCTAGGATCTTTACAGAAAACCAGAGTTCTTCCATGTAAGTCCATGGCCAGAAATCATGACAGAAAGAGAAACATAGAAGAGAGGCTGGTGCTGGCTCCAAAAGGAATATAGAGCAGAAAAGGAAGGACCCAGCTATCGTTGAACAACATTTGCAAGAGCACAGCAAAGAAGCTAAAACTGCTCTAGTTGAGAATGTGCAGGAGGAGAAAACAGAGGTAAATGAAGAGTTTGAGCTGTGTCTATTATAGCAAGAGTATGTAGACCGCATAGTGGTGTTTGTAGATATGTTGGTAGGAATGCATCATTGGGTGATTTCGTCATGCCAACACCACAGGTGTATTTACCTAAGTCTAGATGGTAACAGTCAAATCACTCAACGTGGCCTCTTCAGGCAATCAAGAGAGGAGGCAAGCACAGGATGCCCAGGGCTTCTGTCAGCATAACGTGGTATATGGTTCTACAACAAACTTGTTTTTAAGAAGTAGAAGCGGCTCTCTCTCTCCAACACAGCAATCCTTTATTCTCAAGCACAAAGTTACGTAGTGGACATCGTTGTGTGCACTACGTCTTTATACGACTGATAACACAATGAGTTTACATCAGTATCCCCCACAGGCACGAGAGTAATGCATGAGGATAGGAATTTTTCAGACCATTGTGCTCTCATGGGATCACTATCATCTATGCAGCCCACTGCCGACAAAAGTCTGAAGTAGCCCATGACTCTGTGATAGAATAGCACTAAGATGTATGTATCCATCAAGAGATATCATTCAGGGGCTGGAGAGAGAGGGGGCTCGACAGTTAAGAGCATGAGTTCTTCTTATAGAGGATCCAAGCTGTGTCCCCAGCACCCCTGTCAGGCAATTCATAACTCTGGCTCCATGGGATCTAACACCTTCTCCTGGATTCTGGGGCCCCTGAAGTCACATGGGCGCACACAGAGAGAATTTTGGGATAAATCTATTGAAAACTATCATTCAGGTTGGATGACTTACTGGCTGTCACCTGGTAAGCAGTGTCACTTATTGTGTAAGGTCTGAGGCTAACGACAATAAAAGAACTAAAAGAAATATAAGCGGTTGTCTCTTGGGCAGAGGATTAAGAATGAGGAAGAAAATTAACCTGGTTTATTGTAAGATTTTTAGTGCTACATTACTTTTAAAATAATATACATGTATTGCTTTTGCAAAAATAAAACTCTGCTAATAAAATGGCCATATTGTAGAATAAAATATAAACATTAAAATGTTAAGATATTTTAAATAAAGGAGTAAAAAAGTAAGTTTTAAGTATTGTAAATATAAATCTTAATGGACAAACTATGTATTATTTTTTTAAAAGACATTAAATTCCTCCATACACTATTAGTGGAATTAAAAATAATTTTTTAAAAATATAGCCATGCTTAAAAACAAGAATGTATTCCATCGACAAGCAAATAAACTCAAAACAAAGAAAGTCTCCTTAAAAAGATATACTAAAAAAGCAAGAGATTGATAGGAGGTGGGAAAACACGAAATGATGAGTAAAAGGTAATGTTAACTAACTCAAAGCCCTCATACAGAGTTAGAAGTTTGTGCTCCACTGCCATTAATGGGGGCCGAAATGTCTCAGCCATCCCCACAACACGAAGTTGCCTGTTCATCACAGAACGTGAGCAGTGTGTCCCGCCTGAGAGCAGAAAACCCTGCCAACCCCACACCTAGACAAAAGACCTGGAACTGAATCATGCATGCAGAGTAACATGTCCGCTTTCAAACCACAACTACACGCCTTGGTCAGAAACACACTACAGTCTGGGTGGACGCAGCTATAAAGCACTCTCATAAGGAAGATATGGAGATGTAAGAAAGAAAGTAAAACTTGGAGTTCAAGAACAACATGCCACTATATCCTTAAAAATATGCACATCAAAAAAAAGTCAACAAATTAAAATCTAGAATTAAACCTAAGATAAGCAGATACTTAAGACATTTTTTAAAAGCAGTAAAATAGTATTTTTAATCTTCAAAGAAGAGACTAAACATCTATAAAGATCAAGAAATAGGAAAACAAATCATAACTACTCATGAAATCAATAAGCTTAACAGGTTAAAAAAGACATTTGAACTAATGGAAGACCAGCAAAATACTCTACCACCTCTCAGCCCCTCCATCTTCGTGGTCCTCACCTCCATGTCCCACCTCTCAGCCCCTCCATCTTCATGGTCCTCACCTCCATGTCCCACCTCTCAGCCCCTCCATCTTCGTGGTCCTCACCTCCATGTCCCACCTCTCAGCCCCTCCATCTTCGTGGTCCTCACCTCCATGTCCCACCTCTCAGCCCCTCCATCTTCGTGGTCCTCACCTCCATGTCCCACCTCTTAGCCCCTCCATCTTCATGGTCCTCACCTCCATGTCCCACCTCTCAGCCCCTCCAGTCCTTCTCTCCTCCCTGTTTTTCTTCCCTCCTTCCTCACACAGTGATTCTCAACCAAGCATTTCATTTCTCCTGCCTCTTCCCCAATCTATTTAATCTTCCCAGTTACACCTGAGAGGATCCTTCAGAAACCCCACATAAGTTTCCAGCCTTAGAGGGTAAACCTCTGTTCTCCTGTTCTATCCTGCTCCTGCTGCATTCTGGGAGCCTCTACTTCCTCTTTCACCACAGCAGGGCAAGTCACTAAAGAATGGACAGGGCATCCTACAGATCTGGTCATTCCATACCTAGTGGGGTTTTCTAATGCATAATGGGATTTCAGTACACATTTTTTTTTTTAAAGTACAGGCATGAATTTCAAGGGGTATGGAAGAAATTATGTCATCACATTCCATCAATATGAGAAATCAAAGGAACGGCAAAGACCATCAAATCTCTCCAAGTGATCTTCAATAAACCAAAACCAACATGATACCTTGCAAGTACTTAGGAGAGGGTGTGCAGAGGGATCATGGGCCTCTGGAAAGGACACTACCTGGAAACTGCAGTGATACACAACAGAAGAAAATTCACTAGATATGTTAGCCCCGTTCGTGGGACTGTGAGCTTCAGGGATAAGAGACAAGAAACTGAGAAGCCACCAACACTTGGCTGCCCACCAAACATTACCTCATGTCATCCGCACACTGGGTCTTTGAGATGGGAGCTTGCGTTTCCATTTTACTGGAAATGAAGCACAGGGTTCACAGTGGAGTTTTGGTGGAAAGCCATGGTAATTCTGTGGAAATTCATTCCTGGTTGTAGTGACATCAGCTGATTATGTTAAGTATGGGCTTCTTGAGCAGGGAGTTTATGCAAAGTCCATCACAGGCAGGCGCCCTTCCTTAGTCTCTCCTTACACATCCTTCTACATCCACAAGGAGCTTTGGACTGGTTAGGTCTCTACATATTTTCTAGGATGGATGGATTGGCGAGTAAATGCAAGATGAACTGTCTCTAGCACGAGGCTCAGCCACTCCTAACTACTTAGCTTGCGTTATCTTATTTAACCCTCACAATGTCAGTGATTCTCTTCCAGTTCACAAATGATTAAAGTGAGGCTAAGAAGGTCTTAAACACTGACCCAAGGTCACACAGCTTGTAAATGACAGAGCAAGAACTTCCCCAAGCCTTCCTGTCTGACTCTATGCTGCTAAACACTCTGCTACATTGTCTCAATTAATGGGCTCCTCTGAATTAATGAATCCTCTGAAAACTTTAGCTCTCCTATATAAAGATAGATGGTCCCTGATGTCCCAGCACTATGAGAGAGGGGGGTGGTAAGGGGAGAGAAGGAGGGAGGGAGGGAGGGAGGGAGGGCATGAAACAATGGGGAGCTGTGAGTGATTAGTTCAAAATACAACAAATCTAAAAATACTCTGGCTTCACTTTGAGATATTTGTCCAACAAGAGTGGAACAACTTTAATTAGTGTAACAGGACAATAGGAATTAAATTGGCTTGGTCACAAGATTTTTAAGGGATGACACTGATGGTATTACTAGCCGACTTCAAAGATCTGGAAAGATGGTACCGCTCACGCCGGAGAATAGAAACCTGTTTTTCATCAACTCTGCTGGCCTGACAAATTAAGTCTGTGGAGTCATTAGATTAAGATAAGAGCTTATCTTCCAGGCTGACATTCATTCTGAGGGTTTATACTGCTCAGCCAGTAATTAGTGCTGTTGAATTTTTAACGCTGCCTTGTCCAGTCATTCAAAAAGTCTAGAAATACGTGTGCACCTCCTGTGTATGTTTTGAGTTATTAAAAATAGATGAAGACTGCAAGTGAATTACTTCAGGAGGTCTGAATCGTTCCTCCAAAAGTTATTTGGTGGCAAAATGTGCGGCTTAATGACTTATTTGCCTAAGAAGGGAGCACTTCTCCCAAACTGGCAAAAGTTGAATAAGAAGCTGCTTTGCCATGGGACCTACAATTTATTTTGTGGCATACATTTTATACGTTTATTGTGTTCCAGTACAATCATTAAAAGCATGATCACATGCAGTAATGGTTTCCTGCTGTTTCCCATCCCCAATTCAGCAAACATATTGTAGATTCAGGCAGCAGCTCAAAGTTGCCTCTGCGTGTGTGTGTGTGTGTGTGTGTGTGTGTGTGTGTGTGTGTGTGTGTGCGTGTATGCACACACACTTCTTTTTTTATGGCTGATTAGATTGTAAAAAGTTTATTTTTTCCACTTTTCTTGAAGTTATAATAACAATTTGATTGCTAAAGGATAAACTAATATATTAAGGCTGCACATGCATCCTGACAGTCTGTCAAACAGACAATGCTCACTGTTTAAGATGCTTGGCTTGCAAAATTCCAGTTTCCACACTGAAATACTAATTAGTAATCAGATGGGTAAGAACTCCTATTTTGACTTCCTGTGGTTAAGGTTGCATCCTGTTAGTATTACTTTAACGTCATGTATTTCGCCTGAAGTGTGGACGTCTCTTCACTGCCCAGCACTGCACCTGCCATTTTTAGGGAAATGTAGCAAAGTCAATTCTTCTGGGACAAGTTAAAGGTTTGACTTTTCTTGTTTACATTAATATTCAAAAGAATGTCTCCTAGAAAATTGTACCAACTTAAAACGCCCAGTTTGGAAGATAGGCTCTTTTTCCCACTGAAGTTGATGCTAAGATTGTTAAGACAGATCAGTACAAACCATCAAACCTAACAACTTGAGTTTGATTCCCAGACCCCACTTGGTGGTTAGTGGAAGAAGAGAAACAACCCTTGCAGGTTGTCCGCTGACCTCCACGTACATGCTATGGTTTATGTGAGTGCAAAGAGACAGTAAAGGAGAAAAAAGTAGAGACAGAGAAGGAGGAAGAGGAATAAATAAATAAATAAATGAATATTTTTTAAAAGTCTTTATTAGCCACAACCCATGGTTTTATAGTTCACAGACCAAAAGTCTTTTTGACCAAAGTCAAAGTTTCTTGCCAATCAGCCCGTGTGAGTGAGGCGGATGTTGATCCTCTCATCAAGTGGACACAATGCCAAAGGTACGAGACCCCACAAGGCTTTGGAATTCATCATGCTTGTTATGACACATGAACATCCTCTCTCAACAGTGCATGTGAATTCCACCCTAGTCCTGGCATCTCCAGTGGAAAGAGCAGAGTCTAGTTTACCCCTTCAGCGAGTCGTTGAACCCAGCTTCCTTAACTGCAAAATAATAAGACTGTTCAGTATAATCATTAACTATGCCTCCCAGGTTCCTGCATCCCAGATCCATGATCTGACCCTGAAGAGAGAAGTATGAGGAGTTCCCTCTCAAATGGACATGGAAAAATGTAATGGGAGAAGTACACCAACAAATTCATCTGAGGGACTCACAGACTTAAGCTTAAAGTAGTAGTCTTAGAAATCCTGGAATTACATAATCATACTTTGTCATAGATTAGTGACCAGAGGGTAATAGTTGAATGAATGAATGATGACACAGCATGGGATATTGGGATTTGGATGCAAACAAATAAATTCACTGTGCCAAACATTGGCTTTGGGGTATTGGAAAAGAGATAAACCTCTCCCAACCCTTAGATCAGAAAATCCAAGGATGCCTACCTCCTGGGGCTGCTGGGGAGATAAACAAATGGCCGCGGGAGGCCAGGACGTTGCTGGAGGCTTGAGACTTCTGGTTCCCTTTCTTTGACCTCAGATTGTTTTTGTTATTGTTTTATTTCATTCTCTCCTTCTTTGTAAAAAAAAAAAAAAAAAAAAAAGTCACCCTCCAGCTATTACCGACCCCCAGCATGTCTGGCCCGGGCTATCCTTGTCACCTTTCCAGGGTGCAGAAATAAGGAAGTAGGGAAGAAAAGCAGAAAGCCTCCCTTCCAAGGAGCTGATCTGCCGGAGAAAGGTAGGCGCCTCTCAGTGTGTTTACAACGTACTTCATCTCAGCCCTCGGCCTTCCTTAACTCATCCGCCCCCACCCCCAGCGCTCTGAAGAGCAACATGTAATTAGAGCACTAACGAGGTCATTTAGCAGAAACCATGGGTAGGGAGTAATGAGTGTGCTATCAGGCTTGGAGAACAGCTTGGGCAAAAATCCAAACAGTCCATGTTCAACTCTGATGAGCCGACCTAAGCTTGGAAAACAGAGCTTAGAGAAAGGTTAATGATAGGACACACACACACACACC
>NW_022196898.1:91438290-91441656 GCF_008632895.1 Mastomys coucha
AAAAAAAAAAAAAAAAAAAAAAGACGAACAATGACGACGACGACAACAACAACAAAACACAAACAAGCCCGAAAGCCTCCTCCCTAGACTCCCAAAGCGAAGGTCTAAAGATCTAAGCACAGCACTGCAGAGCTGGTCCACGCGGAGCTTCTGAGTTCCTGCAGCTCCTGTACCTAGCTAGCAAGGCCACTTGATCAACTCAGGGTCATTCCTGGGGGCTGGTGCAATGCAAAACCTGGAATGGACTTCAGAGCTCAGCCAATTCAACCTCCGCGCATTTGACACAGTTGAACTTAGAGCACTCCAGCACACTAAAGTCCCTCCCCCACCTAATTAGAAAGAGACAGAGTAAGGACCAAGGTCCCTGGTGAGCGCGCAGATGTTGGAGCCACTACCCAGCCTATCCTATACTTCTGAGGATGACATCTTGGAGACCTTTTGGACCGTTAGTAGACGATGAGACGAGCTGGGTGCGGTCTCCCTTAAGCCGTCATTAGAGTAATTAGATCCCAGAAAAATAAATACATCCCTCCTGCAGTATGCATCTAAGATGTGTGGAAATGAAGCTGCAACTAAGAGCATCCGGAGAGCTGAGAACTCCTTAGAACAAGTAAGGGGAAGAGACGGAAGGCCTCCCCGCTGATTCCCACACTGGAGCTCCGCCCACCTCGCAGCCTGCCCCATCCACTCAGAAGAGTTGCCTAAGCTCTACAAGTGCCAAGCGTTGCTGGGAAAGAGGGTAAATAATGGGCCGCAAACTCTATTATGCTTTTTTCTTCACATCTTATAGAGGCTGTTGGAATGAAGAAAATAAAAATTAATGCAAGAGCGTTTTGTCGTTAGGCCTTTTATGCCATTACTGGACACTAAAAGAACAACCATGATTATATGAAAAGTCCAACAAAACTTTCAATTAAAAAAAAAAAACCGGCATTTCCGTGTCAAAAGGAGGAAAACTTTTGTTTTGTTTTTTCCGGATATTAATGGTATATCCTTATTTTTTTTCTACTTAAAAACAATAAATATAGGAGCTGGACAGGTGGTTCAGTGGTTAATAATGAGGTGGCTCACAACTAGCCGTAATTTCAGGAGATCTAACGCCCTCCACCAGCACCCACCCCCCCCACACACACACATGCACATAAAATAAGTATTTGTGACTATTTGTTTTAAAACTAACAACTTGCCAATGGACTTCCAGCTTTTCTGCCCCTCCCCCACTGTGTGATGTTCGGGTGTCACTGTGTGCTGGGTCTAAACCCACACTCTGCTGACTTAAGCCCACATTCAAAATTCTTTCATAGTTTGGCAGCCTTAAGGAAATGATTTAATCTCCCTGAACCGCTGCCTCCCTCTGCAGCAGCAGACGTGAGGCTGTGTGGCTGATGTGTAAGAAAACACAATGAAGCCTAACAGAGACAGAAGACAATGAGACACCTGACCCACAGGAGGTGCTCCGTGGGTCTTTATTCTATTTCCAGAGCAAAGTTCCAACCCTCTCCTTCCGGATGGGAAAGAAAGCAAGCCACGGGCAGGATGCAACAGCTGGTACTAGAACTGAAGAAGCCACATAGGGAGAGAGTCACCAACCCTCAGAGTCAGATGCACTTTATGGATACAGCAATTTGCATCTTTGTCAAATGTTCCCTAACATTCTGCAAAAATTCCCCAAATGTCAAATTACTGAGTAATCTGCACAGTGCTGCGATCATGCCATCCTGACTGACTCAGAACGTATTTTGGGTGTCCTAGACATTAATCCAAGCAAATGTTAGTAAATACGGAAAATCACAGCTTAGCTTACCAGTTCTCCATGCTGTACCAGACTCTACTTCAGAAATAAGCCAATACCAATCTTCAGACCATGGAGCTACACCTCCAGCGTGACACAGAGCCCCCAGTGCTGCCCTGAGGCCGGCCTGGGAAGCAGACAGGAGATCAGGAGCCCAGCTCCGCACCCCAGTTATTAACTCTAAGCTAGCCATTGACTTTATAGAACATTCTGGTTTGTCTTCCGTAGCCTTGCTTATTTCTTCAGCAAACACTGAAACAGTACATATTATATACTCTTCCCTGGGGATCTACATATAGGCAGAACCTCTTCCTGGAGGTGGGTTATAAATAAATATTTTTTATTTAATTCCTGACAATCCACTGTGGCAGGCCCCATATTTGTGCCCATTTTATAGGTGAAAAAGTTGGGGCTCGGAGTGGTTTAGTGGCTTTTTTCTTACTGTACTAAAGTACCATGAATGAAGCAACTTTTAGAGGAATTTGGTGTGGCTCATGGTTCCAGAGGGTTGGTGTCCATAAAGGCTGGGACAAAGGCATATTTGGGAAGAATAAGAAGCTGAGGGCTCTCATCTTGAACAAAGCAGGAAACTAAGTGGGGAAATGGAGTGAGGCCTTAAGCGCTCAAAGCCAGTCAGTCCCCAGTGACATACTTCCTCCAGTAAGGCCACACCCCCTAAATCTCCCGGTACAGCGGTACAGCACCACTACCTGGGGACCAAGTGCTCAAGTGCATAAATCGTTGTAAGTCATCCTTACTCAAAGCACACAGTTATCAAAGAGCAGAATTAAGAGAGTCCCACAATCTGCTCCAGCGGCCATGTTCTTTATTACTGAATGCTGTGTATTGCCTCGTGATGTAGGTGCCATATTATTCCCATTTTACAGATCAGGACACTATGGCTTAGAAGGATGTTACTTAAAACTTGTCGAGGTAACACATGATGCTCATCTTAGTTAGAGTTTTACTGCTCTGAAGAGACACCATGGCCACGGCAACTCTTATAAAGGAAAATATTTCACTGGCGCTGGCTTACAGTTCAAAGGTTAGTCCATTGTCATCATAATGGAGAGACACGGTGCTGGAGAGGAGCTGAGAGTTCCATATCCAAACCTGAAGGCAGTAGGATGAGAGAGTGAGCCTTTGGGTCTGACTTGAGCATCTGAAACCTCAAAGCCCACCCCAAGTGACGCACTTCCTATGGGAAGGCCACACCTAGTCTAACCAAGCTGTGTCTCCTAATAGTGCCTGTCCCTGTGGGGCGATTTTCATTCAAACCACCACGTTAATGAGTAGGTGGCTGAGCTTGGAGTTCACAATGAGTTCTGTCTCTCTGTAGGTCACTGAAGCAGACGACCATAGGGTCATACCTGTAGAGGCTAAAAGCAAAGTCTGGCCTTCTGTCGCCTTCCGTTGTGTCTGGTTTGGCTGACTATACACTTAGAACGAGAAGAGTTCTGCAGGCAGATGTGTGCTGGACACCTCAAAGAACACCATTCAGCCCACTTAGGTCACCCAGCTCTCACACAAGATGCCACTGAGATGACTCACAGCCTGGGGCGGGGGTGTGGGGT
>NW_022196898.1:91441714-91450758 GCF_008632895.1 Mastomys coucha
AGGCGGGGCGGGGCCTGAGAAATGCAGCTCTACTTTGCTTGTGATTTCTCTTTTCCTGACTTAAAAAAACAAAAAACAACAACAACAACAACAAAAAAAAACTTGAAACAAACTCAAATTGCTGAAGCCAATATATATCAAATGATATCAAGTATATCATTTATCTATGAATCTGCTTTCTCTGTGATGTGTGAGGAAGCATCACTCTATTGATACATTTAAAAAAGTCATTTAAAAACCATTACAATGACCATGAGAAAGAAGAGGGTTGCTGCAAAGAGAGAAGGAAGCGCCACTTGCTCAGGTGATGCCCACACAACAGGACTCTGGTGGGAGTTCCACTAATGCCATGCCTCTTTGTCTCTTGGGGGCCTAGAGGAAGGCACTGGGGATTGTAGGGAGTCTTTTGGAGACTCTGAATTGATCACTGCTTGGAAAATAATTAGGTTTAGTGACTAGAAAACATAAGCGGCCAGGTTGAGTCAACTTTAAATTCTTGTAAAACAAACAGATAAAGAGTTGGTTTTTTGAGACAGGGTTTCTCTGTGTAGCCCTGGCTGTCCTGGAACTCACTCTGTAGACCAGGCTGGCCTTGAACTCAGAAATCTGCCTGCCTCTGCCTCCCAAGTGCTGGGATTAAAGGTGTGCGCCACCACCACCAGGCTAAGATTCTAGGTTTTTGATGTCTCCTTCAAGACATGGCCCTACTGCAACCAAAGGTCCGGAAAAGGTGGCATCTCATTGTCCCCAGAACCTCCTTCTCCATCTCAGTGGTCAAGGTGTGAAGACCAGAGCAGCCTACAGTTCTGGACTCGCACTCCCTGCCCTCCCTCATACCCCATGGTCTCTCAGCTCTGCCCTGTGTCATCTGTGGCATTAGCAAGCTAAGGGAATCTCTGTATTCCCGTGGCTCTCATCCCCTCTGTTCCACCACTGTCTCTTCCCTGATTAATGTCACTCCTCCTAGCCCGTCTCTCTGCATTCGGCCTTGCCTGCTGCAATCACCATCGAGTGACAGCTAAAGCAGAAATCTGGCTCCATCAGCACAATCCCACTGCCCTCGGGAGTTAAGGCCAGCCTCCTCCGCAAGCTTTAGAAGGCTGTCTGTTTGATCTGACTTCATCTCCTCTGGAGTCCTGCTCTCTTGCTCTCACCCCAGTGCTACACATACTTCTGTGTGCAGGACCTTCAAGCCACGCCTCCTCACCATCCACCTTCCCATCAAGGCCTCTCCCTTTGCAGCTCAGGCCGGGACTGATGGCTGATGTGGTCAAGAAGTACTCAAATGTCTTACTCAGTGTTTCCTGTGCTCTCTGTCTAGAACTTGTTCTTGGATGAGCTGTTTCTGCTGCTCACTGAGAGAGCCTTCGTCTGCCCACTTATCGAAGCAGCACCTCCAAGTAAGTTCAGTAGCTTCCATTGAAAGTGTCACCTCCATGGTTATCTCGTTTCTTTTTAATTCACATGCTATCTTAGTTAGGGTTTCTACTGCTGTGAAGAGACACCATGACTGTGTCAACTCATAGGAAGAAAAACGTTTGATGGGGACTGGCTTACAGGTTCAGAGGTCATGGCAGGAAGGATAGCAGCGCACATGCACATGCGATGCTGGAGAAGGACCTGAGCTCTTGCATCTATTTCTGCAGGACCAGAAAGAGAACATGAGCTACTGGGCCTGGCTTGAGATTCTGAAACCTCAATACCCACTCCCAGTGACAACATACTTCCTCCAACAAGACCACACCCACTCCAACAAGGTTCTAATAATTTCAAATCTTGCCACACCCTATGAGCCTATGAGGGCCATTTTCATTCAGACCATCACATTCCACTCCCTGAGCCCCACAGGCTTGCCGCCAAATCTTAATACAAAATGCACTTGGTCCAACTTCAAAAGTCCCTATGGTTTGTCACACTCGCAACACTGTTTAGAAGTCCACAGTTCAAGGTCTTTGCTGCTCGTGGCAATAGACTATAATCCTGTAGAAAATCAAAATCAAAAAGCAGATCACATACTTCCAACACACAATGGTACAGGGTATACATTACCATTCCAAAAGGAAGATGATACACATGAGCTGGACCAGAGTGAGGAAACTGGACCAAAAGCAAGACAGAAAACCATCTAGGCAAAGTCCAAACTCTCCATCTCTATGGCTAATGTCAAAGTGCTCTTCAGATCTCCAGCTCCTTTCAGCTGCTAACACACATCATTCTCTTGGTCTAGTTCCACTTCCTGTTAGCAACTTTCCTCAGCAGTTAACCCATGGCTCTGGCATTTCCAACATCTTAGGGTTCCCAAAGGAATCCAGGCTTCACCTTCATAGCTCCACACAGGGACAGCTCTGATACATGCTCAGTGGCTTTCCTTAGTCACAGAGGAATTATCCTATAACCCCTTTCTGGTATCCTTGACTTTACAAAGCTGCCAAGTTTTGCTCCTTGCTGGAGGTGGAACATGGCCCCCTCGTTCAAATACATTTTCACCTGCTTTCTCTTTTCTGTGGTTTCCTTCATTGCTTAAGCTTTGCCGTCCTGGGACTTTCTCTGTAGACCACACTGGCCTTGAACTTAGAGATCTACCTGCCTCTGCCTCCTGAGTGCTGGGACTAAAGGTGTGCACCACTGTACCCAGCCCTAAAACTTTTCTTTAATTATTTTTCACAGGTTGGAGCTTAGCTGGGTGGGGTCTCTCCCTGAGGTCACGGTTCCCTTTATCCATTTAGCATCAGGCTTTCCCTTAAACGTTTTATCTCCCTGAGCACTGGGCTAGATTCCCTTAAGCTTTCTGGCAATCTTTTTCTCCTCAAACTGTACAGTTTCTATTTTTTTTTCCTTGCTCAGCTTTCTCCCTTTCTGCCTAAGCGTGGCTTCTAACGCCCAGGCCACACAGGCTATGCTAGGCTGCCTGGAAATCTCCTCCGCCAAAGGCGTTACTCCATAACTCTTCAGTTTAGCCTCGGGCAGACATTTTGGATAAGGGAAGAAAACAGCAGCATTTTTCACCAAAATATTGCAAGAATGGACTCTAGGCCACATACTGATACTCTGCTTCTCTGAAGCCTCTTGACCTGGGTCCCCACAGTTCAAAGCGCACTCGGTACCACCGTCTTCCATGTCCCTACTAGTGTGGTACGCTAAGCATGGGGTTCAACTGGTTTCCTAACCCAAAGTTCCAAAGTCCATCTTCCTCCAAACAAAAGCATGGTCAGTCCCTGGTTCCAACTTCCATCTTAGGGTTTCTGTGGCTGTGAAGAGACACCATGACCACAGCAACTCATAAATAGGAAAACATTTCATTGGGACTGGCCTACAAGTTCAGAGGCTTAGTCTATTATCATCAAGGCAGAAAGCATGGGCACAGACACAGGCAGACATGGTGCTGGAAAAGGAGCCAAGAGATCTACATCTGGATCAGCTGGCAGCAAGAAGAGACAGTGAGCCACTGGGCCTGGCTTGAGATTCTAAAACCTCAAAGCCCATCCCTCCAGTGACACACTTCCTCTAACAAGGCCACACCTACTCCAACAATGCCACACCCCTTACTGCTTATGAAATAATGCCACTTCCTATGAGCCTATAGAGAGACCTTTCTCATTCAAACCACCTGAGGGGCGGTCTGTGCCTTGCTGTTGTGCTTGGTATGTGAGATGACTGTTACAAGTTCATGTGTTAGAGCACTTGGCCCTCATCTAGGGGTGCTATTTTAGATTATGCAACCTTTAGGAAACAGAGCTAAGCTGAAACAGTTGGGTCACAGAGAGGGATTAAGATTCTCCGATCCTGTCCACATTCCTTTCTGCTTCCCGTTCTCCTGAGACCTTCTTCAAGCTACTTAGCCAAGCTTTCACCGCCAGCCTTAACAGGCCAGAATGTTACTCCACTCAGTCCAGTTTCTGGTCCCTGCCTCTTGTTGCTCTTCATGCTCACCTAACAGAAGTGCATCCAAGAGCTTGGAACAACCTACCTGCTTGGCTTGTGAGTCTTCTGGAAACACGTGCCTAAGTAGTTATGATTCTTCTTTTCCATGCTGTTGATATTGTTGCTCCATAACAAATCACACCCAATACTCGTAGGCATGGAAGACATCGATATTCTACTACATCTCACAGTTCTGGTGGACTCGACTCTAGGGACAGTCTCACCAGGTCAGGATTTCTCTGGAAGGTGACAGTGGCTAGAATGGCCAGTCATAACTGCTTCTTCATGTAGCCTCATGTCCTTTTTCTCAGAGGACATTGCCCTCATTATGCCTCAGGTTGACCAGATTGTGTGCTAAGACTCAAGAGTTCAAGTCATTTGAAGGTTGGAAAGTTATATGACCTTCATGACCTAGCTTCCAAGGTCATACAACTGTGCTTCTGCAGCTTATTCATAATGAATGAGCATCCAGTGCAGGTTGAAATACACATACACACACATACACACACGCGCACACACACACACACACACAGACTCCCTTTATTGATAGGGACTAGCAGAGCATGTTTGTGCAAGATTCTGCAACAGCTTCTTTGGAAAATATACCCTGCTCCATTACAGAATAGAGGGGAACTTGAAATGACTGGAACCAAAAAAAAAAAAAAAGCACCAAAAATTTCCATCTGATGCCAGATACCACCCAAAACATAAAGCCAGCATTCAGGAAGCTGCAGAGCCACTGGTTTTGTGCTCCCATAAAAATGACCCAAATATTTGTCCGTGTTTATTGCAAATTTGAGAGCCTCTGCCCCTGTGTGAGGCAACGTATGCATCCATTACGACTGTAACTATGGGTCTAGATGATTATATAAAAATATGCAAAACGAGATTCCCAGGTCAGGCCTTTATGGGCTCCGATTCAACGTGGGATGCATTTTTACAGGCCGGTTGTAAACCCCTGGAAACAGGTTTATAACAGGCACACTGACACAATGTTATCTATGGCGGCAAGAACAGAGGCTGGGTAATAGGCCTGTTCCTCTGTGGCTAATGCTAGCTTGAAGTATCTCTAAATCTCAGCCTTCCTTGCAGCAGGTACTTCAGTGAAATGTAACTACCACAATGCATCCTTCCCATGCAATGCGCCTGGAGCACGGAGCACGGAGCAGAAGCATCGCGGCTCTCCCTGGCAGTGGGACAGAGGAAGCCGTCTTTAATGATACTCTGGATGGATGGGGAGTGTGGGCAAGATATGGCCATCTTCCCCTGGGTCAGGATCAAGTAGTCCTGCCAGCGCTGGAGAACTGAGTCACAGAGAGGCCTGAAGGGAGCTTCTGACCCCTCATTTCTAAACCCAGAAGCTCGGGGGAGTCACATGACTGGTCCTGGGTCACACAGATGGCTTAAGGACAATCAGACTGTAAAACTCCTGAGGTGTTCCCACTGTTATCACCAGACTTTAATACGATTCTCCTTCTTCCCCTCCCCCTCACCCCCCAACAGTGGACCAGATGAAAATGGACTTGCCCACAGCTGGGCAGCAGTGTGTTTTCTGGATAGTCTTATGCGCAACCCACTTTTCTAGCTGTCTGTGAGACCAACTTGTTTAAACAGGAGAGGAAGCCTATAGCACAAAGGGATCTTCGCGTTCCTCTGGTAGATCAGGAGAGGCTCCCAGTTAAAGAGTGTTCATTACTATTGTAAATTCTTGCCCCGGGCCTTGTGCCCTTGCAGTAGATTACATGAGGTCTGTGTTCATGGACAACGTTTGGCGTCTGATTGAAGGTCCAGTGCAGCTAATTAATTTCATTAGGAAGTGAAGTCATCTTCTAGCAGGAATTAATATTTGGAGCTTCGTGTTGCTAATTCATTTCCAGATTTAATTAGCTCAGAGAAGAAATGTTGCTTGGGCAAGAGGACTTTTTAATTATCAGCTTGGATAAATTTGAAAATGTTGATGCCTAGGGGTTGAGTTAATTAAAACCTGCATTATTTTAACTTTAATTAGCTCCCATCTTTGTTTTGCTCCACCATATGGCCATGTCCTGTAGTCAAATTTAGTTAATTAAGCTAATTAAGCTAATCATTTTAATTACTCAAGACAATATGATTGGATAGAGGATGACTACAACTTTACAGCCAAGCACTTCTTTTTCATTAAGTTGAAGGGACAGAGTTATTTCTGATAGCGGCTGGCAAGCAGAGCTGCGGAGTTCAGGGATGTGACAGCCTCGGAGATATTAAGGCTGAAGTCTAATTGCATTCCTTGATAAAAACAAAATGTCACTAACACAACTCTTTAAAAGCGGAGAATAATTTAGTGCTACATCTATTAGCATTCTGGACCGGCTGACTTGGTCAGGGTGTGCTGGCTTGCTCTTTTTACCCTAATAACATAATGAAGCAGACTTACTGAGCTGTGGAATTTACTAATGGAGATTTAGGTATTAGATGGGGAAATCTTCATCTTCTTAGACCCGGGTGCTCAGTCGCACCTGCTAGACTTATGACTCTGTCACTGTCCATGGCACAGGCCTGTATTTTTAGGGGGTTCATAACTCTGTTGGAAAACATTTGCTCCAGGCTGAAAGTTGGTCTAAGAGGGCCCATGTTAGGGATGCTTATTTATTATAGATGGTGGAGTTTTGGAGGGGGAGGAAGGAGCAGTCGGGTTGGGTTTTATGCCACCGTTCTGGAGGCTGAGTTTACTGCATCATCCTGTGCCTTCTCCTGTCTCCATCTCTACTCAACACTAAAAAGCCCAAATTCTTGAATTTTCCTTCTTTGCATGTGGACCTGTGTGCGTGAACACACAGATGCACATGCATGAGCAAGTCAGAGACCGATGTCAAATGTGTTTCTCCATCATTTCTCCCCATTACTCTTTGAGGCAGTGGCTCTCACTGAACTTGGAATTTACCTATTTTGCTAAAATGGTCGGCCATCGAGCCCCGGGAACTCTGCTGTAGTTTCCTCCCAGTATTGGGGTTACAGAGAAATGGTATAGGCAGCTTTCCACAAGGGTGTTAGGGGTGGAACTCAGGTCCCCACGGTGTTTGGCAAGTCCTTCAACCTCTGCGCCATCTCCCCAGCTCTGGGAAAACTCTCTTTGATTTCTTCCTAATTCTACTTCCCAGTCATCACCTTGGTACCCCAATCCATGGGGCCCGATGACCACAGTGGCCTTTCCCAGCTCTTCCCCAAGACAAAGAAAATGAGAAAAACAGCATCCTCCGCTTGACAGAAACCAAAAGAGCTTTTCTCAAAGACCTTTACCAGCCTGCCTGGCTCTCCAGACACACAGAAAGTGATTCTTAGCACAGTTCGGGAGGAAAGATTTAAAATAACCCCTAGAGTAGTATTTGGAGAAAATAATATGAATTGTAAAAGTAGTTCAAATATATGTTTGGGGAGGCTCTGGCCGCCTTGAGTATGTGCTTTCTAGAAAGCTGGTTTTTGACCTGTAACGTGGGGCATGCTTCCTATGATGAGAGAATAGGTCCCAGGATGGGGAGATTCTCACATTCTTAGGAATGAAGAATGGTTCATCAGGGGTCACTGAGGCAAAAATCGTTTTAAGGAACTAGCTGTAATCCAGAGAAGATGAACACGACTGAAGGAGGGTTGTTAGGCCTCCTTCGCATTGGCTAGAAACCTGCAGCTAGCCAAGGTTAGGAATACAATAGACCTATGACCCTGCAGGTGCCAGGCCATTCACTCATTCCTTCCTTCACTTGTTTGTTCAGTCATTCAACAAAAATTCTCTAGTGCCAGGCAGTCTTCTAGACATCCTCGGGGATGGGGAAACGAGTGGGGACAAGATTTTAATTCCACTAACTGATATTCTGTTTGGACAATGGAGGATTTCTGTAGAGACGTCTAGAATGTGGTTGGGAAATCCAGGGAGGCTCCGTAGAGGTGGCAGCATCTTGTGCAGGTACAGAGCTTACAGAGCAAACCTGCGCTGATGTGTCAATGAGCACTACCTTGGAATCTAGGTATCTTCGTTTCTTTTTTCTTCTCTTCCCTTTCCATGTGTGCCATTCACATGCGCCATGACGTCTGTGTGGAGGTCAGAGGACAACCTCAGGGGTTAGCCCACACCTCCTACCCCACTTCAGACGGGCTACCTCATTGTACATTGCTGCAAAATACTGGGCTAAGTGGCTCCCAGGTTCTAGTGACTCTCCTGCCTCTGCCTCCCACTTCCCAGTTCTCTGTCGCACACATTTGCATGCTACCCTGTATGACTTTTAGATGAGCTCTGGGGCTCCAAACTCAGTTGGTCATGTGTGCGCAGGGAGCGTTTGCTGCTGGGCCATCTCCCTAGCCCCTGGAATCTGCTGCTTTTCTTCAGCCTCCCTCTTGAGATGGAATAAGACTCAAAGACTTATTCTAGGAACACCCAAGATTTTCATCTTGTTTCCATACAAAAACCATGAGAAAACTCAAAAGAGATTGTACTTATTCAACACTACACGGAGTGAAGTGGGTCAAGTGAAATTAAAATACACTGTGGCCAGAGGTTTGTCTCACAGAAAATGAAGAAAAAAAAAAAATAGCTCCAGACCTAGCGAAGCTCCTTTGATAAACTAGGATGACTCACAACTGGGGACATTTTTAGAAAATGTAAAGAAAAATTATGCTACTCAATCCAGAGCTTGGGTCACATTATTTTAACAGTGCTAATGAGCTTTGCTAAATCTCTAAATTGTGATATAAAAAGAAGGAAGAGGAGGAGGGGGAAGAAGAAGGAAAAGAGAAGAGAAGGTAAAGAAGGCAAAGGAAGAGAAGGATGAAGGGGAAGAAAGGAGGAGAAAGAGGAGGAAGAAGAAAAGGAAGGAGAAAGAGGAGGAAGAGGAAGAGGAGGAGAAAGAGGAGAAGGAGGAAGAAGAGGAGGAGAAAAAGGAAAAAACAGAAGAGGAGAAGAGGAGGAAGAAGAAGAGGAGGAGGAAGAAGAGGAGAAAGAGGAAAAGACAGAAGAGGAGGAGGAGAAAGAAGGGAAGGAAGAGGAGAAAGAGGAAGAAGAAAAAGAAGAGGAAGAAAGAAGAGGAAGAGAAGGAGGAGGAGGAAGAAAGAAGAAGAAGAAGAAGAAGAAGAAGAAGAAGAAGAAGAAGAAGAAG
>NW_022196898.1:91450782-91465782 GCF_008632895.1 Mastomys coucha
GAGGAGGAGGAGGAGGAGGAGGAGGAGGAGGAGGAAGAGGAGGAGGAGGAGGAAGATGAAGACGAAGAGGAAGAAGAAGAAGGAGCAGGAGGAAGAAGAGGAAGACGAAGAGGAGGAGGAGGAGGAGAAACAACCAAAACTGACAACACAAAGCACCAAATAGTCAGACATTTCCCCCAGTTTATTGCACATAAAAGCAGCTTAGGCTCACCAGAGTTAAACTTCACCATTGTCATGATACCACTGTGGCTTGGAGCAAGGCAAACCCATCCGTGAAATCCTGAGCTCAGTCACTGATAACTATTTGACTATCAGATGACTCCTTCCCGCAGTAGCCATGCAGTACAAAAATACATGTTTGATCCCTTTAAAGAAAAGAACTAAGAAGATACAAATGTTTCTCCTGTGTAAAGTGAAATAGAGCAATGCTTCATCCCGGCCACCAAGCATTCTCAGTATTCAGAGTCTGCATGGTGCTAAGTGCCAAGCAGTGAGGCAGTTACCTCGCTGGCCTGTGGGTGTTGTGCTTAAGCTCTGACACCAGTGTGCTCTTCTGCAGGACACGGTGGGAACCTTGATAAGGCTGTGGCCTCAGAGCTGCCTCTGCCCACACATTCTAGCTGTGTGACCTTGGCCTAGTTGCTTAACCTCGCTAAGGTTAGCACTAATTCCTCTGCTTCCAGCTTTCCCCACTGCTAATGTGGAAATGGTAAGATCTTCAAAGCTGCCTGCTGGAATAACACACACAAATGATGCCTGGTCCACAGTTCAGGCCTTTACTGACTACCTTCTATCAACCATTTGGTCTGACTTTACTGAATTACAAATTTAGCCTAACATTTGCCTAACAGAAGCATCATTTACCTTGAATTTTTAAAAAATTGCATAATACATTTAAAGCCCCAAATAAATCATTTGAGTGTTATCCATTGTGCTGGATCAAACATCACCTCTTGTCACATGACACACTCACACATTGGAGCAGACATGCCAACAATACCGTTAAACCCTTTTCAAAGTGGACACAAGGACTTATAACTACATCTTAAATCAGAGAATTTATCATCTAGTGTCTATATTCAGAATCCAAAGAGTATTATCCTTAGACTAGAAAGCCCTGTTTCCTTTAATAAGTTACATGTAATGCACTGGCAAATACAGCTGTTATTGGTAAATTCCTATTTAACAGATGGGCAAAATAAGGCACTGAGATTAAATGATTAGCCCATGGCTAATATTTGATTAGAAAGACAAATTTAATCAGAGTTGCCATTTGACTTCCCTTCAGGAGCAGAATTAGATTCCAAGTGTTTCCTGAATTGGTTCGGGGCCCGTTGCACACAGCAGTTCAATATGTGCTTTATTACATGCTTCTGGATAAAAGATGGAAGAGGGGAACCTCTCTTCAGAGGAAGCAGAGCTTCCCCTACAATCACATTCGCCATGCATCTTCACATGTCACACAGTGAGTATGCCCCTTCTCTGGCTGGAAAGGTGGGAAAGAGACAGAATCTAGTGTAATAATTACAAATACCCACACTAGCAAAGGGAAACCAAAGGGAAGAGGTCCTGAATTAGTCCCAGGAGGGGGCCTGGTCATATACCTTGGGAGACACAAGGTTATTTGGTCTTTATGCATATGAGGACCGCAAGATGGCTCTTCTGTGGAGGTGAGAGGCGCACAGGACAGTGAGTAGGTTAGTAGTGTCTCAAGAATTCCCCAACTCTTACCAGGCCCAATCAACCAACTCCCTGACCCCATTTTGTTTTGAAATATGATGTCACAAACGTGTCCAGAGCTGGATAAAATGCACAGTAATGAGTTCATTAGCTTGCCATCTGCTTGTAAAACTAGAGGATTCCAGAGACAGAGTCCTTTGGATTTGCTATTGGAAATCAAACCACACACACACTCACGCAAGCACAAGCACACACATACATACACACACACATACACACACACAGACACACACACATACATACATACAGAGACACATGCACACACATACACACACAGAGAGACACACACATACACACACACACGAGAAGAAGAAGAAGAAGAAGAAGAAGAAGAAGAAGAAGAAGAAGAAGAAGAAGAAGAAGAAGAAGAGAAGAAGAAGAAGAAGAAGGAGGAGAAGGAGAAGGAGGAGGGGGAGAAGAAGAAGAAAAAGAAGAGGAGGAAAAAGAAGAAAAAGAAAAAAGAAAAAAGGAAAGGACAGAGGGAGAAAAGAGGGAGGATGGGAGGGAGAGAGGGAGGAAAAGAGAGAGGTATGGAGGGAGGGAGGAGAGAGGGGAAGGGGGAGGGAGAGAAAGAAAATAGAGGCCACAACTTAAAGAAAAAAAATATTACTACTAGACCTTGATTTAGTCCATCCATCTTACAGGGCCTTTTAGAGCTTCAAAGCCAGCCAGTCTTTCTCCTTCCTAAAAACAGCAACATTAACAGTAAACTAAGCTGGCTTCATTACTTAAGATGCTAAAACACAACTGCCTACTGCAGGAAGTGGCTGGAAGTTTGTCAGTTACCTCTGTTCCCAAGAAGGAAAGTCTAGCTAAAAACTTGAGAGTCAGAAATCCATTTAGGACCACCTGCCCTTTACAATTCAAAACCCCAACTTCAACCCCACCTGTTTTGCCTACACTTCTGTCTTGGAGACTGTCACTTTAAATGTACCCGAAAAGAGAAGTCTTGCTGCAACGCTATGTCTAAACACTTCCTAAACTGCAGCGTCTGCTTTCTGTTACAGTTTCCATCTGGTTTCTGCTTTCCCAGGCACACCTGAGACATGTCACCACTTTCAAAGACCACCAGTATCATTATCTAAGACCAAAGGTCACCGCCACTCCCAGGCTCTCTGCACCAAGAGTACAGATTGAGTGCTACTGTCCATGCCAAGAGCCCCTACGCACAGGTCCCTAGGATGGCTTGTTTGGTTGCAACAAGGAGTAAGACACAGCCATTGAAATGAGGCCCGTAGTCCGGCACCTGTGAGAAACATGTCTGCTCATCTCTGATCTGCCCTTGACCCTAGACCCTCAACCTTATACCAAGAGCTTTGTTACCAATCTTTCTACTTCCCTTATTTCTGTGATAGATTTTCTTCGTATAAAGTTAAAGAGGAGAAGAGGAAGAAAAGACAAAAAAGGAGAGAGAAAGAAAAAAGAAAGGGAGGCAGGAAGGAAGGAAGGAATAGAAAGAAAGAAAGAAGGAAAGAAAGAAAGAAAGGAGGAAAGAAAGAAAGAAAGAAGGAAGGAAAGAAAGAAGGAAGGAAAGAAAGAAGGAAGGAAGAAAGAAAGAAGGAAGGAAAGAAAGAAAGAAAGAAGGAAAGAAAGAAGGAAGGAAGGAAGGAAGAAAGGAAGGAAGAAAGAGATAAGTTGAAATTTCCCACGGAGAACCAGTGGATATGACGGAAAGGGGAGAGGAGGAGGAGTGGAGGGAGGGTTGTCTCAGGACCTCAGAAACCTGTGATGTCACAAGGGTGAGCACCACAGACCTGTTGCCAAAGCAACAGCCAGCATATTCCCAGAATCCACTGGGCTCACCTCCCAACTTTACCTGTGACCATGTCACCATCCATGTAAATAAGAGGAAAGCCCCTCCGTCTCCTCTTCCCCCTTTCTCTTTCCGTCACCACCTCATCTCTCTCTCCCAATAAACCTCTTACACGTCATAGAACTGTTTGGGGCCTAGTGTGCTGCGTTCAGACGAGAGCCACTATTCTAACACATCAGGGAGGGGAGACCGTAATTAGGATGTACTACATGAGAGAAGAATAAATAAATAAATAAATAAATAAATAACAAAAAAAAAAAGAGAAAGAAAGAAAAAGAAAAAAAAGGCATTTCTCCATAACAGATTTTTAAGAGAATATATTCTAAATTCTTTAAGCATCTAACTCTGCACACTCCTGTCCCCTGGAAAGCCAGCGAGCACTGCTAAGCAGCTGCTTGTGGGTTGTGAGGCTGCGCTACAGAAGTTGTCTTTCCTAAAAGGACCACCACCAACAGCAGCTTGGGAATAAAATGGTTTGCCTCAGACTACAGTCAGTCCGTCGTGAGAGGGAGAAAAAGTAGGAACAGCGTTGTTCACTGGCTTGTTCCTCATGGCTTGTTCAGACAGCGAGTACCATCCAGAACCTCCGACCCAGGAGTGGCACTTCCCACGGTGGGCTGGCCCACTTCCCACAGACTTCCTGCTTAATGAGTATAACTCCTAAAGAAACATGTAACAGACTTGCACAGTGGGGTGGCAGAGATGACTTAGTTGGTAAGAGCACCGGCTGCCCTCACAGGGACCCTGGTTCAGTTCCCAGCACCCACACGATATCTCACACTTGCCCGTAGCTGCAGGTCTAGCAAATCTGATACCCTCTTCTGACCTCTGCAAGCACCAGATACCCACACTCACAAAAATGTGTGGGCACTCACACACACACACACACACACACACACACACACACACACACACACACACATTAAATAAAAGCAACGGAATAACAGCTGTATACTGCCTTGCTATTTACTACAGATATTCCACATTCTAAGTATATTCACTTATGCATGCTTGCTAGAACTTTCTAACTTAAGGAGGATATAACCATCTGTATCCATGGAGAAGGGCAATTTAATCTCCAGGGTGAAATAAATACATATTGGCTAACTTTCATCTCATGTTGTACATAATAGAATAAAAGATTAAATAGATAGCTTGCAAAGGGTCAGTGGCTTGTGAAACAGTACAAGAAGAAAGAAAGGAAAATGATGGGTGTTGGGGTCTGGGGCTTTGGCAACAAACCCTTCATAGCCCCATATATACATATACATATATATACATATTTCTAGAATCTTATAATCTTATATATCCTAATATATTACATATCTGAAAGTAAAAGAAATCTTTCTTGGCCTACAACAACATAAAAGAATGTTTTATTAAAACGGGCTGCCTTTCTCCTTAACTGGTCCGCTCCTTGTAATGAAAGCAACTTGGATCTAATGGTGTGTTACAGTAATTTATTTACAAATCTTGATATCTTTTTGGACTCTAGCAATTAATGGGAGAATAGGAAGAACAGCCAACAAATTTTTAAAAATCAGCTTAGAATTCTGTTTGGATGTAATTAAAAGTATAATCTGTTCCATTTGAATACTTCAGTGCTCCTCTATCTTAAAACAACAAACACAAATATTGGTTTTTTTTTTTCATCATATGTACACTTTTCACATATGCTAAGACAAGTAAAATTCTTCCTTAAAATTGTCTGTGTGTATATGTCTTTTATATAAATATACAATGACTTTTAAATGTATTTATTTACTTAGAGACAAGAATTTCATGTAGCCAAAATTGCTCTTGTTCTCCTGATCCTCCTGTCCCTGACTCCAGGGTACTAGGATTATGAATATCCACTACCGCACCTGGCTTTGCAATGACTTGCAGCAATTCAACTATGAGCTAGAGAGATGGCTCAGCCCTTGTGATGGTTTGGAAGAGAAACCGGCTTCCATATTTGAACATTTGGTCCCCAGTTGGTGGCACTGTTTGGGACGGTTATGAAACCTTTAGGAGGTGGGGCTTTGCTGGAGGACTCAGGTCCCCAGAGTTGGTCATTTAGAATTTTAGCTTTACCCTGTTTCCTGTTCTCTTGCTCTCTGTTTCCTGTGTTGGGGTGAAAATTTTATCAAGCTGTCTTCTGCTTTTGCTACTGGGCTATGCCAGTCCCACTGTGATGGGCAGGAGCAGTAAACTAAAATAAACTCTTTCATCTTTAAGTTGTGCAACCATAAAGACCCGAGTTGGGATCGCCAGCAAACCATCGAGGGTGTTGGCGCCCACTTGTAATCCAGACTGCCAAAGGTGGTGATGCCCGCTTGTAATCTCTCAGCTCCGGAGGCAAAGAGGAAAGAACCCCTAGGGCTTGCTGTCCATCTACTCTAGCCAAAGACTCATTGGAAACGCTGTCTTAAAAATATGGTGAAAGAGGCGAGGTGTGGTGGCACAGACCTTTAATCCTTTAAGCATTTAAGAGGTAAAGGCAAGTGGGCCTCTGGGTTTCAGACCAGTCTGCTCAGCTTACTGGGTGCCAAGCCAGCCAGGGCTACACCATGAGAACCTGTCTCAGATAACTAAATAATACTGCGGAGAATCTATTAAGACACCAAGTGGTGACTTTTGGCTTCTTCATCCATACCTGGGTGAGGGAAGGTACAGGTGAGCTCATGTGTACACACACACACACACACACACACACACACACACACACAAGAAATAGATAACTGACTGACCTTTTACACAGCTTGAGCTACATAGTTCAGCTGAAGATTTTTAAAACATCATCTATTAGTTTGTACGGAATATATTTATCTGTCTTGCTGTCTAAACTAATGTGATTCCTAAAGCCTTGTTCTTTTTCTCAGCAACAATTTGTGGTCAGAGCCATTATGGATTTATGCTTAATCATTCATGATAAGGTGGTTGAGATTTCTTAATACTCAAAAAGATATTTCTTTTAGATTAAAGCTAAAATATGCAGGCAATCTAAATCAGTTAATATTTCAAGTTGGTGAAAGATAAAACATGATATTTTAGTATTTTAAGGGAAAAAGAAACTAGTTATAGGCCATGAGATGAAGTGTATTGCTGTTAGAAACTGACAGCCTAGGCTCAGAGTTTAGACAGAAAACGGGACACCATGATGAGGGAGACAGGAAGTAGAAAATACATGGATCCATCCTGTAGTTAACTTTTATGTATTTTTTTAAAGATTTACTTATGTTTACTTATACGAGTACATTGTAGCTGTCTTCAGACACCCCAGAAGAGAGCATCAGATCCTCATTACAGATGTTTGTGAGGCACCATGTGGTTGCTGGGAATTGAACTCAGGACCTCTGGAAGAGCAGTCAGTGCCTTTAAGTGCTGAGCCATCTCTCCAGCCCAAACTCTGTGTGTGTGTGTGTGTGTGTGTGTGTGTGTGGTGTGTGTGCGTGTCTGAGCATGTGTGTGTGTGTGTCTCTGTGTGTCTGTCTGTCTGCCTGTCTGACAGTGTTTATATAACATGTGGTGTGTCTGAGTGTTTGTGTGTCTGTATATGCATATGCCAAGTGCCTTGGGTTTCCGGCAGAGGCTAGAAGACAGAAGAGCTGGAGTTGCAAAGGACTGTGAGCTGCGCAGTGTCGGTTTGGGCAACGGCACTCAGGTCCTCTGAAAGAGCAGGAAGTGCTCTTAATCACTGAATCACCTCTCCAGCACCTGATCCTGCACTTAAAGAAAGTGTGATATTCTCTTCATTATGGATTTGTAATATTAATTTCATATCTAAGAAGTACTCTAAGAACACTGATTACAGAGGACGTTTTACACACTCTGACATCTCAGCCTCCCAGTGAGCACTCCCTTGCTTTGCATGCTTATTCAGTGACCTCTTGGAACCTCAAATTACTCATCTATAAAACTGAGTAATGCAAACCAGGCATGGTGCATGGTGTCACACACCTGGAATCCCAGTAGGGCAGAGGCTAAGGCAGGAGAAGCCCTATGAATTTGGGGCCAGCCTGGGCTAAAGAGCAAAAACCCTGTCTTACCCAGCCTACAAAACAACCAAGCCTACCTGTCACATAGAACTGATAATGGTAAATATGAGGACTCCCGTACGGGCTGATGAGATTGCATGCATTCTGGTTTACTGTAAATGTTAGAATGGACTTACTGCGCTCTATGCAGCAGCAAGAGAGAATTCTTACAGGAAGTATTATAGTGAGACACGCAAGGTTTATGGCAACTGTTAGTTTGACGAAAGAAATTGAATCAGAAGCCTTAAAGGAATGTTCAAAGTTTGACACGCCCATCTCCAGCAAAGTTCTAAAGGGCAAACCACTGCGGAGATCCATTTCCTTTCCAGCTTCCATAATTAATCTTCATTTGGAAATTCAGTTGGTCCTGAGATTCTTTTGCTTTACGGTTTCTAAAACAGACAAGTCACTCAAAATGAACAATTAATTTAGGAAGAACGTCTTCAGTGATTTCTCAAAGAGGAAAACTCCAAATTATATGGAGGAAATGGGTTTTTTTTGAAAGTTGAAGTCATAAACCTTTTCTTCCAGGTAGGGTGATCTTTCTGGACTGAAGGAAGGTGAGACACCTGCTTGGACTAGTTAATGATTATCCTTAACCTGGTTAAAATTCACCACTAACTCCACCTTTAAACACAACTTGTGACATATGCCCTCTCTGAGGCTCTTATGTCAATGTCTCGCATCTTCCCTGAAACCTTTCTGCCCTTGTCAAGCCCCAACCTTACAGATGGGCAAGAAAAACTGTGGCCCCTCTCTACTTCTCCCCAACAAGGCAGGATAGTTTGCGCTGCTGTTGCCACTAAAGACCCCCATCAGTTTCTGAGGAGAAGCTGGGAAAGTGGGAACTTTGTTGGTTTGTCCATTCTGACTGAGCCATTAAACAACTTTCCAGGGTCATTCAAAGAACTTATAACAGAATCAATTGATTTTCATCCTATGCTTTATTATTGTGGTTTAGAAGAGCGAATGGCACTGTTTACACAGCTGTAACATGTCAGGACCTGTAGTACATTATTGGCTCCGAGACCTCTGAGTTGCAGTCCATTCTCAGCAGAATCAATCCAGACTTGAAACCATTCCCTCTAGGATGCATACGCACATCTACACATCTATTCGCATAAGCAGGCCCTGTACAACTGAAAATCGCCTTCGCTTGAGGCGAGGTCCAAATTCGCTCTCCCAAACTGGCCCTAACTTGTTGCTCTCTGTATGCGTGCGACGGGAGCAGAAGGCTAGGAACGACAGTTAACTAGATGGCCAGCGTCTTCCGGGAAGGTGTTCTACTTCCCCGCTTGTCAGATCCCAGCCTCTGCAAGTGGGAGTTGCTGGCTGTTTGACAAATCGTCAGAGCACTGCCAATCTAAAATGGCTGCTTGGTAATACTTTAATTGCAGTTTCGTGGAAACAAATTGCTTTTTAACTGCAGTAAGCATTCCTGTGACTTGGCTGGACTGACAATAGGTGAGCCTCAGTAAGAAAACCAAGATGAACATTAACTTGTAAATGATCTGTATTTGCAGAAGCCTCCCAGAGGGTAAAGCAGTCGACACCCAGGATGGGAACAACACCCCAGCCCCACGGAAGTCTCTTTGGGCAACCGCGTCTTAATTCAGGGCAATTATTTAAGCGAGATGGAGAGTCTTCACTCTGCCCTTGATAGATAGCTCTTGGATTCACTGTTTGTTTCATAATTTATTGACCCTAAGAAATATTTTATGTAGCCAGGACTGTGCACTAGAATCTTACTATATTGACATTTAAAAGCATTTAATTTAAGAGCTTCATTTTAGATGATTAGTTGTTTCAAATATCAGTGTGAATAAGGGCAACAGAAAGAATTTAAATATAGTTAATATTAAGAGGCTGGCAATTTCACGGGCTTCATTTCCATGTGACAGTCTCCTCGCTTTGTGGTTTATAAGATACAACGGTCCACATTAAACTCTTCCTAATAAATCAGGAAGAGCTGGAAATAGTTTCTTGTGGGGAATGTCTTCAGGCTCCCAAGCTTTTCAGGATTTGTAAGGCTAGGCAGACAGATAGGTTAAAAAACAAAAAACAAAAACCAAAAAAAAACAAACAAAACCTGACATTAAACCCCTTTAGAGGACAATCTTCTCACAAAATTGTTTCATTAGCAAGAGTGACAATTTGCATGATTGAGACATTTATATGTATCATAAACATAATTTTTCTCAGGAGTTTAGCGAGGCTCACTAATGCTTGATTTTATTTTAATTGTGCTTACTTCTAAGGACTAGGGCCTATCTTGCTGTGTGATGTGGTTTATATTAAGTCCTTTCAGAAGAATACACACCCACATCACAAATGCAACGGATAAAAGGTAGGTAAGCACAGGATTTCTCTTCCCTCCAAAGGAACATTCACTGTGGCTGGGGGAGGACCCACACACAATCGCTGCTCGCATCAGAATAAACCAGAGTGTTTTTAGTAGCTGTCTATCCACATCGAGCATCCCCATTAAAGCCGGGTTTTATTGTTTGAAATGCCTCTGGTTTCAAGAAAGTGTTTTACCTAAAGCAAGACTACTACTTAAATATGTTCTATTGTATATTCATAGCTCCATTAGTCCTTCTCCAGTTTAGCACATCAAAGAGAAGGCTTCATCACTTGCATGTGGATTATACTAACATGAGTGACATTTGTAATCTTATAGGTCTGCAACTTAAGAAATGCTTTTAGAAGCTCGTTAGGAAATATGCCACAGTGCTTGAGGGGCCAGCCATATAATAGTTCATTTAAAAGGCGGCGACGACCTTTGACCTCCCCATCACTGAATGCCTTACTGTATTACTGAAAGTTATTAGCCATGGCCTTTGAATGTCTACACTGCATGCGACATGAGTGCTTTTGCTAAAAACATAGATGTCTGCACTCCTCTGAACAACAACCCCCTCCTTCCCTGCAACGGACCAAATTCTTTCATGGGATGAAAGGTGGTTAAAATCAGAACGGGTCTAAAGAAATTCTCCAGGGACCCATCTCAGATGTTGTGTATACATGTATTTCTTTATCTTGTTATAGTCCTTGTATTTCCTTTGTATAAAGTACAGGCAAAATGGTTCCCGTTAATATTCTGCCTCCACATCCTCCTAGAGGTCTGCAGTTTCAACAACTAACTTTTCCTACTGGCTTGGGATCTTTAGAAGCAGGAAGTTAGCAGAGCATGCTCGGTCGGTATCCATTTCTGTTCTCAGACAGGGTCTTCATCGAGAGCTTTGTAACAAAATGAAATGCCATTTTTAGAAAGCGGCAGCAGCAGCAGACTTGAATGCCCTCGGAGTCAGCAGCCTGTGAGGGGAGAGCTGAGGTTTACCCTCATGTAACTGGCCAGAGCGCCACCCTGGCATCGAGGCCCATTTGGCTCCCACAGGGCAGCTACTAAAGCATGAACCTCCACACCTTCCATAGGAACCTCTGTGGCTACAGCTAGCACTGTGGCGAAGACTCCAACTAGGAGCCAGCAACTACCTCAAGACTGAAGGAGGCTGGAATCCTCCCCTGGTAAACACAAGGAAAAAGACACATCAGTGAAGAAGATCCAAAGCAACATGGTTACAGCCGATCAAGAATCCCAGCTCACCAGGCAAAGGCTGCTTTGCTAATCCAAGACCACCATGACCGGAATTCTGGAGCCCCTAAACTAATGGGAGTTCAGATCCACACAAGATGCTCTAGAAATGCTAGAGCCTTCAAAGGCTCCAAACCTGATGTGAGGTTGTGCTGTGGTTCTCAGTGCCCGTGATCAAAACCCAAGGTTTCCCTCCTGAACCATCCAACAAGTACCCATGCGTACATTCCAAAGTCTCTGATGCAAAGTGTTGTTAACATGCTGCTTTTAGCTTCCAGTGGCAGAAGTGGATAATCTGATGACTGCTTTATCAGCCTGGAGCTAACTACACATAGAAGCCCATTCCTCTCAGCCCAAATTTAAATGTTTGCTATAGACAACAACAACAATACCACAAATCCTTTCAAAATACACAAGAAGCAGTGTTTAAACCCAAACTCTGTTGAATATTTTTTCTTTTAAGTTTTTATTATTTAAATACACCATACTAGAGCAAATGTCTCTGAAAATATCACAAATAAAAGATTTTTTTTTCTTCATTCAGCAAATTAGAAGTAGGGGGGATTTCTACATAGTAGCGGCTATGAGCCTCATTTTTTTTTCTTCTTTTCTTTTTTTTTTTTTAATCTTTGTCATGGGCGGAGCAACATCAGGACAAGAACACTCACATGCATACATACATTGTATTTTACAGAGATACAATAAAAGTGTTTGTGATAGAATTATCACAAAAGCCACATCTCTTTCCTTTTAACTCATGTTCAGGTTGATTGAAACACATTTCATTACAACACTTAAATATACAAAGAGCAAACAGAATGTTGTTAAAGTAAAACAGGGCACACACTCTGGCCGGTGCCCTGCTAATTGTTAATGAGGGTAGAAAGCAGATTCGTGATGCTTCTTTTAATTAGCTTCATTAGTCATTTCCCTCCCCCCAAGCACCCTCCCCCCTAGATGTCCTTCGGTGGATCTTTTTTCATTCTCGCTACCATCTCCCATTAGCCCAGGTTCATGGAGTCCTTAATGTTCATATTCAGTCATTTTAATACACCAATAAATGCAGGAAGGGTACTCAAGACTAAAGGGGGCGCGATGGCATGGTGCTGGCTACAAAGGTGACTGTTCTACTGCAGACACATGGGATCCACCTGGGATGAGCGAGTCTGAGATGAAGGCACGCAGTCCGCATTACTCTGGCCTCTCAGCAGACCTGCAAGACAGAAAACGGGTATCTTAGCTAACATGCTACACTTGAGAGGCATTAAACCCAAACCCGACAGCTTCTGTCCTCTCTACGTTCACTAATCTTCTCTTATTAGATTACTCTCCAACTGTGACTCAATGGGGCCTCTCTGCGCGCACCCCACTCCAAAGCAGGACATGTCTCACTAGTGGGCCAAATGAGATGGCAAATGGACTCTGGAAAGTTCTGGTGTAGATGTCAAAACCATCCTTAAACTCTGGTAAGGTGAGTTTCTCTCCAAAAAGAAGGCCTCACCTCATAGGGCATCTTGGAATTAAAATTAAATAAATAAATAGAAATCACAGGCCATTCAGAGTAAGGTCCCTACGTAAGGAGGTTTGGATTGCGTGGGCTCCATCGTTATCACCTATGACTTAACCTTGCCTTCGCCTTGGTTCTCCTTCTTTTAAAGGTAGGGATAACAGAGCCCAAGACATTACGCAGTGTGAATGAGACAGCGCTATTCTGCTGTCTTCACATGGCAACCCTTCATCCATGTTGGCTTCTTTCTCTAGGGCATGTGTGTAACAAATTCTATATGCAAATATATATTTTTTTTCAGTCTCCTACCTTTGTCACATGTTACATACATGTGTTACAGGCGTAGGAATCAGCTCATGTGATATGCTAATGACCCAAGATGGACGGAAAGGTACGGTCCACAGTAAGAACCTAGTTCCAACATGTGAAGGTACAAACGGCAACACACAGCTGCCAGGTGCAAGCTGTTTGCAATTGCCAACGTGGAATAATGTCTATCAGGGTTTGAGGGGTTTCTCTAAATGACACGTGGAGCATCTCAGGAAGTTCTCCATTCAGCCTTCCCCTAACTTGCCAAAGGCCGGAGTCTACAAACCCCACTTCCGAGCTAATTAAAGTGGTGGAGGCTCAATTCCCCAGAGTGGAAGCCCGGTGTGAGAAAGGTAATTCGTCTGTCCAGAATGAAGACGCACCAGCAGCCAGCAAGCATATTTAATAAATGAGCATCAAATGTCCTCTACGATGGACGTATACAACACCAATTATGTAACCATGGGAAACGGCGAAGTGATATGTACGTAACCTAGAAAGCTTCGCCGAATCTTCCCCCTACTAAGCACAAACAATTCTAGAAGGTCCCCTTACACCTCTGAATGGAAGAAAAAAACCCAGAGCAGGCAGGAATCTATCTACAAGGGGGGAAGTTGAGTCCTGATTTCTGATGTTAGAAACCACCATGGTTTGGGGACTATCCAAGCCTTCTCCGAATGACAGAAGTGATGAGGCCATGTAGGTCCTCAAACACCACTGGACCCAGGCTTTAGTCAGTATGAGATTTCAATTGAAAACCTTAAATTTATTTTTCCTCAGAATATTCAGAAGCCAAGCTGCACACACTAACTGAATACCACATTCCTAATACCATAAACAGATTTCAGGAGAACAAAAATGTAAAGACCCGAGGATGGGGGCTGAGGCTTCCCCTTCAATAAACTGCCTCTAAAGGGTCACACGAATGATCAAGTCATTATTTGTAAGACAGAAGATGGCTAAGTATATTTACTATGCATCATGTACTAAAATGTAATTGGTTCTGCGAATGGAAGGAAAATGGCCAAAATAAATATCCAATTTTTCTCAACCCCCAAACTCAGAGCACGAGAGAAAAGAAAATACTGAAATGGAACTATTTGTCATCTCTCCTCATCTCATCTCCCATAGAAAAGAAACGCCACGGGGTTTGGGGGAAAATCATTTTAAAGCATTCTCCAAAAAAGCAGTTTATGTTCCACTAGGAAGTGTGTTTTCATTAACTCTTCCCTCTTACCCTCTCATTAATATCTCTCTGGACCACAGTCAGCTTGCCCAGAACCTTTATTTACAAAAACTACCTTGTGAATTGACTGTGCTCATGGTGAGCAGAGCACCCAGGGCAAAAATGTGAGACATTCGTGCCAACAGGGAAATGTGCTTAATTAACACCACCCCCAAAACACAGCGCCTCACCAGTGCCCGGCAGGATCATTTCCTTAAGTTTTATTTCCTTATGCCTTTTATGTGCAATTAATTTCTGAAGGCCACCTGTCTCCGTTTTTGGAGGAAGGGACCTTCCAACATTAAGAAAATACACACTGTCAGATTCTTCTTCATTGCCTGGACCATATTTTGTGTTCCGATATGAATACCCTACAACTCCTGACTGAGGCCGTGGGAAGCAGAGGCCTTGGATGGAAGGTACAACACAGGCTAGTCCATAAACGTAAAAACCAAACCCCAAACCGACCGTCTCCCCCTTCTGACACCCCTCACAGACATCACAGTACACTCGATAAGGTGTTACCGTTCTAAAGTGTCCCCAACACTTGGTTCTAGCACGGCCACTGCTTATGGTCAGTCTTCACAATCTAACACCCCACCCATCTCCTCCCTCTACCCTTCTGTTCTCCCCATGCTAGAATAAGCTGTAACTCTGTGTGTGTGTGTGTGTGTGTGTGTGTGTGTGTGTGTGTGTGTGTGTGACTAAGACAGGAAATAGCATAAAACCAGCAGCATAGCAAGTTAAGACTCACTTTGGGAATGTGTTAAGCTTTTACATTAATGGGGGTGG
>NW_022196898.1:91473282-91502730 GCF_008632895.1 Mastomys coucha
GTCCAGGAGAGGGGTATGTGGGAAGAAAAAGACTGCCAGCACATTCTTCATTATCCCACCCTTTGGGTTCTTCCTTAAGTGTCAGGGAACAGCATGACTTCAGGTGTCTGTGCGGCTGGACAGGAAGCTGGGCTTGGCTGGCCCTGATCACAGTGTGAGGCTATCCATGATCCATTTGGCACTGAACTAGAATTTGTCTCTCCGGGGCAGACAAAAGTTTCTCAGAGTAGCATCTAGTTCTAGAGCAAGGCTAATTCCAGTCCAGAAGTTCAGGGGCAAAAAGAAGCAAGACTCCAAGATTATCTAAGGGTTAGAGCTGTGTATACATCCTCTATTAGGCCCCGAGAAGACACCAGAAGAGCATTTATTTATTTGCCCCCCGCCCCCGGAAGAATAAGGAAAGAAATGGACTTCATTCTCAGGAAGCCACTTGCCTAAACTTGTCCCATGGGAATCCAAGTGGTCCCATCTCCTGTTAATTAGTGGTAATCAGAAGTGAAGATAGGCTTTTTTTTTTCCTTTGAAGACACTTGAAGATATGCAACTGCACTGTTCACCAAATCTTAACTGCACGGTCAATTTTCCATTTCAAACCACCGTCCTTTCTTAGCACTTTTTTGTCTCCACTTAATTACAATACTGTCAAAGCTCATGGCCTTGCTTGGAAAGAGAACCAGAAAGCATTACACCCACACTCCTGCTGATTTTCCAACACTTACTTCTTCTAAAAGAACACTTAGTGAAATTAATGCAGTCATATTAATTTAAAAATAAAAGTCGAATGCAGTCATATTAATTTAAAAATAAAAGTCGTCTCCCTCCCATGTTTCTTTCACTTGACTGAAGATACCCGCAGAGCGGGTATAGGTTGCATTATCAAATAACCAAACCTTATTTTACTCTGATACCACCGGAGGCAAACACACCCATACTGGGCACCAAACTACACAGGGAACTGGGGGAGCACCAGCCACAGATAACGTCAACCACATCAGGGTTAAACTTTGAATAAAATATCCCATCCACTGATTTACCAGCTCTTTGAAGACAGAACTGGAGTTTTTAACTGATCACTATACAGACAAAGGTTCGAAACAAAAATTTAAATAGAAAGAAATTCTTTAAAGCATGAGGTTTTCCCCCCCTCTAGTGGTATTGGAGTGTGTGTGTGTGTGTGTGTGTGTGTGTGTTTTAATTACTGGATGTTGAAACAGAACACCTCCTAGAAGCATTCATGTGCGTCAGTCTATCAAACCATTTACTCAAATTAAATGTGTAATCCTTCAAATGCCTCCTTTCAAATTAATGAGTTTAAGTAGCTTGAGTTCACCTGAAAAGATCCTATAGGCACCTGACCTCCTGAATTCTTCCCATTAGCTGCCCTGAAGCCTGCTGGAAGGCTGCTTACAAGGACAGAGGACTGTTCCTATACATTGCTTTAAAATGCTAGATTAGCATAATCCTAGCCTCTCTTTTGGGGATCAAGGGCAGTGCTACAAATGGCAACAACAACAACAACCCAAACCTCAATATTCTTCAAAGAGGAAAAAAAAAACCCATACAAATTCTCCACCAAAAGCCACACACCAACAGCGAGCATGCCAACCTTTCCAGCCGGCCTATGAAGAGAACACCAGGTTTCGACTTTATTTTATTAATAGTATTATTATTGTTTGCTATAAAAAGAATTACAAGTCTTTGAAATTGACGGGTAATCAGTGTTTCTCACAAGGAGTGCTAAGAATAAGTCACAGCATTCTGCTCAAAAAAGTTAAAAAAGTGCTTATGTAAATATCATAATTAGCCATTACTAGAGATGAATAATTTCTCATTAACTGCACTTTTATTTTTAAGTAAACCTTTTGTCTCTGAGATCTATGTGAGTCCCCACCAGCTCGGAGAACGCACCTGAACACTTTAGATACGCTTACTTTTAACCTCAACCCCGAGCTGAGGCTACACTTAGAATTTAGTCCAGAGGGTGCTCAACCTTGGACACCTAACCACCAGGCCACTTTTTAAGCATAGTTCGGCATCAAATACTGTAAAATTAACACATGCTTTCTTGAGTCCCTTAAATGCTGCCAACTAGAGAGTTTTCATTTTTTTTTTATTCTATCATGTATTCCCACAGATGCCTGCGCCTTCCTTACACCCCTGGTAACCCCTGGCCTTGCTCCTGCTGGGCTCACCCATCTGGCTGAAAGGCAGCCGACTTACCTAATGTAGTCATTTCTGCAAAGGATCATGCCGCTCTTGGTGTAACAGGACGTGCCGATGTCGCCCAGCTGCGCCTGGCAGCAGGAGCACTTGAGGCAGCGGCTGTGCCAGTAGCTGTCCATGGCATAGAGCAGAAAGCGGTCCGCAATCTTGCCCCCGCAGCCTGCGCAGCGCTTCCAGGAGAGGGAGCCGGCCGTCACGGGGGGCGGCTGCGAGCTACTGCCCGGATTCACCATGGTCTGGGGAGAAAGAAAGACAAAACGGGCGATGCAAAAGTTAGAAGTCGATCGCAGGGCGCCTGAAGCCAGAGCGCTCCCCTCCTCCCTCCCCGGAGTGGCTGCAGGAGAAGCAGCAGCAGGGCCAGGGCGGGAAGGAGGCCGGTCGGAGGGAAGGGAAGGAGGGAGGCTCGCCGGCAGCAGCCGCCTGTTTACTTTTCTCAAGCTTTGTTCTGGGGCCACGAGCTGCTCTCAACTTTCCAAAGCGCTCGCCGCTGACAATTTCAGCTCGGGGACTGTCAAAACTCCGAGAGCTAGGCTCGGTGGCGCGCTCCACCCCTCGCGGCGCCTCCTCCTCCTCCTCCCCCTCCTCCCAGCGCCCGCCTCCGCCCGCTCCTCCGGCTGCCGCCCGCCTCCAGCAAATGAGGGTCAAACCCACCCACCGCCGCGCCCGGCCCCTCCCCAGCCCCCGCCGAGCCCCGCGAGCCAGCCGCGGGCCGCTGGAGGTGGCCTCCCCGCCGCAGCCACGTTCCCTCCCGAGCTCTGCCTAGGGAAGTGAGGCTGCAATTCACAAGTTGCAAATAGTTCGGGGTTTCGGCAAGGCCAGGGCTAGGGGGAGAGAGGGGGAAGAGGAGGAAGGGAAAGGCCGAGGGGGAGATGGAGGTGGTGGGAGGGGAGGCAAGGTGGCGAGAGGGGAGGGAGGGGTGCTGGGTGTAAAGTTGCGAAACTGGTTTTTCGTATTTTAAACAGCACCTTTCACATGCCATTGTGGTGACCGCCATCACCCATTATTGTTCCAAATCTCATTTCATTTTGAAGATCAATGAGTGTTTTCAGGACACAGGCAAGGATAATAGATCATTGAACTTTAGGATGCCTGTTAACTTCCTATACAAACACTCTCCACTTTGGTCTCGCTAATCTGCCCTTGATCAGCAATTTAAATGCGTGAGCTTTGTTCCTCTGGAGGGGGGGGGGTTATAGATAATATGCGAGGAGGCACTACTGAGGCACACACAAGTTAAATTCAAGCCAGTCTTGATGTCACGAAAAACTGCTTTTAAACACCTCTTTCTCTTTCTCTCTCTCTCTCTCTCTCTCTCTCTCTCAACTAGAGTATAATATAGGAATCAATTTATAAAGCTTAGCTTAAACCGATTAATTTGCTGCCTCCAATCCGGAGTCCAATAAAGTCCTAGTGTTTCTCCAGTCACTTATTCTATAAAAAGATCAAGTTATTTACTGCCAATTAAGCAGCTTGTTTTGTCTTTGTCCTCTGTAAGGCGAGAGTGTGGGCTCCCCCCCACCCCAGGCTCCCAGCTATCTGCTCAAGACATTCAGCTGATACCTCAGAAGGGAGAGGGCGAACTTTGTCTGTCCCTAGCCAACTTCACTGCTGCAAAGACCCGGGGAGAGGGAACGAAAGAAGGACTCCGGTTCCTTAAATAGGCCGATTTTAAACACATTTCCTCCGAAAGAGTCCCGGAACGTGTGTCCAGTGACCGCACAATAAACCAGAATAAGAACTGCACCAATTAAGCTGTAACAAAACCCTGAGACTCTGGAACCAGGACCGCTCTAAAACCCATTAGCATTGCATTTATCCGAATGCATCATACCTTTATGTAAATTGATTTATCTGATGCATTTACTCGAGGAATTGCTTTTTGTTACAATTTCAGCCCTGACCCAAATGAATCTGCATTTCCTGCCCTAGGTCTTTAAACTGTCCCCCCCCCCCAACGTTTTAATCGCTCCGAATTCCTTTTTTAAAAGGGAGGGGGAGGGAGGAGATTCCAAGCTGCTCCCCGCCCCCATCTTTAGTGAGAGGTAAATATATATGTATATTTTTTTTTGAAAAGGAAACATTACACTGAGAAAAGCATCCAGTAACCCCATTAGCTAAAGCTCTTAAGGACAAGCAATACCTTAATGCTGATTAAATCTAAAAGAGATGAATCAAGAGGACTGACCAGAAACTGACTCCCCTGATAACTAAGGACGGGCCCTCATCAAGTTTCATTTAGAGTTGGAAAAAAAAAAAAAGAAAGCTTTTAAGTTAAATAGGCTTATACTCTAGTAATTACATAGCCAAGCAATTTAGGTCCTGGGATAGTCAGTGAAATAGAAAGCAGAGCTGGCAGCTTAGAGGCAAAATCTGCCCCCCTTTAACAACGTCTCTGGTGTTTTTTAATGGAGACCAAGGGAGGGACAAACGTAGCGCTGGCCATTTGTAGTACAAAAATGGATGCTTAATTCATGTCTTGATTTTAATTAGGTGATTCACCGGATTTCTCCTGGATTGGAACAAAAGACTTATAAGCCAAGAGGAATTCTTTTAAAAAGAATCAGCAATGCCGGATCCTGGTCACTTAGAGCTTTTCAGTCCCTGTTTCAAATAGTGTTTTTTGGGGGGTGGGGGGGTCATGACTACCGCCCCCACCCACGCACACAGCACTTCTCATCTAAGCAGCCCCTGCCTTTCCTCTAGGAACTGGAACTGCCCCCAGCCCTCTCCAGGGTCCCCACCAGCCCGGTCTCCAAGAAGAACCCTTTTGTAAGCAAGGAACCGCTACAAAGCTGGCGGCCCCGGGCTGCCCTCGGTGCTAGCTCGCAGGCCGGCCTCGGGTAGTTTCAGACTCACGCATTATCTAAGGCGACGTATTGTTTACTTGCAATTTGGGACGGTCAAGGGAAGGAAGCCAAAGAAAACAGCTCCGGCCCTGATCAGCTCCCCCCTCCCTCCCTCCCTCGGCCCCTCTGGGCCCGCGGCGCCCCCAGCCACCCCCTTACCTGCTTCTCCCCTATATTGCAACACTGCGAGAGGCGGCGGCGGCGGCGAAATGCGAGCGGAGCCGCTCGGCTTCCAGGGCAGGGGCGCCGGGGCTGGCGGAGCTGAAGGGAGGGAGGGAGTTCTCGTAGAAGCAGGAAAGGGGAGGAGGGGGCTAAGGGCTGCTTTTCTTTTTTTTTTTTTCTTTCTTTCTTTCTTTTTTTTTTAATCGCGTGGCTCTGGGGCGGGTAGAGGGAGCCCCACGCTAAGTGGCAGGCGGCCCGGCGCAGAAGTGTCAAGTCTCAGCCCGAGGGTCCCGGTCCTCAGCCCCCGGCTGCGCGCGAGCAGCTGCAGGCGCCCTCGGCCCGGCCCGCGCGGCGCAGCGGCGGCCACTGCTGCAATCGCGGCTGCAAGTTTGGCAATGTGGCTTCACTTTGTACGCGCCCCCGCCCCCGCCGCGCCCGCGCTCCTCCTCCTCCGCCGCCGCCGCCGCCTTCCTCCCGCCCGCCCGCCCGCTCGGGGCCGCCGGCGGCTCGGCCGAGCTCCCCCCTCCCGCGACCTGCGGCCCGGGAGCGGCGGTGCAGGCTCGGTCCGTGGCCGCTACGAAGGCGCACGGAGTGGGGAGGCGCGGGCCGGCCGGGAGCGCTGGACCGATCGGCTGCCCCGCTGCTGCTGCCCGGCTCCGAGGCGGCGGCGCGGGCCTCTAGCCGGCTCGCTCGCTCCTTCGGCGGCGCTTACACATGTGTTACTGACAGAGCAGAATCCCAACTACTCCCCGGCTCCGCCGCCGACGTCAGCGACCCTCAGCCACTGGGCGGCCGGATTGTTCAGGCGGAATAATAAAACCTGCCAATCCGGGGAAGGACAAAGGGTGACTGAAACGAGACTCGGGGGGCGGGGAGCGAGGCGGGCGACTGAGCGGGCCGGGCCCGGGAAGGCGGGGGAGGCCGGGGTCGGGGGACGAGAAGGGACCCGGGTGGCGCGGAGGACGCGGCCAGCCAGCGCGTGCCCAGGCTCGGGACCACACCTGCCTGCCCAGCGCGCGGGGACGCGGGGAGCCCGCCCCTGCAGGGCCTCGGGGATCGCCTTCCCTGGCTCCGAGAACAGACCCTCGGGAAACTTACTTTCCCAGAAATGGGTCTCTTCCTGTTAGGGTAGAGGATTCATTCTGCCGGAGGGGGGTGCAAAGGCGGGTGTTTTGTTTAATTCTTCGGGTTGCAGATTTCAAAACCTTAAGCAAAGTGGGAAGTAGTTCCTAGCTAAGTGCTGCCTGCTTAACCCCATCTTGTTCCCATTAACCCCAGTGTGAACTGGAAGGAGCAGGCATTTCGTAGATGCTTTTCAGTTGCTGGTGGATGCAGATCACACCCTGGTTTTCAGAGATGAAGAAAACTTTATGGGCAAAGCTTTGGCTTTACCATTCTGCTTCAGTGAAGAGGATGAGATGCTAGCTCCCTCGTAGCCCCCCTAAAGCGATGCAAGCATTTGCCAGACCTGCTAGCTCACAACCTTGAGAAAAAGGAAGACTAGTCGTTTCTTGTACAAATCGAGATTGGAGGAATGCTAGCTAGAGCTTCGGAGCCTCTTTCCAGGGCCAGAGCACAGCCTGGATCCTTGAACATCAAGTTATTCAACTTTGCTCTGCCAAATAGGTTTAATAAATCTCCGATCTGAGGTTAATATTAGGGTTGATTATTAATAGTAAGTTCCAGAGAGATTTTTCTGTTGGAAATGATCGTGGAAGTGCAAAGCTGCACTGCTAAGTACCATTAACTAAAACCAGCCTTGTGGGAGAAGCTTTCATACTGTATTTCACACAGGGCCGCTAGATTGAAGAAAGCAAGTTGAAGAAAAAATCAGGCAAAACATCTACAATGCTAGCAGCTGTGTGAAGAATTTTGGTTCCTTAAACCGCCAAAATTAGGGCAAAGGAATAAATATTGCCCATGAAACCAGGAAGAGGGTGGTTTTAATGCCAGTTAAAAATCCTCATCTCTGGACTCTAGCTCCTTCATTCCTAACATGCTACAGTTAAAAATTATTTTTTATGGATTTGTATTTAATGTTGAGTTCTTATGATTATTCACCTTAGAAGCTTTTTTATTTTAAAAAAAAAATCAACATGATAATAATCGGAATGCCCTATATAGACAACAGCTGCAGATGGCCATGATGAAAACAGACCCAATTTAGGAAAGTTTTTTTTTCTTTAATCCAAACAAAAAAACCCAAAACAAAGCAAAACAATAACCTCAAAGGAAGAGAAGACACTTTAAGATATAAGACATTGTAATTCCTGGGCTCATTTTTGACTCATTACAATTCAAATCAATCAAAACTAGGTAATCAGGGATTTTTTTGCTTTTAAGACCGGACTCAGAAGTAGATATGTCTGCCTCCCCCTTGAGTTCTAGGATTTGGGGCCTGCCTTGACTACCTGGTACACGATCTTCATGGCTACTGGTGTATTAAAATACATCATATGGGAAGCTTCCCATACCTGTACAATCACTTTATTATCTTAAAAAATGGTCTTTATTTATTTTTTCCTTTTAAATTATTTAAAAAAAAAAAGAACAGAACACATAACATACAGCTTCACAGTGAGTTGTGGTACTTCCTATAGTATGAACACTAAAATGAATAGTTAATTCTAAAATGAAATGTTATCAATTTAAGCAGGAATGTGCTCAGGTATCGCTAAATGATTCTCTAAGGGTCTGGGTAGCCTTGTGGAGGGAAGGAGAAGGGAAGGGTCAGAGGGGTGGGACTCCGAACTTTTGTCCCTAGGATACCTGGGGCCTAAACTTTTAGAGGTGGTTTTAATGTTTTGATTCGAATTGTGTGTGGAGTCTGCACATGTCCTCCAGTAAAGTGGAATGGGTGGGAAATTACCAGAAATCTTTATTTCCTATGGTTATAGAAACACAAAGGTTCTTAAGAGGCTAACATCTTTGTAGGATGGGAAGCGAATCTATTCACTGTAATCAAAATTCAGGTGTACTTTAACCACAGCGCCACCTCTGGGTAGCCTTTATTTCTGCATTCTTTACTAGAGTAGAGTAAAGCAGCCCCTTCTCTTCAAGATCCATCCTTGTTCTCAAAAGCACCTGACTGTGTTCTCAAAAGCGCCTGACTGAGAGAGAAACCAGTGCTAGTCTGATCTCAGCAGATCCTAAACTCAAAAATGACAAACACGTACCTGCTGGTGAAGAGTACGTAGAATAAAAGTGTTCAGACAATTGTAAGAATAGCTCCAAGAAATAATTCTGATGTAAAGCAAAATTAACTAATGCAGAATGCTGTTGCATTGTGTCTGTTGGTTTGGGGAGACCCTGCTGATGTCACACACCCATCATTCAGCCAGTTACCTAAAATGAGACATAAAAGTCTGGTACTTTAATTTTTAAAAAGAAACACAAACCATTCCAGGGTTTGGTTTTGTTTTTGTTTTTTGTTTGTTTGTTTGTTTGTTTGTTTTTAAACATAGGAGCCATATGGATCCTAGATCAAGCCTTTATTTTCCCTGCTTGCCCTGAACTTATCTATCTGTACTTCATCTTGTCAACCAAGGTCTTATTCCTGGACTTTGTGCTCTCCAATGACAGTTCTGCTAAGAACCTACAGACAGTAGAATCTCTGTCTGTCCTTCTCCTGATGGGGCAGAGTCCAAGACGAGCATCCACCTCTTTGATGAGGAAAAAGGAAAGAGATCGTGCCCTTTGAAGGCCAGTGCAAAGCTGATTTCTGAACAGAGGCTTTTTAGAAAGGACATTACAAGAATAACTGTCTGTCTTTACTCTGCCGTCAGAGAGGCCCTTAGAACTCCAAAGGTTCCAGTATAGTAGCCATAGTGAGGAAACTAGTTCAACACTAAGGTCGAAGACTAGCTGGTGGGTTGTATTCCTCTAAGCTGGGTGTGGGGTGCACAGTGCAGTAACTAGGACCCAGGAACACTGAAGCTGGTAAGAACAGGAGTTAAAACCGAACACATTTGAATACTGCTTCTTCCTGCCTATTGTCCCGGAGACTTGGGAGTCTGGGGAAGGAAGACTGCTTGACCTGGGAAATTTGTGGCCATCAAGACCCTCAAAGAGAAAAGGAAGAAGGGAAAAGAAAAAAGGGGGAGTAGGGAATATAACTCAGTTGGTAGAGCGTTGGTGCCACAGGTATGATCCTGAGCCCCATACCAAGTGTGGTAGCACAGGCCTGTGGTCCTGCCATTCAGAAGGAACTCATGGAAGAATCCCAAACTCGGGGTCATCCTCAGCTGTGTAGAAAAGCCCAAGACAGCTCGAGCCACATGTAATTTTTGTCTCAAAAAAAGAACTGTTTTGAAATAAAAAGAAAGAAGAAGGAAAGAGTGAGAATGAGAAAGAAGTGTTTCACGTGATAAAAGGAGAAGCAGTTCCTTTATTCCAACATTAAAAAAAAAAAGTCAGTGATTATATGTGGTAAATATCCCACCGAATTATTTAATTATTTATTTATGCTACTTAGTTTTAGATAGAAAGTTCTGGCCTACCGTGTATCTTATAAGGGAATTAAAACCATAGTGAAGGAATTGATTTTTATTGAAATGAAACAATGTAGCTGAAGAAAACATGAGAGTAGCCATGTTGAAACAACACTGAGACTGTTGTAATTGGAAATTTAATTGAAGATATAAGTTGCTTTTAATTTTTCTGTTTTAAGAGGGCATTGTGAAACTTGTGGAAATGACAGGGAAAGTAGGAAAGGTGATGGGGGAAAAGGGACAGGCAACTTTAATAGAATTGTTTAAAAAAAAAAAAAAGACTTTTTTCTCCATGAGGATTTATAAGGAGAGAAGAACTTTACACCCCAAATCTATTGGTAAATCTTCATTTAGGAACATGTCCATAGTGATGATTTCCTTGAAGAAAATTGGCTTCTCCAGACTGCATATGTAAGTTGGCCAACAATCTCCAAGCGCACGTGACATTCTGCAAAGCAATTAACAGCCTATTTGTGTGGGTCTACCGTGTGCTCCTTCAGACCTACTAAAGCAGTGGTCCCCAACCTTTCCAAAGCCCCCCATGCTGTGGTGACCCCAATCATAAAACTATTTACATTGTTTAATTAATAATAGGTACAAAAAACAGTATATACATGAGGCAATATGTATGTACGTGAGTAGTTACTGCCGGGTATATTAAAATTATATATTCTGTCAAAAACAGTGAACCTATTTAAAATCAATTACCACTTCCCCAAGACAAAGGAAATGACTATTTTTTGAAAAAGGAATTAAAACCATGCAACATAATTCATTTTACCTTTTGTTATCTCTGTTTTTGGTAAAAGAAAGGCTAATAATTCAGAAATCTTAAGCGATCTAAATCACAACTTCTGTGTCATTTTTAATTATAGTCTTGATGTAATTAGTTTTTTTATTCCATAGTTTTATAATGAAATGTGCCGTTTTAAATATAATACTAGTTTCTATTTGTTCGCCAAAGAAACTGATGAAAATATGAGAATATTTCTTCACGGTAATGAATGACTCTGTTGGAATTAGGGGAGTACAATCCATAGCTGTCTGTGGACTTGAAAAACACACATTTCTACTCTATATAGCACTATAAATTTTTTCAAAAAAAAAAAAAACAACCAGATATGGATTTTTTAAAATAATAAAATTGGATAACTCAATTGGCTAAAATGTGTTCCCTCCATGCAGAGGCACACATTATAACGTCATCACTTATATTTCTCAACATAAATCAAATTTCATAATAAAATTGTTTTTGATGAATCACCACTTCTTCTCTAGCTTCAAAACATTTTGACAGAGAAAGCAAATTTGTTGATCTCTCTGTATGATAAGAAGTCACTGGAAATGTATTTGAGACTTTTAGTCTACGGTGATTTTTTAAAAAAAAAGAAAAGAAGAGAAATTTCCTTTAGAATGAAATATTCAAGTGAAGCTATTATCGAACTTGGGGGAAGAACCAACGAATGAAATTGACTTTATTTTCAGCATTTCTACGGAGCCATCTGCTGTGTTCTCTGACAATAAGGCCAGGCAGAGTCATTATAGAACAAAGCCATGGGAACAGTTGGCTTAAGAAAACGTAAACTTAAACAACACTACCTTGAAGATATGTTTGTTCAAATCATAGGGTTTAAACATCCCAACATCGCACCCAGATGTCTCACCCCCATTTTTATTGCTTTTTCTCCGCTGAGATAACAGTTCCCACTGCACTGGAATTCCTCCTCACTGCTGGTGTCCGGTAGTAAATCGTACACATTATTGGAGTATCTCCTGTTATCAGTGCAGTCAGGGTGAATTATTGACTATAACTCATTGCAGAGAAGACTGCCCAGGACACGCCAGTGAAGTTTTGATAATTTCTAGAAGTCACGATAATTTATGGAAGGGGGTTTTGATTGATTTCCCTCCACCTATTTTGTGCCTATCAGTAAATAGGACACATATTGATGGCCTACTTGAAGTACATTAACAATATGGGGGAATTCACAACTTAAGCATTTCTTCCCCCCTCAACCCCGGCCTCCAGAGAGATTCTATTAACACAGTAACCCTATGAATTTTCGTGTGCTTGGTTTACTCATGGGAGCTGGCAATCACAGCTCTCGACTCCTGAATGTGTAAACTCATTGCTCTCATAACTACATAAATGTATTCCTCGTTTGCAGTTGTCGTGGCCTCTTCTTTGCAGAACCCAGAGGCAGGAGAACAAAACACACACTGAAAGACTTTTGCATCTCTGCAAGTATCAGATATAGCCCATGGGATAAAAGAGACTCTTTAGATCTAATGAATATTAGCTAAGTTGGTTATTATTTGAAAATCTCGTAATATATGGGTATAAAATTCTCAGACACTGTTCAGTATGATTACTGTCACTTTAAAGTTTGTCAGAATATTAGATAATACTCGTCTATGACCACAATTCTATTTTACTTTCGTGTTTGTTTTCCTCCTGTCTCATTTTTGCTACATTCTCCAAATTCAATTATTTCCCAGCGTAAACTCTACTAGACAAATGTCTCCTTTATTCCTTTACTGAGTTTTCATCATTGTGATTTCATTATTGTCTGATTTACTACAACAATTGCCTCCTAGAGAAATAACAGTGTTTCCAGCTCTTGATATATACTATGGAATAAGGCACGCAACATAAATAATAATTTCAATTTAATGGTTATTTTCCTAGATGACATTTAAAACATGTCTACATATCTGGAAATTTCAACTTATGCCCAAATAATATTTTGAGATCTGAAATAAAAATAATGGCGGCACGTTTGCCAGAACGGTCTGGACCAGAGGCGGATTCTTTGACTGAATACTTGGCGGGAAGAAAATAATGCTTTCTTCATTTTGTCTTAATTTAGTAGCTTCTAGCAGTCATCTAAACAATCTTAAAATTAAAAGATAATGTTAATGGGAGAGACTGTTGTCATAGGATAATGGTTCCCTGCTGCTAGATTAATGCAGCCACAACAATGCTGGAGTACTCATTGAAAATAAAGGGAAACAAAGCTGGGAAATTTATTTTCAAAGCAGGTGTCATGGATCCTATGACGCTGTTGTGTTAACAGTCACATTGCTTAGTTTTTGCCAAATGGCAGTGTAGAAGGATCATCTTTCCCTCAAGGTAGAAAGTGGCAATGGCATGGCCTCGGGTCCCCAGGACCAAAGTACATTCTCCTCTAATGAGGAGAAGACGTCGATTTTCTTTAACATATCTGGGTGTGTGCATGGCTACCCTCAAGAGATCAGAAGAGGCCGCTGGACGCCCCTGAGAGGCTGGACTTACAGGCGGTTGTAAGCAGCATGGTGTGGGTGCTGGGAATTGATCTCGGGTCCTCTGGAAAAGAAGCAAGAATTCTTAAACATGGAGCCGTCTGTCGCTCTAGCTCTAGGAGGAGGCATTATAAAGCTGTACCACTTGCCCATTTGAAATGCAAAATATGCCTTCAAAAGGAAGAGAAAAAAAGCAACAACAATTACTTGTAGCGTGTGGTTTTTGCTACCCTGCTTTAAGCTCTGGGCAGACCGAGCTACTAGCCCCCGCCCAGAGAAATATTGGATTTATGGATGAAACACACATAAACACAAGCGCGCACATGCATGCAGCTCAATTTCAACCTGCCTTATTGGCTGAGTTGCTGGGCTCGTCTAGCCTTCCTCAGCTATTTCATGCCCTTCTTTTCACTCCCTGCTCAGCACCCTACATCTGCCCTCAACTTAATTACGATTCTAATATCCTGCATGCTACCCCAGGCCCAGTCAGGGAGGTGGCCGATGGCCATTCCACCCAAGACCACACATGCTGATGGCTCCTTCTTCCCCCAAGCATGGTGAACATTTTATTCCTCCCATGTGTCTCTTAGCCTGCCTTTGGGGACCAGGAAGTCCCACCTCTTTCCCTCTGCCCAACAATTGAACCCTGGTGTCTTTATTGGTTGATCAAGAACCGATTGGGGAATGGGATCTGAGCACCAGAACCTCCCCCTCCAATCACTGGTATCAGCTGTTCTAGAAATGATGACAAGCCTCACACTAGCATCAATACATTTTTTTCCTAGCAAACACGGTGAGAGGCTCTCTGTTATGGGTGCCCCACAAAACCTATTCTTGGCAGTGAGTCACCCTGACCAAAAGACCCTTGGAAAGAGGGCATGGAAGTCAGTCATGTCCAAAGCTGCAGAAGATGTCTTTCTGGCCTGAGAACAAAATTGCCATCATGAGGGTCTGTTTGGGGAGGACACATGGACAAAAAAAAAAAAGGTCCCTGAGGTCCCTGAGAAAAGCCTTCAGGGGTTGAGGGAGGTCCTCCACCAGCAAGTAGCCAGGAAAGGGGACAACCCAACAACAACCAGAGACCTTGAGCCATCGATGAGATGGTAGACTGAAATAATACCAGGACTTCAGTCTGGTGAGAACCCAGCAGAGAACTCAGGTACACACTCCGTTCTCAGACTTCTGACCTACAGTGACCCTGCAGAGGGGTTGTCTTAAGCTGCCAGCAATGTGTAATGTTATCAGAGAACTAAGGCAAATTCTTTGAGAAAAAGACGAAGAAGGTATTTTGCCCCACCCTTTCCTTCTATTTTTTCCTTCATGTCCCTAGCTCAGCCTGAAGCCAAAAGCCCAACTGTGATCATGATGTGTATCAGCTAGGATTGGGGTTTTTAAGAGATAATGCTGGTAAGGAACTCAGGTACAAAGAAGTCTATAAAAGGGGAAGAATTCTTGGAATTAGGAAATTGCTTAAGGACCTGTCCGGAGAACAGCATAGAGCAGGAATTGGAAAGTTAGACAATAAGAATTTCAGTGGCCACTCAGCAGGAAGAGTCAGTTTGAATGATACTGCCTTGGAGGCCCTGAAGAGGCCCCACCTTGGGTATTGTCAGCTCAGGGACCTGTTTGCTACAGATGAGGAAGGAAAGGGGCTTGTAGGGTCTCCAAGTGAGAACAAGCCCTGAAGGCATTCTCCTGCTGAGACTGTACGTGAGCAAAAGGTGATAATACCCTAGAAGGAATTAGAATCTAAACCTTTTTAAAAGTGACAAATGTCAGCCAGGGTGCATGACCACTAGAATCTGGCCAGCAGAGAGCTTATCGACCATATCCAAAATGTGTCATCAAAGAGTCACCAACAAAGAGGACTGTTGAGTCCGCGGAGACCTCAGGACGAGTCTGAGGAATAGCCTGCCACAGTGTAGGGTGGGAGTTCATCTAAGCAAGTTATACAGACCTAAGGATCCAGCTGGATCTCTGTTCCCCATACCTGACCTGGGTCGGGCAGCCAGAATGGAATGGCTACCTATCTTGCTTGAACCTCGTGATCATGAACTTCTCACTCTCAGCCCTATCCTGGTGTCATGCTTCTCTTTTGTTAGGATTGTAAGGGTTTTTTTTTTTTTTTTTTTTGACCCTGGAGGTAATATACATGTCAGAGCTGTTATAAGCAAATGTTCGAGACAGTAGGAAAGCCTGCCAGGCAGATACAGGCAATGAAAGGCCTGCATCATATGCTTATAGAAGTGGAATCATGGCTTTCTTTGTATACATACTAGTCTCAATGAAGTTTTTAACTATCTGTTCCCATTCTATCCATTCAAAACATTAATCTAGCACCTCCTATATGTCAGCAAGTTCTGGATACAGCCTCAAAGTAACACATAAATTATTCTACCCTAGATGGTTGACCAGGTGGTAATGTATAGAGGATAAATTTATGCATAGGTGAGATAGCAGAGGCCTTGATGCCAATTGGGAGAACAGAGACCTGTAGGAAATAGAGAAGCTACAGTTCCAAGGGAGAGCTCCAGGTAAGAACACCAGCAATGAAGAAACCCTGAGGAGCATACTTAACTCCAGTTTGACCCTGGAAGGAGTCCAGAAGGCCCAGAGTATAAAAGACAAGGCTAAATGTTAGACACAGGCACATCGAAATATGGGACTTTACCTGGATGCTATTGGAGGATTTGGAACAAAGGGATAAGATCCCATTATTTCAAAAGCCTCACCCTGGCTGTCCTGTGGAAGATCACAAACCCGATGGGCAAGCAGAGAGACCTGGGTAATCATCCATGGGCAAGCAAAGAGACCTGGGCAATCATCCAAAGGATCATTGGGGCTCGTCCATTGGCAGAAACGAGGACTTCTGTTTGTGGATATGCTTTGAATATCTGCAGCAGGGACAACGTAGTATCAATTATAGGTTTACAATGAGTTCATTTGCCTTTGACAGTTCTTTTGTGTTGTCATGTTTTATAACAGCTATAAATCCCCTTCTACTTCTGAGACAGGGCATTTGTATCCCATCTCTTCAACATGTTCATAAGATTCCCCTTCTCAAAGGTTAAGTGTGCCAGAAATGGCTGCAATATTGCTTTTTCACTCAGATACATTTTAATTTGGAAATAAACAAAAAACAAAAAACCAAAATCAAAAATAAAGCAAAACAAACAAACAAAAACATAGCCAGTACTGAAAGTTTCTGTGTGTGCCAGATACCGGGCCAGGCTTTCTCTATAGAGTGACTCTCTTTATCCTAGCATCCTACACAATCTATCACTACCTCCCTTTTTAAACTGAGGAAACTCCAATCCAAAATTGAAGTGTTTGCTCAAGACCAGTGTTAAAACTGAGGTTTAGAACTTGGAATTGTGCCTCTAGGTCTGGTAGTGCAAACCTGTGTAATCCCAGTTAGAATGGAGCCTCCTGCAGGAGGAGCTCAAATTCAACTCCTCTCTTGGGTAGAGCACAAGTTCAAAGCCAGCCTTGACAGCTGAACAAAACCCTGCTTCAAAACAAAACATACAGATAGTTGGGGGGAGCTCAATGGTAGAGTACTCATCTAGCAAATTTGGAATGTTAAGTTCCAATGTCCAGTAGAAGCTCTGCAAGGCTCCACAGGTTGAAAAATATCTTCCATGTTCTACCAATCAATGGGTAGGTGATCTCTGTCAAATTGTTTTGTGAATCTTTAACTTCAAACCCTGTGGTTCTTAACTAGGGTTTTTTTTGTTTTGTTTTGTTTTTTGTTTTGTTTTGTTTTTATCTGTTAGAAATTTGGCAATACCTAGAGACGTATTTGGCCATTCTGACTCAGGGAATGGAAGTCACTACTGGCATTAATAAGTAAAGGCCAAAGATGCTACAAAAACACCCCCCAAAGCAGGGGATGGTGGGCTGGGGAGATGGCTCCAAAGTTAGGAGCACTTGCTGCTCTTGCAGAGGATTAGAGGAATCCGGTTTAGATTCCCAGTACCTATATGGAAGCTTACAACCATCTAACTCCAGTACCAGAGGATCTGGCACCCTCCTGTGGCCTTTGCAGGCATACACTTAGTCTATTTACATACAGACAGACACACATACCTATAAAATAAAAAGTAAATAAGTCTAAAGATAATTATTACTACTTCCAAAGTGTTTATAGTGCCAAGGTGAAGAATCCTGGCTCTAAGTCGTTGTTCGACTTTCGACTCTCATAGTAACATGAGTTGTAGAACTTGTGTTAATAATCTTTAATGAGCATTTGCAAATAAAAAAGTTCCTTTAGCCAGATAATTTTTTTTTTAGATATTTTCTTTATTTACATGTAAATTTCTCCATTCCCAGTTTCCCCTCCAAAAAAACAAAGAAACAAACAAAAACAACAAAAACAAACCCCTGTTGCCTCCCACTTCCCCATGCCTGCCACCCCGCCCTCTCCCACTTTCTGGCCCTGGCATTCCCCTACACTGGGGCACAGAACCTTCACAGGGCTGAGGTCCTCTCCCCCTATTGCTGATCGAATTTGCAATCCTCTACTATACACATGCTGCCAGAACAATCAGACCCTTCCATAGCCAGATAATTTTAAGTCTCTTGATTGAGGCAGAATTTATAGCAATCCCAGAGAAATTCTATCTACTATAGTCTATGAAAAAAAAAAAGTTCAATGCATGAAAGTTTTTGAGTTTGAAAATACAAAACTACAGCGCTTGAAAATGAATAAATGTGCAAATAATTGTCTATAGAAAGTAATTGACTGATTGAAAACTTCAAGAATTCAGTTCTTGTGGACGGAGAGACAGCTCAGCCAGCAATCGCTTGTGCTCTTCCAGAGGACCCAAATTTGGTTGCTAGCACCCATGTTGAGCAGCTCACAACTCCTCCTCTAGGGAAGACTGAGGCAGTCTTTGGGCATCTCCAGTCAGCTACATGTACACAGCATACCCTCATACAAACACACATGTATACATGTACACAGCATATACTCATACAAACACACGTGTATACATGTACACAACATACACTCATACAAACACGCGTGTATACATGTACACAGCATACACTCATACAAACACACGTGTATACATGTACACAGCATACACTCATACAAACACACATGTAAAACTGAAAATAATTTTTTTTTATTAAAATCATGTCTTTGCACACTGAAACTGTAAATTTTTTTTTATATATTTGATGTTTTGTAGTTAACTAATCCCAAAGTAAGATTTTCTTGGGTCCCATAGGAGTTTGGCAGTAGTTCTAAAGTCATTATGTCAAAGAGTGAAATCAAGACACAAGGCCTGACTGAAGTCAGCTGTCAAAGTAGGCCAAGATTTGAAAATCAGGTGTTTCAGATACAGCAAATTCAAAGCTCCCGGTGAGAACAAAGGGGGCCATTTTCAGCAAAAGCTGCTTCTGCTAGGACAGAGTGAGACAGACTGAGAGTGGTATGGCAGAGGTTGGGGACAGACAGGGCTGCTCATCCTAGAATCTGAGCACAAGGAGATGCTGTTGGGTGGACTGAGTAACTGTGCGTGCTTGCCAGGAAGGCAGGAACACCTGACTGCGAATCCCCAGAAACGACATAAAATCAAGGGTGTCCCTTTATGATTCCAGTGCTCTTATGACAAGATGCGGGACAGAGAGGCAAGAGAATCCCAGAACCCTGGACCGTCTAGCCTGGACTCTGCAGCGTCAAAAACAAGAAACACTGATTTAATTTTTTAAAAGATTAACTCTCCTATGGGGAAAACTTGAATAAAAAAATGTAAAGACAAACCCAACCTACTATTTATTAGACCTGTCTCTCCTTCTTAGAAACAGAACCCCAACTTAAGCTATGTAGATTGTCGCTTGGAATTAAAGACTGCATTTTCTAAACTTCCCACCCCCCTGCAATCACATGGACACTGATTAAACTTTATCGAAGGAAATAAAATCTAAGGGAAATGCAGAGGAAACACCTATTTATTGCCACAGCTCTTCTGCCTCTCCTGCTGGGCCCTCAGTGGTCATGGACCTGGTGGCTAATGGTTCATCAGAAGATAACCTTGAGGACAGAAGTCATGCTGTTGGATGAAGTCCTGGGTGACGGAGCAGACTGGCAAACGTAGGTTCCCAGTGGCAACACGTGTTGGCAGATCAACACCGGAGAAGGTATTTTTAAATGGATGTGAGCGAGAAATCAACTTAGCTTGTTTAAATCTGTCACCTTTTTAATAGAGTTAAAAACAATGGTGACTGGCTGACTAGCTCCAGTGTTTTAGAGGTAGGGGTTGGAGTGAGAAATAAGAGAGAGATCACTGCAGTGTTCTCCCCAAGAAAAGGCCCATGGACAAAGTCAAACCAGGAAGTGGTGAGAGGTGTCAGGCTGCAGACAGACTTTGAAGGTAGTGTTCAAGGCTGGGCCTTAATGGGAGTGATTATTTCATAATTAATAAGCAACAAAATCAGGGCTGATCTCTAGATTCTAGGCAGGAGCAAACAAAAGACAGTTGTTCTTTCTTGGAATAGGAAGTTAAAGAAGGATGGATTGTAGGGGTAAGTCAAGATTCTACTTATACCTAAACATAAGGTTGAGATCCCCTTAATATCTGCTTAGTCAGTTTTCAAAGTCAGCTAGATATGAAAATCTAGAGTCTAGACTCATAGGAAAGGTCTCAGCCATAGAAATAAATTTGAAAATACTACAGCCATGAATGAGACTAAACAGAGTGGGTTGGGGTAGTAAAGGGTCAATGATTGAGTCTTTGGTTATCCCAGCTTCAGCGATCATGGAGGAGAGAAACAGCCAGTCTGCTGTTCTAAGGGAAAGCACTAAGATTGGAGGGCGATTGAGACCACAGGAGGAAAATACTGAGGAGACACAGTCATATCTACAAATGCCTCAAAGACGTTAGAATGATTGGAAATGCATCATGGGAAGGAAGTGCCCATCACACTCTACCCAATTCGGTTTCATTAGTAAAATAAGCTGGGTCATGTGCTTGCCCCTCAGTGAATCACAACTGAACCCCTGGCCTGAGTAAGAGGAGTGTTTCTTCTGGAATGAACAGACCTCTCAGCCTTGAAAAAAAAGAAAGAGGGAAACTCAAGAATGAGTGAGTGGAGAAGCTGGGTTAGGGAACTGGCTGATTGTTGCATAATAAACAATATCCGCCAAGATTCTTTTTACAGTCACATAAAAATTCCAAACCTCATCACAGCTCGAGCTGGTCTTGCTTGGGGCACGTGTAGTCAGGGGAGCTGGTTCTGCCTTTGCTCTTTCAGTCGATCTCATGATGAACCAAACGCCTGGCATTTGTATGCTATTAATTATGAAATAATCACTCCCGTCTTCAAGAAGTTCCACACACCAAAGACTTCTAAACCAAATAAAGATGCTGCCAAGTGAGGAGAGGCATCAACGGCTTGGATATTTTTCCTCTATAACACTAGAGCCACCTGCTTGTCAACCTTGGAAGAGTAAACACAGTTTGATCACACGCATAAAAGATCAACCATTACTACAGAACAAATTTTTAAGGGATAATGATGTTATGGAGAAGAAAAAAAAAGTCCAAAAGAATTTTCCACATGGTCCTTCAAGCTCTAGGTTTCTGTGTCAGGTTCTTCATTCTATGGTTAAAGCAAAACAAGGCCTTTCTCTTTCCTTCAATAAAGTTGCTTAACGTTGACTGTTTCATTGTCGTTTGTCTCCAGACTAAGACGACTTGTGGGGATTCGCCTCTCTCACGTCCTCTGACGCTGCTGCTGCTGCTGCTGCTGCCATACATGGACACTGTGCTTATGAAATGAATGGGTGGCAATGGGCAGCTCCCACCTCTGCTGGGTCACAGGAACGGTGATCCTGTGGGGCTAGGCCTGGCCTCAACCTCACAAACTAGCAAACTAAATGTGTAATGCCTCTACCCGAGAATGCCATAGTGTTTCCTCTAAGAAAGCCAGAAGGCGTCAAAAGAGGTTGAGCAAAGTCAATAAAGAGTTAACAGTAGAGGATCACTGGCTGTGAAGAAAGTATTTCCCACAGTGTATGGCACTGAGTAGGCCTGCAATAAACAATAGCTCAAGGAACAGAGTGGGTACTACCAATCATACAGGGTGGTCTTGTCCATCAGTTCCAGTCTGAGAAGCAAGAGTCAGAGGATAAGCCGTATCTGGAAGGGGTGCTTGCCATCTGCATGGGTTAGACCCTAAAGACACAAAGGTGATGTATAGATGGCAGGGGTCAAATTCCAAAGTGACAAGAGAAACTAGGGATGTCCTGGCAGGTAGTAGAGGCTGGGGACTCACCAGGGATCTCACAGAGTTTGCACTTGTCCTCTGCTTGTCTCTGCTGCCTCGTCACTTGGCTGTCACTCCCTTCTAATTCGGGACACGATCCCCCTTTCTCTGAAGGGTGACTTGCCAGAACACCTGGGCAAGAAGCAGCAACAGACTGAAGCCTGCGCTTAACTCACGCTGCAGCCTCTCCCTTCTGACCAAAGCCACTGAGGATGGTGACACTGGATTAATTATGTAACAGGCTGTTACCACCTCCCACTCTTGTCAAGTGTTGGATTGGTCAGATGTCGAAGTGCCAAGGTTTGACAGACATCTAGGAGCTTCACAGTGCACAGAGGAAATTCACAACTGGTCTAACTTTGAACAGTCTTCACCAGAACTGGTTTGTGAGTAGTCTTGGGACCCCTTTCTGACCAATGAGCTGCAGGAAGAAGTCAAGGGCTGCTCTCCATGGAAGATACCCTCGATTTTTATCAAAACAAACAAAGTGATGGGGGGGGGGTGCAGGGACTGGCCATCTTCTCTTTTTGCCTTTAGATGTAATGTGAGGAAAGATGGTCGGACCTCCTGCCTGCCTCATCTGGCAACCACAAGGAGAGGCAGAGGGATTAGAGAGACAGTAAGAACCAGTCACTTCGATGGTGTTGGTGTGGCCTGAATTAATCTAAACATAAACTTCCGGTCTCTAATTTCTTGCTGTGTGAGAGCAATGCTCGTCTGTTGTTCTAGCCACAGTCAAAGGCACCTTAATTATTATAAAGTGAGAACTGAGCTCCAGGATTTCCCATGATCCCAAGGAGGGATGGTGGGTTTTCCGACACCACCACCACTGCAGAAGAGGCTGTCTGTGGGATGAAGTGTCTGCCATTAGGCTCTTCCTGTTGCAAGGCCTCCCCGAGGCCTGGTCCCACCACGTGCTATCTCTTAGCACTCTTGTTTCCAGAATGCCTATTATTTTTAATGTGGGATTTCGGCCTCAGCCAACCTTTGTTTATGCCATTAGGATTTAACATGCCTCATGCCTCAATTGGACTTCTCTTGTTTCTCCCTGCCTGTGTCAGAAGGCTAAGGATGCTTAAAACAAAACAAAACAAGAAAACAAAAGCCAACATTGAGAGATGAAACAAATTCTCCATATTGGACTCATAGCCACTAATATCTGCTTCCCACCAGATGGATGGGTTTTCAGGGCCTGGTCAGCATGGGTTGTATACATTTGTAATTTGCAAACCGTTCTCCCTTTGTTTCACCCCGTGAGTGGAGGCTGTAATGATATTCCGTCGCTGCATATCGTTATTACGAGTCCTTTGCTTATGTTAAAGGGGCTTATGGAAGGGTTCAGACAAACACAAAGCCACTTATTAGGACAAACAGAGCTTTTAAAAGAATACTATACTCTCATGAATAAACTAGTTCCTGATTGGCTAGAGTTGCAATTTCGCTTTTATCAGTAATTAAGGGCGAGCCACGGAGCAAACTCGTTGGTTGACACCAATTACGATTGGTGGAGGAACTAATGAGTCCAAGAGAAAAGTTATTTATTCCCAAACTTTTGAAGCATAATTGTTGTGTAAATCGGATAGCGCGCAAATCTTTTCCATACGTTTGGGTTGGTAATTGAGAAATAAAATGGTTACCAAATGTACTCTTTGTCCAGTTTTGTTCTGCAGCCGATCTCTCTTGGGACTCCTTAAAGTGTAAGGAAAAGGTGATGTCAACGGCAGCGTACTCTGGGCCAACGGAGCCAGGATTAATTAATGGAGATGAAAGGGACACTCTAGGCCTTTCTTAACCACCGCCTTGCGGTCCCCACAGCAAGACACTTGCTGCTCTGCAGATGACCAAACAGTACAGAGGATGAGGCCAGGACCCAGGACCGCTTCGTGTTTAAAAACAAAACAAAGCAGAAGGACGGAGAACAAACCTCCGCTCAGTCTCCTTTCCAGAGTGGCGTTCTTAAAACAAGGAACTCTCAGGAGCTTTGCCCTTTGAAGTTTAATATGTAGGGCTTTACATCAATATAACATTTTAAATGTGTTAAACAAATTAGTCTCCGGTTACAAAAGTTTTGAGACATTTGCCAGTTGCTGTTTAACTAAATTGAATATGTGGGGTGAAGTTGGTTGTGCAGTTGTTCATTTAGAAGGACGCACATTTGGAGTGATTAATAAATAAACTAGCCTCCCATCGCTTCAACCTCCGTGTTTATTTGAAGGCAATCTACTTTTAAAAGACATTAATATTCTTAGAATTATTATCAAAATAATTGCTTTTGCTCCTCTCAGAACGCACATTTTTTCCCTTATTTCCCTTCAGCATGGGCTGCTTTTCACTCAGATAGAAACCCCCCATTATTATCCCTTACCCCACCCCCCAAAAATGAAGAATAGGAATTATATACTTTTCACTAAGGAATAATTAATTTGTCTCAAGTATTAGAACACAGAATTGTAGAGTGACTTTGAATGGTCGTCTCTGAGGAGTACCATTGTTTGTTCTCGTCAGTCTTTAATGAGCTTTAGTAAATGGCCAGGAAAAATTACCTCCTTTCTGTAACATGAGAGAGGAGGAGAATGAAGGGAGTTATAGAATCCCTCGGAGGAAAGGGAACACACACACACACACACACACACACACACACACACACGCAGGCACTCCTATACAACAGTGCCCTGTCACTTAGGAGCACATGGCTCTCCATTGGACTTATTTGAGGATGAGAGATCTGGTTACTAAGTGCATTAAAACAGAAGCCTGTCCCCTAATTTGTATTGATTATTCTTATCGTGACCACTGTTGAATCTGCTGGGGAAACCGTCCGTCCTGTAATTCCATGGGGCTGGATCTTCATTCCGTTCACCACCTGAAGTGTCTGCTCTGCGCAGACTGTAAGATAAGGAGGAAGAGGACTTTAGCAGAAGGCATCCCTCCCCCAAAGGTTGCTGGATTGCATAAAAAAAAAGCATTTTGTCAAGTTCCCGCCCCAAGGGAGATTGCCCACAGCACATGACAGTTCACAAAGAGCCCAACATTTGCTTGCAGGTTTCCACAGGCCTTTGGGCTTCCACGAGAAGTGGAACTCTTTCTAATCATAAAGATCCTCATGTTCAGTGACCAGAAAGATACACTGCTCTGTAGGAAGATTGTAGAGCCCATGGTAGGGTTAGATCATGCTTTCTCTCGGAACCGGGAGGCAGAACTCTCTTCCTTGCCTGAAGGAGGTTGGAAGAGGCCCACACACTACCCCAGGGCTGGAGACATAGCTTCCACCTGAGTGCAAGAAGCTGTGGAGCAAGGCAAGTAGCCCAACTGGACGTCCCAAGCACAGTCCGAACTGGGCAAGCCTCCACGGCCCAACTTGGCTCAGGCAGTAGACAGAGCTGGGCTTGTCCTCCGTGATCTGCTCTTGAGAGGAAGAGCTGGAGAATGTCGAAGCTCCCTTCTCTTCAATAGCATTCCCATACCCGGTAGGGAGTCACGTCTGTCTGCTGTGAGGCCAGTCCAGCTGCCTGTGTTTACATTCCGTGTTGTGTGTGGACCCTCCTTTCCCCATCAATAGGTTCTGATCTCAAGCTTGATAAAAAGAGCAGGACCCAAAGCTGACTTTTGGACAAGTCTTAGAAACAGATTCCCACCAAGACTGGCATGGCTGCCAGAAGCTAACTGTGGGTGGAGTTTAGGCTTCACCTCTGGACAGGTTTGTATCTGCGGGTAACTTCGTTAACTTCCTCGAATGGTAGGAAAGGGTCCCTTTTACAAAATGGGTCTAGTGCCGTTGCTAGTGAACTTTGCACATTACCATGTTGGCACAGCGTCACCTACTCAGTACACATGTGTCCCTCTGCTCATAGTCAGATGCAAGAAGACGACAGCAGGAGTTCCCAGTTACGTAACACTTGTGTTTATAAAAGTTTTTGTGTGACCCTTGTCTGAGAGCTGTGAGGACTTCACACTCTCATCCTGTCCCACTTAAAGCAGGGACCATCTCTGCTTTACAAGTGACGAGACAAACCCCCAAAGATTGAGTCTGACTTGTACAATGCCACACAATCAGACACAGGCAGAGCGCAGATATCAACACAAGTCCTCTGGCTTGGGCTCCCCCACTCAGCAGGCTTTGTAACGCAGGGCCAGAGAGTGTCTCTGCTTCAACCAGAGAGTGAAAGGGCGGCCTTGGGGCTTGATCCAGCCACCAGGTGGGTTTTATTTAGCTGGCAACATCTTGAAATTTTGAATTTTTGGCTAACACTTAAAAACATGGAGATTACCTGTAAATATTTGGATTTGAGGATTCTTTTGCATGCAGAAAAGTTCTGGAACCTGCCAGTCCATGGGGATCCACCACCAACTAGGTGTGCTGTGTCCTAGAAAAAGTCAAAGTCACCTCATGCTTAAAAGAGGACGACAGTTACCTACCTCAGAGCATATTAGAGAATCCCACCAAGTAAAACACTTCGAGTCCGGAACAGTCTCTGACCAGAAGACAATCTCATTCAACCTTATATGGTGTGTGTGTGTGTGTGTGTGTGTGTGTGTGTGTGTGTGCGCGCGCGCGCGCGCGCGCGCGTGTGCACATGTGCATGCATTCATGTTATGAGCACACTGTGGAGACCCCTAGGTATGCTCATGGAGGCCAGAGGTCAACCTCCGGTGTCCTTCTCAATTGCTCTTTGCCTTATTTCTTTTAGATGGTGGCTCTGACTGAGCCCGTAGCTCATCAGTGATCTAAACTGGCTGGCCAGTTAGCCCAGGGATCCATCCTCTTGTCTATTTGCCCAGCTCTGGGATTACAGGTGCGCCCTACCAAACCTGGTTCCATGCATGCGTGCTGGGCATCCAAGCTCAGGCCCTCATGCATCTGTAGCAGACATTTAGTCAGCTCTCCCTCCCCATATCTTATTTTTGCCCTACTTACCACTGTCTGCCAGCAAAATCAAGGCTGAGCATTTTCCGGAGAATGGCAAACTGTTCTTAGATGTGAAGAAACCCGAGATGGAAGTGTTGGTTTAGTCTGACATACAAATCCAAAGTTGGTTCTCATGCAGCGGGTACAGCTTAACCTGGCACTCATGTCTGAGCTTCTCCAGTTGAAGTTCTAAGGAGCAGGCTTGTCTCACTGTTTGTGACACTCAAAGCAAACCAGACCAAACCTAAAGAGAAAATCCCCAGGAGAGAGTCAGGTGGTAAATGGTAGAAAAAGCAAGTACTTTGTTAGCCAGGCCTGAAGAAGGAAGGGACAGAGGGAAGGGAAGGAAGAGAAAGGGCTAGAAGTTGTTCCGAACATCAAGGAAGGTGACTTCTCTGTACTTTCAGACTCCTTCAGAGGTACTGTGCCCTCTGGTAGCAACTTACATTTTTTGCATTGTTTTGTTTTCAAAAACTTCAAAGTTTCTGTAGGCTTCATCCTCAATTAGAATAAATGTCAGTAACATGCTTGAAGAAAATTTGTTTGGAGATGTGTGTACGGTTGAAATTGCACATTACATATGCCCCGTGCATGGCTTTCCACTAAATTTTTAACGATTCGAGGAGGTGCATGGCTCCAGATAGACGAGTGGATCTGAATGTATATATCTGGTGCCTTGCACGTTGACATAAACACAGCTGCCTTTCTACTTTTGAGAACATTTGTGTTTATTTGAATGTGTGATGAGGAGGTCATCAAAACGAACACACTCGTTGTGTTTATTTGAATCTCACATTGCTCATAAGAATACATGCCGTGTTTGAACATGCAGTCAAACACCAGCCTTTCGGAAAGACAAAGCGAACCCCAGAAGGCGATTCAATGCAAAACCCCATTAATGCTGCAGTAACAACAAACTCCACTCACCAGAGAGCAGGGAACTCAGAGGTAAAGGGGTTCAATGGCAATTTTATTTCTACTTGAGAAATAGACAATTTCTTTCTATTAACTTATCATAGTACATGCAATTTGTATTCAGGAATACAAAGGAAAGAAAATTTAAGTAAGGCCAACCCTCCTGCTAAAGGACTGAAAATGCTGGCAAGATTTTAAGAAATAACATGGGGTTTCATTGTTGTTTGTTTGTTTTTGTTTTGAGACAGGGTCTCTCTGCATAGCTCTGACAGTCCTGGAACTCACTATGTTGACCAGACAGGCCTTGAACTTGCAGACATCCTCCTGCCTCTGCCACCTAACTGCTAGAATGAAAGACATGTGCCACAATGCCCAGCAAGGAATGGCATGCCACAGTTTTCATGGTATGAACAACACAACACCTCATTGTATCATATTTGTGGGGGAATTCTCACCGTGTGTGAATTTTGGATATCCCATTGCCAGGACTCAGGTCTGTGCTGTGGGCAAAGGTAATGAGGACAGAGATGGTGTGAATACGTATGTGACTTCAAGCGTCACAGGGATATTCCCTCCCCACCCCTTACACACACACACACACACACACACACACACACATACACACACACACCAGTAGGTACCAATGGGGCCCTTGAATAATTACATGTAAGTATATTTATTTGCCTCAAGCCTTAAGCAGAGGCAAATGCCAAACACAGCATCATATGATACACTCACTTCTGCCCAGATAAAGAAGAGCAATGTGAAAGCTCACCCCAGACTCTGGATGATGCGTCCTGGTCTATGTGCAAGGACGGCTGTGGAGGTGGCCTTTTCACCTGCTGCTCTCAGGAAAGACGTAGACCCTCTCTGTCAGGCCATGTGCAGCAACTGGGAGGGAGGGCTTAGCTGTCAGGGACTGAGGCTTCTACCATTAGCGTCCTCGGGATCCCGTTTACAGAGCTTCTGCACTTTGGCTTTCTGTGGGGGAAAAATATGACTAGTAAATAAATAAGCAGGAGAGAGAGGGGGGAGCACAGACAAGCAAAATGGGGATTCTCTGGAAATTAAATAATAGATGCAAGCGCCTGGACAAAGAGAGAAGTGTGTGTTTCTGTTTGGCTCGTGAGAGTTGACAAGATTATAGCTGGTGGTGGTTTGGCTGTGGAGTCAGAATTCTATTGTACGGTATTAATTAAAGCCAGAGGGGTTGGGATAGCAGGAATGGGAGGGAAGCCTGTGTTTCTAGGAGTCAGAGAATATTAAGGTTTGGCCACCAGGAAAGACTTTAAAATGTGAAAAATGTTCAAAATAAAAGATGCAGGAAAGCTCCTTTAAAGGCCTGCTTTGTGTTGCAGCCATCATGCTTAGCAAATCGCTTCCCCGGGTCCCCCATCTGAACAATCACAAACCTTGAAAGTGCTTAACTCATTAAATTAGGAAAAAGCTGAGACCTGAAGCAACATCTCTGCCTTTCCACTTGGACGTAGTTGTCTCTGTACCAGGACACACTTTTGCCCACCTAAAATATTATTACTGTATTTCAGAGTGTTTCCCTATTCATTTTAACACTTTTTAAAACATGTTTCAGAGATGACAAATGGAAAGGAGGAGAAGCTGCATTTTAAATCAAGCAATTTTCTGGGGTTTGAGTGGAAAAGGAGAAAGACTACCACAAACCTCGCCTTTGATGAAGCCCCAAATATAGAAAAGGATCAGACTCCACATAGACAAAAGGATTTTTCCCCCTGACTTGGGAGTGATATCTTGTTACACTAATGGCTCTTGACAGCTATCGTAAGACCATTCATTTACAGTCTTAGTACAGTGAGCTAGACTCTGTCGTTTCAAACCTCACCCAATCAGGAACAGCCTTCTAAACACGGACATGGCCCCAGATCAGAAAAACTAAAGCTGATTTAAGTGAAGGAGGAAGTTAAAATGCTACGTGTTGGACAGGATCTCATTTTCACTTTAAAACATTAGAGTGGGCTGGCTGAGATGGCTCAGCGGATACTGGTTCTGCCCAAGTTCGAATCTCTAGCACCCACAAAAAAAAAAAAAAAAAAAAAAAAAAAAAGAGCTGAACATGCTAGCCCTTGTTGGTAAGCCTGCATTAGGAGACAGAGGCAGGAGGATGCCAAGAGCTCACTGGCCACCCAGCCTAGCCAAAAGTGAGTTTTCAGTTCAGTGAGAGATGGTCCCACGGCAGTAAGCTCCAGAGGGATAGAGGTAGACCCCAGCATCCTGCTTTGGCCTCTGCACTTGTGTCCAGGGGTACAAATATTCGGTACATAGATCAAAGAAGCATACATAGTATGTTTGCTCTGATCTCGTTTTTTTTTTTTTT
>NW_022196898.1:91502740-91512264 GCF_008632895.1 Mastomys coucha
TTTTTTTTACTTCTGAGAAAATAGTATGTGAGGCTGGACAGGTGGCTCAGTTGGTTAAGCGCTTGCTTCAACAGGATGAGGACATTTGCTCAGATCCCTAATACTCCTGCTAGGGGAGGGGAGGGCGGGGCTAATGTGGCAACATTAAGGGTAAGGGAGACAGGTATATTCCTGGAGCTCATTGGCTAGCCTGTCTAGCCAATCAGGGAGCTCCAGGTTCACTGAGAGACCCTGTCTCAAAAAAAATAAAGTGAGAAGCTATTGAGAAAGACACTCAAAAACAACCTCAGACCTCCACACATGCACACACACAATAAAAATACATAAATACTTAGTGTCTTCAGATATATGTGTATCCATATAAATATACATATATTGCATGCATACACATAAAAATGTCTTGTCAAAGTCATCAGCAATGATCCTTTCTTACTAGCTATACTTAGGACTTTAAATATAATAAAACATCAACTACATTTATAACAGAAAACATTTTAAAATGTATTACATGTATTTGTGTGTGTTTATGTGTATATGTCACTATTTATTTGTATATGTGTGTGTCTATGTGAATAGGTGTGGAAGGTGTGCTTGTACCACAGTGTTCCTGTGGAAGTCCGAGGACAGCTTTCTGAAGTTATTTCTTTCCTTCTACCTTATAGGTTCCATGAATCAAACTGAAGCTATCAGGCTCGACAGCAGGGGCCTTTACCTGCTAAACCATTTCTCAGGCCCTGAAAGACGCCCCTTTTCTTAGACGTTTATGAAGGTTTTTCAAAAATACAGACATGATCTAATCAGTTTTGCTTCTGATGGTGATTCAGTCTGGAACACAGAGTCAGCCTAGAGTCTCTCCAGAAACATGGAATCATCCTGTCTGGAAATCAGTGCCATTTCTATTCCGACTTCACAGAGAAAACAAGCAAGAGTCCCAGGGGAGAGTCCACAGCCTCCCATGACAGTGACAGCCATGTGGGCACTGGGTCCTCCTGCAGGTCCACAATCCTTCTTCTGTGTCAATGATCAGGATGACAGTTTATCATGTGTCAAAGTTTTACCCTCTTTCCCAATAGCCAATAAGAGAGGGTTAGGCTCTGCCTCGATGTTAACGATAAGGAAGCCAGCAACTCAGAGGCAGGTAGTGGTGTTCTTCTGGAATGTGGCCAAGCTAGACTTGACTAAATCTAGATTCTGGGACTAAGTGAGATGACCAAGGTCAAGCAAGACACCAGTACATTTCATCGGTAGTGATGAGTGAGTCAGGATGGCTCTCCAGAGCCACAGTAACAGAAATGGACCTACCGTTACCACCTTCAAATTGGTGGCTTTCCCACTGCCTCAGCATCATGTCCTCATGTGTAAAGTAGGGGGATGACAGAAGGGCTTGTCTGAGAATTCATAAAACCAATACACACGGACACTCAAAGCACTTCCTGGTTCCTGCTAAGTATTACATAACCTGCGGTTACTACTTAGTAACACTATGAAAGGTATTCTGTTTGACTTAAACAAAAGAAAGCTATTAAAAATGAAGTGTTCCTAAGTGATTACGAGATATTATGTCCTGTTGAAACCTCTTAGGATAAGGCGTGCCCTTTCTTAGAAGGGAAACCAAATAAATTATTTAAAGAGTCTTAAAGACATGTTGCATTGCTGGAGGAGGGCTCTTTGAATTAATCAGGATTGAAATAATTTTAAATGGGAACGTCTTTCTCATTTAGTGAGATAATATACTTTAATACGTCTATCCATGAACCACCCAAATCACCTTAGGTGTACCGACCTGCCCATAGGAGAAACTGATAAACGGCTCCTAACATAGAAACAACCCAAGGATTGTTTCAAGGGCAAAGTATTGTGTTGACTGTTCTAACAGAGAGTCTTATTCAGCTGGTCGCAGGGGACAGGGCAGATCACAGTCATTTTAGTAAAATCTTGCTGTCGTATGACAGTTCCGTGGTAGGCTGACTCGCTCCTTCTCCAACTCTTCAGATAAGTCCTCTGTCTCCCAAGGAGATTTCGAGGACCTTTAAAACTAAGACCTAGGATGGATGAGCCAGTTCTTTGCTGGGCATTAGAAACCAAGACTGCAGGTCCCCCTGGACTCTTCTGTTCAATAGGTCAGTCTTTTAGAGCAACAAAGTTATAAGCTTGAGAATCAGAACAAAGGTTCTGAATAAAGGAGAGAACAACTCTTCAGTCCCAGTAGCCAGAGCCCCTGAGAACCAGACGGACTAGACAGGGCCTGGTGTCTCTAGAGAACCAGTGACAGATGCCAGGTTTCCCTGCCCTGGAAGCCAAAGCTCGGGTTAGTAAGAACATACAATTTTCATTCTGCCTGTTTAGCTGTCTGGCTCTCCTTGAGGTGAGATTGGATGGATGCTTAGGAAGAACTCCAAGATGCCTGTGCCCCTAGACTTACGTTCATGAGGTACTCTGCCTTCTGGGCTCTCTCAGTGTGTAGCCACAAGCCTGTCCTCCACTCTAATAATGTGGGTCCCAGCGGTAGGCTACTATAGGGGATGAATATCTGGGCACAGAGAGCAAGCCTTGATCCTCGGGTGGCTTCATTTCATAGAATGGCATTTCATAGGGTGGTTTGGAGGAAAGCTTCTTGCAGAGATGTTTCTGATGGTTTTGTTGTTGTTGTTTTGTTAATTTTTAAAATCTATTTTATGATTCCATGGGAGGCTGATATATCATCTCCCTTTTTGTTGAGCTCAAGACGTACCTGGCCTCCATCCTAGAGCCTGCTTGACACTCTTCCTCAGCAAGGTGTGTCACCAGTGTCACGTTTCATTTATTCGCTTATCATTTATAAAGCTGTTTATTTTAAACAAAAATTGCTTCGCTGGAAATAATATAGGCAGGTATGTCCAACCTGCAGACCACATATGTCCCAGAAAAGCTATGAATGTGGCATAATGCATTTGTAACAGGAATAACCTCATGTTACAACATCAAAATGCTGGTGGTTACTTGGACGGACTCTTAACAGTTGAGATTGTATGCTAACGATCTGGACCAACAATGTTGACATTGTTTTTATCAGGTACATATGGATGAGTCTAGAAACCATATGCCTCTGTTGATGTATATAACATCTTCATCTGTTACTGCTCTTCTTGGGGAAGACCCAGAATCCATAATGGACCGTCCTCTCTGGCTTCATCGATACCCTGCCCCTTTCTGGCTTAACTGCCATAATAAAGTTGGAGTCTGTGGATCCACCCCTGTAACAGCAACCAGCAGTGAGCTCACATCCCTTTCCTTCTCAAACGCACCTGGGCTGGGCTCTGGGCTCTCTTTCACAGACCTGTTCTCTAGAGGTTGATGGTCTCCTCTTTGCCTGGCCAGCAGGCAGGGGAACTCGACAATCCAGAGAATTGCCAGCACTGCCACACTACAAGAAGACCTGCGGCCTGTGGTTCTTGAAAGATCTTTCCCTGTGTGTGCCTTTCAAGCCTTTGGCTGTAATCAAAGATGCTGGAAAGATAGCTTTTGGTCTCGCAGGGGTGAGACCACTGCTCACCCCAGCCTGCCCATTTGAATATAGGCCGGTGGAAGGACAGCAAAGGCTGTCTGTCCACTGTCCACATTTTCTCCTGTCTCCAAAATGTAAACAAAGCACCCCAAACTCTCACTCCCTAATCTACTGTGTGGGGGGTTGGGGGAGGTGCTATTCAAAACAAACCAGACCTTAGCTTCTCTCACACTACCCCCAAATATGTCTCCCTTCAGCCTATGGTTATGTGACTGGCAGACTCAGGCATCAGGAGAAGCCGCATCTTGGAAAGTTTAAAAATCTAATTTGTGCTACTATTGTTAGACAATGGTAACTTCTAGCCACTGAATTGGAACCTGTTAATAGGGCGGCATTAAGGAATCACTGTGGCATTTGAAATCCATTTCTAGGGGGTGTGAGAGCGACATCGGGGACTTTCTCAGAGGGTCATTGAAGTCAGTACCATCAGAAAACAAAGTGCTCCAGCCAGCCAGCTCAAGGGCCTACCTGCTTTCTTTTAGGCATTTAACAGAAGATTATATAAGGTCCAATAATTCAATTAATTAAGAGTAAAATGAAGATGGTGACTTTATATTTCTTTGGTCAGTAAAAACTTCTAGCATTCTCATAACCACTTTTATTCTCTGTGAATTCTAATAGAAAAATCCTTTTAATATGGTATTTTGTTAGCAGGGGATATGCTGGGACACTATAGTATCGGCCCACAGATCACTGCTCACATCCTAAAGATGTTGAAAATTTTAAATGAAATCAATACTGGCCTATTCATGTCAACAGCACTATCCCTGGCAATGTAAAAATACAGAGAGAAATTGCAACCCAAGCGACTTACCCCACACTCTTTTCATTACAGGTCGTCAATTAAATTATTTCTATAATATTGTATCCGTCCATGGAACGTTGTGCCAGATCCACACGCATCATTTCAGCTATATAGAATCCCTGTAAAAATGAATGAAGGCTAAAGAGAGAACTTAAGAGATCCAGTAGAGAGGGAAGACATAAATAGCAATAAACCTAGCCACTCACCTGCCAAAATTACCCCCACCTCATGATGCGTTTATTATCACTTTAAAAATAGCAACATCTGCGGTCTCCTGGCTCCAGATTATTCCGGGAAGGTACATTCTGAGAGGCTTCTCGAACCTGTTCACCATCAGGGTTTGAGAGAACCTTGGGTGCTTGGGTTGACCTCTGGTGAATGGACCGCGTGGATGGTCTCCGCCTTCAGAGAAGCTGCATAGGTCTCTCTCACCTGGGATTCCGGAGCAGCCACCGAAACCAGAAGCCCATTCCCAGTCACGTCTGAGTCGATGACACTCCAGGAGGTTCTGCAGTTCCAATTGCCCCTGGCTTAAGCAGAGGCAGCCAGTGGGCTGTGCTGAGGCCCAGCCTGAATCAGCGGTCCAGCTATGAAGCAACTCGGCAGGAGAATAAACTGATTGAATCAATAATTTCAATCACTGCCTATCCCCGGATAGGAACCAGGGAAGATGGAAGAGGATGGGGGAGGGGAACACCCATAAGCAGAGACACTGGGCTGAGCTCAGCCTGAGAAGAAAACAAAGAGGAAGCACGCTAAGAAGATGAGTGTTCAGCAGAAGAAAAATAGTTCAAGTTCACTAAGGGCCCAGAAATTGTCCTCACCTACAAGTGATGTGCAATCCATCTGCCATCTCACACACACTGCTTCTTTCAGCCACCAGAAGAGAGGAGAGTGAATACAACTGGCGTAGAAAGCCTCACGAAGCCAGGGCCCTGAGCGGATGCCCATTGGCCACAAGCCATGGAGCCCAGGCTGCAGGCTTCACGTGACACTTCCCCAGCTTTGTGGCTACACCCACACACCTGTGTCAAGGAGGGTTGAATCAGATTCTTCCAGAATGAGCTTGCAAGGTTGTGGAGGCCAGCATCGCCGTCTGCCTGCCCCCAAGCACTGCTTTCTGCGGTGGAATCCGGAGTCCCTGGGCTGGCCTTCCTTTATAAGAGCGGCTATCTAGTTGATACTTACCATAGAAGACCTTGGTTAATCCTCTTGGGAACCTCGTGAGGCATCGTTATTTGTGGACCCATATTACAGATGGGAACATTGAGATACAGAGAGTAGCCTCACAGGCCACCGAGCCAGCTCCTAGCACCATCAGAACGAAAATCTGAGTGCTCTGGGCCCCAAACTCAAATTTCTCACACAGTACTCTGTTCCTCAACCTTCTCTGTTTCTTAATGAAGGAATGTAGGAATGTCTTCTGTGGCAGGTAGCCTTCGGTCCTGAGTCTCAGTGATGGGAAAGGAGCACAGGGCTCTCAGGATAGCCCCGACCATGCCCATCTGTCTTATTCTCGCATATAGTTACCAACATAGTCACCAACATCGTCACCTTCCACACTTTATCTAGATCTCAGGTCAAAGAGGTTAAACTCTAGTTCCAGATCTGTCCGAGCCTCTTCCTTGGCCAAAATTATAATCCAGAATATCTAGGTTCTAGTTCATGCCATTGAAAGCAGATTTGAAGGAAGGGCAAGTCTCCATCCACCATCCTCCCAATGATGACAGAAAGTGTCTGGTTCATCTGCATGAAAAAAAAAAATCATAACTTAATAGTCTGTAAACAACCAAAATTAAAGTTAGTCCTTGTGGTTCAAGTGGCGTGGAAGTCCAGGGTTGAGGCAGTTTTAGCTGTGTCTTCACACGGTAGAATTAAGAAGGCAGCTCTCTGGGGTCTGTTTTATAAGGGTGTTAATCTATACCCTTTGGCACCCACTCTCGTGACCTAGCCACCTGCCACAGGGAGGACCCATCTTCTGACAGCATCCCTTTGATGGGTTGGCTTTCAATACGTTCATTTTGGAAAGACACAAACTTCTAGCTCACGGCAGAGTCATTCACAGGACCCAAGGTCCACACCCCACACAGAGACTTCTTCAGACATGCTGCAATCACCTGAACCCCACTGAGGAAAGACAGCTCAGTAAGGAAGCCCCCCCCCCTGAGCCCCGCAAGGGTTGAGCAACAGACAGTGTGCTGTGGCTTTTGTGGGAGTAGCTCTCAGTCTTCCTGAGAGACCTCGGAGCATGCAGTCTCTCACATTTTCGAAGTGGAGCCAACAATACTAAGCATGGCTTTTCAGTTCGAATCCTTAAGAGATTTTAAGAGCTTGAATGCCTAAGGCCCTGGGGCTTCTATCTGAAGACGTGGCGAAGAGATACAGTCTTTTACCCTAAGAACTTCAGAACCCTCTAGGGAGACAGACATACTCAAAAGGGACTGTGGCGGCACAAAGAAAGTGGTGATTAAGGCTAAGGAGGGTACACGGAAAGCCTTGGAGGCTTAGAGGGCAGCTGATCAAGCCATCCACAGAAGGGGGGGTTTGCAGAAAGGAAGACTTAGCTGGGCTTTGAGGCTGAGACATAAAGGTGTGTTCTCTCTCTCTCTCTCTCTCTCTCTCTCTCTCTCTCTCTCTCTCTCTCTCTCTCTCTCTCTCTCTCGGAATGCCTCCTACAACACCCAACCACCTTTGAACCTTTGACATGCATCTTGCCAGAATCATCAGGGCACCCCAAGGAAGGAATCTATGCCACTTACAGACAGCACAGAAAGGAACCAGGCCTGTCTGCCCTTAGAGACCCAAATCCTTCCCTTTACATGCCAGGAGAACAAAGATAGCAAAGAGAGGTCAGAGAAAAGAAATGGAGCCTGTTTGCACAAGCCGGAGTTCCCTGCTGAGCTTTGGGGTCGTGCAGGAAGATGGGAGACATAGAGAGGCATGGGGCAGTGTTGGATGGGGCCGTGAATAGGAACTGTGCGACCCGCCACATTGGTACATGTTTGGTTCAGCCACTCACAGAGCACTGAACCTTTGGGAGGCCCCTCGACCTTTCTATGCTTCTGTTTTCTCACCTATAAACGGGGGATGATAAATGGCAACCCCCTCGTAGACTTGTTATGAGAATTAATGAGCTAAATAAATAGTAATAAATATATACTAGTGGGGAACAGAGCTGGGGAAGCAGTCAATATGGTGTTCGCTTGTAATTATCATCGACAGAGGCACTGGCGACGCTGACTTGGAGCAGGCATTTTGGAGCCCGGCGACCTGGCTGAAGCCACGTGGAAGCTTTGTGACCTTGGTCAGTTACATCATGTTGCATACCTCAGTTTCTCTGCCTATAAAACAGGAACTACAGTGGTCACCCCACAGGGTTGCTATAGACCTCAATGAGACACTGTTTCCAGAGCCAGGAAGTCTGGCTCCGTGTATGAAGCGATTTTTCTAAATGGTATTCTCGCTTCTGCTCTCTAGGCTAGCTGGTTACATGCTAAAAAGTTTCTTAGCAATCAGTTGTGCGAAGGTCCTCATGGGAAATTCAATAAAAAGTTAGCAAAGAACTGTAAATTCTTAATTGTAGGGGATTAATAAGGCTTTATTATGGTAAATTTACCTCACACATGATTTAATAGGTCAAAACTACATTTTGTAATTAAAAACCTAAGAAATCATGCACACTGAGGCTTATAACACACAGATTTAGTCTGAAATAACTAACTCAGGAAGCCGTAAAAACAAAGCCGTGTATATAAATCATGGCTTGGAGGAGACAAGGTTTCTGGAGGCAGGTAGATCTACTCAGAGTTTACACTAGGTCCCTCTATACAGCTTCTAAATCCTTTAACATCTGAACTGTTCTACCAGCCCAGATTTATAGATTCAAGATACAAGAAAAAGAGACAGTGGAGTAGTGGTCTTCCCACTGCTGACCGACAGTCTTGGTTTTCAGTTTGGTGTCCAGGCCTCCTGCATCCCTACCTACAGTTCTTGAGCAAAGCCTTCCAACTGGATGACAACCTCACAGGTCGTTCTTTGAACTGAAATCTCCGGCATTAGAGTCAGTGGTCATTTTGGCCCACATGGTAAGAAAGTTGAAGCAGAAGTGAAATTCTAGAAGATTCTCAAGGTAGCAGTAGGATTGTCTTAGCTAGGGTTTTACTGCTGTGAACAGACACTGTGACTAATTGGGGTTGTCTTACAGGTTCAGAGGTTCAGTCCATTATCATCAAAGTGGGAACATGGCAGCATCCAGGCAGGCATGGTGCAGGAGGAGCTGAGAGTTCTACATCTTCATCTGAAGGCTGCTAGGAGAAGACTGACTTCCAGGCAGCTAGGAGGAGGGTTTGTTTTTGTTTGTTTGGTTGGTTTGGTTTTTTGAGACGGGTTTCTGGAACTCACTCTGTAGACCAGATTGGCCTCGAACTCAGAAATCTACCTGCCTCTGCCTCCCAAGTGCTGGGATTAAAGGCATGCACCAACACTGCCCAACTTTAGGAGAAGAGTCCTAAAGCCCACACCCTCAGTGACACACCTACTCCAACAAGGCCAGACCTCTTTATTGTGTTATTCCCTGGGCCAAGCATACTCAACCCACCACAAGTTTGTTTCCAACAAAAGATGACATTGTGTAGTGGTTTCACAGACAGACAGAGCTGAGGTGGGGGGTGATTCCATTGCTTACTGTTTCAGTAGACACACCCACCTCAGAGTTTTACCACTCAATGCAAATGTTTCTTATTTGTGAGATAAAGGATATGTCAATACCTCTTAGAGTTATTGTGAGAGTCACATAATGATATAAAACATTGTTCTTGACACAGTAGCACTATGGATTACTGGTGATTGTTTCTTTCAGGTAAATGTTGAGGAGAAAGGACATGACAGGAAGTCTTGGGGCTTCCCATGGTCCTGAATCATAGAGCTATTTTCTTTCCTGAATGGAATGTATCTCTCTGAGTTGGGAGATTAAAATGAATGAATGGAACCTGTTCTCTGTGGCCTGAGAATAAAGTCACTCACTCAAGTCAAATTGTTTTGACCATTGAGCAGAAAGTCTGTATCCAAAAATCGTGCCTACAATTCATTCCTTGGCAGAGCAGAACTCTCAACTCTCAGCTTAGCTATGATGGAGGTAAAATCCTTTGGTGATGTAAGGGTCATTGAAATACAGCC
>NW_022196898.1:91512813-91530334 GCF_008632895.1 Mastomys coucha
AATTCAGATAAATTGAAATCATGTAACTTTTCTCATCATAATGCAATAAAAGTTAAAAAAATAAAAAATAAATAAAATAAAAAATAAAAAAGCAATAATTTAAAAATTCTATAAACTATTTAATGAGTTTTGATCTTTGGTATAAAAAGTTTGAACTTTCACAGAATATGTACCTGACATTTCAATGAGAAGCAAATTGGAGAAGTTTGGTTTGAAGTTATCTTTGGAAAGAAAACCAGAGAGCAAAGGGTTAATCTGCTGGACCACTTAACTGGTCAGAAATGAAACCAGTTGACTTTATCATTGTTTTAAATCAGATTTAGAAGCATGTGTGTGTGTGTGTGTGTGTGTGTTTGTACATACATGTATATATTTATATATCTACTTCGAAACCAAAGAACTCCAAGTTCTTTGTTTATACAAAATGTTGACTTATGAGCAAGAAGAGAAATCCCCCCATGTTGTAACTGCTCTGAGATCACAGGTCCATGAGACTTGTGCCATCCGTGCTTTGCAGCCCTGGGAACAGCCATGTCTGGTGCCGGAGGGAAAAATGAATCTGCATTTGTCTTACAAGACTTCCAGCTGAGCTGTCATCCAATGTCATTCAGTAGGCCTTACCTCCCATCCCCCTTCACCGCTGGCCCCTGATGCCTGGTCCCCAGGCAGATACACTGAATCAGGGCCTCACAGTGGTCTTTTACTGATATATTTTCCCTATGCTGGGACCCTGACTACCCAGGGGACAGTTACCGGCTTGCTGGCTCCATGTCCCGTTTTCTTAGGAGAGGGATCTTGGTGTAACTTCTATACCTTCAACTTGCTTACCCAGCAGCGTGAGGCAAGATGTCCAGACAATTAACCATTAGACTTCCCATTTCCATCTCGGATACATTTTACCTGGGCTGCATTCTGCGAGTTGCTTATGTGAAGCTGGCAACACGACTCTAGTCACACAGTCTCAGTTTCGGAATCTACCAGGCAGGGTTTAATGAACTCAGAATAATTAAAAAGCTGGACATGGAGACTTAAAACTTGTCAGCAGAGATGGGGCAGGGAACAGCAAGGATTTGGACACTAGACCGTAGCTTCCTACAGCAGTGCCCTTGCTCAATGCTAACCTTGTGCACTTTCCTCATGAAGAATGGAGAAATGTTTTCAATAAAAACACAGGAAGAGAAGGGAGGGTCATCGTTCGAACCACTGACGAGATGGCCCATGTGCCACACAGGTGTCTCTTCCAGAGGTGATGCAATGCAGTCTTCAGCCACCTCAGTGGCACATCCCACCTCATCTGGGAACACCAGCCCAGTCCTGGCCTTGAACACTCACTGGGGGCTGGTCTGGAATCAGGCTATTCTTTAGGCATTGCTGTAATTATGTCAGTCAAGGCCTGTGTTCTTGACAAAGAAAACATTCCTCTTACTCAACCTGAGTAATCCTTAATGAGTCCTTGTATCTTGTGATAAATTTCATAATTATTCAGCCCTACCACTAACACCGAAATTCATCAGTCAAAGCAAATTAGCCGAGATTCATTAGAATAAGACATCTAGTAGGCACATGTACTTTATTGGCCTCTTACACCAATAGTTTTAATTAGGTACATATTTCACAGCTCTCCAGCTCCTCCAGTGAAGGGGCTGCCTTTATCCCGTTTATTTACAGTAACAAGCTATCAAACACACACCACCATAATTAAACTTGGATATAAAAAAAACTTGTTTTATTAATGGCAGCCTATTCTAGCCTTGAATTTCTGAAACCTGCACTAGACAGATATTTTTTATTAATTAAATAAATACTATTCAATTAAACTGAAAAGATAGGGTGATGCACTCGAGGGGGTGGTGAGCTCGATTTAAGAGAGAGACTTCCTTCTTCCTTCCTTGCAGAGCATTTCCTCTATGTCACCTTCAGCAGGGGCAAAAAAAAAATCTCTCTTCATCAGATATTTTAGTGATGAGAAAAGTGATTAAAATCCAGAACATTTTTAAATTATTAATACGGAATTTAAATGATGTTATAAAAAGGGAAATACGGGAGAAAATGTTACACATTCATGGAATTTTGGCTCATGCATAATAAACAGTTGAAAACACTTGTGCTACCGAAAGGAAAGAAGCCACGCCGAACACTTCTCTCCGCGGGCAATAGCAGCAACAAACGACAAAGGGTGCCATCTGCTGGCACTCCGCTTATAAGCGTAACTCGAGCCTCGTTAGACCTGCCAGTTAGTAGGTGGTTTAAAAAGAGTGATATATTTTGGGTTGTGAGCCTAGCCTTTAACGGCTAGGACTGATATTGCTGAGGATGTTTGCAAACCCTATAGGAACAACAACAATATCCACCAATCAGACCTCCCAGAGCTCTCGGGACTAAACCACCAACCAAAGAGTACACATGGAGGGATCCATGGCTCCAGATACATATATGTAGCAGTGGATGTCCTTGTCAGGCATTAGTGGGAGGAGAGGCTCTTGGTCCTGTGAGGGCTCGATGTCCCAGTGTAGGGGAATGTGAGGGGGGGGGAGATGGGAGGGGGTGGGTGGGGGAGCACTCTCATAGAAGCTGGGGAGGGAGGATGGCATGGAGGTTTCCCAGAAGGGAAACCAGGAAAGGGGATAATATTTGAAATGTAAATAAAGAAAATATCCACACACACCAAAGAGTGATATGGCTGTACCTGCGATGCCATGGCGAGGGAGAGCCGCAAGGAGGAGGATATGTTTGCTTCCTTTTCAAGCCCTTTTCAAGGGTCTCAGGCAAGACAATGTTGACTGAGGGGAGGGGGATAGCCTTTCCTGCTTTACTCACTGTGAACTGAGCCTTCTTGGAAATGTCACAGCCAGATCCTTAAAAGGCAAATGACACAGGAGTCAATCTATGCAGGTCACATACCCAGGCCAGGTATTGCTGTTACCGGCGGCCCTGGATCCTAACGTCCTGCTTGCCGGACCACAGAGAACTGCGGAATTCTGGGCAGCTCCAACCTCCTTTCCGCCGCAGGTTTGTGGCATGGTGGCCACCACTCCCCATGCCCTGCTCTATAATGCTCGTCTCTCGCTGTCCCTTCCCACTCTGAGCTTAGTTGTTCATTTGTCTGGTGCTTGAGTATGAAAGACCCTGCCAGGGGCTCAGGTGAAGTAAATCAAATAACACCTGAACGGAGATGATCTGTATTGGTTAATGAAACCAGTTTGCACATGCCAGCGAACAAAAGGCTATGTGCACCAGCCTGTGAGTGGCATCTCTGAAACATTCAGATCCTAGGCACATTATCCCAACAGCTGCAAAGGGGCTCTGTCACTAAGTAAGCCTGGCCAGCCAACATACAGTTTGGATGTTCACATTTCTAGAAAACACAGGAAAGGGCCCTTCTTACTAGCTATATTTGTGTTGTAAAATGGGGGGGGGGGGACTAGATAGTTTTAAGGGTTCCTTTAATGTGGTTATACATTTTGTTTGTTTTTGTTTTTGAGACAGAGTCATCTAGGTGTTCTGGAATCCATTATGTAACCCAGGCTGGCCTTGAAATCATGGGGATCTGCCTGCCTCTGCCTCTGGCCTCTGGCCTCTGGCTCCAAGTACTGGAATCAAAGGTGTGCGCCATATAACTGTCCATGGTTATATTTCTTATAAATACCAAATACCTGATATTTCCAGATTTTATATTCAAAATTAATTTGTATGTCATAGGTTATCAGTTAGCAATAATTGGGAATAAAATGTTATTAACAAACCTTGAGTAAATGTGTTGCCTCTGTCTTTTCTGTAACCCTCCTAAAGCATCCTCCAATCTCACTGCTGTGAGGAGAGCTTGCCCCAGCTATGGCTACCAGGTTACTCAGTATGCGCCACATACTGTGGGGGGGACATGTGTGTAATGAATTTCCCTCCAGTTTGTTTTCTTCAGAACATATATTGACTATAAAAATAGTAAGGTCCAGAGCTGAGGAGATGACTCAGGGATTAAAGTACTTCAAATATGTGTGAGAGGAGTGGAGTTTGGGTCCTCAGGAACCCACATGAATGACTGCTCTAATTCTAGCCTCAGACAGAGATATGGAATCTCTGGAGCAAGCTGACTAGCAAGGCAAGCTGTATCTATGAACTCTGAGTTTGACTAGTAAGACTAGCTATATCCTTGAACTCTCAAGTTTGATGGAGAGACTCTGCCTCAATGAACAGGGTAGAAGACCAATGAAGAATGATTCCCAACAATGACATGGGGACACTACGTGTACTTGCAAATACATGTACACACACACACACACACACACACACACACACACAATAATAAGGTAGCAATCCCTATGAGAACTTTCTATTGACAAGAGTCACCCTCCCCTAAATTCCTCCCTCAAGTAAGTGAAACCCCTTTCCACTCTACAGTTTCCCTACAAGAGCTCTGCCTTCCTGAAGAGCTTTCTGCCTTAAGTAGGATTTTCCTTCAGAGGCCACTTGGTGGCCCAAAGTGTGGCAGCATTTGCTCTGTCCCCAATGGTGGACTATCAGCCCACCCCTGTGGAGTCAGGGATCCCTCAGCCTTCCGAGCTATAGGCTGGGGTCTTTTCCTTCTTTCAGCTTGGCCCCGACTCCCTCTGTCTGCACACTTCTTCCTGTTCACTCCTTACTCCATCTTTTATATCAGTTGTTACAGGAACAAGGGAGCAGATGTAAGTAGCATTCAGGAGCTAGGTGTGGGGACATGCCCCTGCAGTCCCAGCCCTTGGGAGATGAAGGCAGGAGGATCAGTAGTTCAAGGCCAGTCTGGGCTAAAAAACGAACTCAAAAGCCAGCTGAGGCTTACTGATTCTAGGCACTTGAAGGTCATCTTCCTGTCTTTAGACTCAGAACAATAGACAGAAGTGGTCAGTGGCCAGCACCGATTCCTACAGCATGGACAAGAAAGAGCCTGGCTCTGCATTGAACATCTGTGTGTGGCAGGCTCCGGACATAGGGGTTGTCAGTATGCCCTGGCATCCCACTGCAATCCTATAATGATGAGATACTGTACCTGTACATTATAGACTGCGAGGGCAAGTCTCAGTGTATGCAGAATCACACCAGCACAATGGGCAGAGCTGGGAGCCGATGTAAAGTTCTTCCTCTTCTGCAAGGCAGCATAGAAAACCCTCCGTCCAAAGCTTACAAGAACCGCTTCCATCACGGAACCCACTTAGAGTTCCAGAACATTGTGCACAGCCCACTTGCTCACGCTCTCCACAGCCATGGCACGTGGCTGTGTGTGTTCTCGTTGCAGTGTTGGTCTGCTTCTCCACGGCTCTTGTGTAGACGTCCTTTCCCTCACATTCCCAGAGTTCCAGGCTCAGTCACTGCCACATTCTCCCTGTATACTGCACTCTCTCTCTGGGATGTCTAACCCACCCTGTTGCTCTGAAAGGCCAGCAGGCCCTCTCAGACCATGGCTCTGACCTTTCTTAGGACAGAATCCATCAGCTCATGTTTCTGCTGTGCCTGTTTGCTCTTGGGCAAGCCCATCAACGTAACATGCTCAGAATAGTCCATCTCACCACTGAACTAGGCCTCCCTGCATAGTACCTATTTATTCAATGACATCACTGTCCACACACTGCAGGTCATAAAGATGCTGACCTCCTCCTGTTGCTTCCTGAGTCCCCATCACAACCAGCCACCCGACTGTGATCACCATTGTTCTAGTAAGCACCAGATCTCTTGCCCTTCTCTCTGTTCTTGCTGACATAGTCCCATGCCCTTCTGTCTGTTGTAGTATTTCCCAATTAGATCTCTGCCTCTAGACTTCACATCTGACATCCATCTTCCCTTTGCAGACTCATCAAAGAAATAATTTTTTTAAAGATTTATTTATTTTATGTGTATGAGTACACTGTAGCTGTTCAGATGGCCGTGAGCCATCATGTGGTTGCTGGGAATTGAACTCAGGACAGCCCTGCTCGCTCCGGCCTGCTCGCTCCAGTGTCTTCAGACAGCACCAGAAGAGGGAGTCAGATCTCATTATGGGTGGTTGTGAGCCACCATGTGGATGCTGGGATCCGAACTCAGGACCTTCAGAAGAGCAGTCAGTGCTCTTACCTGCTGAGCCATCTCCCCAGCCCCCTCAAAGAAATAATTTTAAGATGTAAACCTTAATGTATCTGTATGCTTCAGAGCTGTGGTTATTACTGTCAGAAACCAGTGCCCAAACTAATTTACCCAAAGGAGAAAATTTATTGATTTTCACAACCTGGAGTTGAAAGTCACACGCTCAGAAGATGAAGGTATAGTATGTCTGTCTTCTGTGCTCAGCTTAGTCATTCTCTGGATGAGCGTGGGTTCTTTCTCAAGATGGCCTTCTTTGTAGTGGCCAGGTGGCCACTATCAGCTCCATGTATGCATGCCTAAAGCTTAGAAACTTCAGTGTGAAGCTCAGGGTGAAGTAGCCTGGCTCCTGGAATGTGATCCATCTCAGCTCACCCGTTCCCTGCAATCCTCATGACCCCCGGCAATCAATGCTTTGCAGGCTCCTCACCTATAACATCACCAAAGTCCAGTAAATCAAAAGGATGGGAGCAGGAGGATTTCCTGAAGGAAGTCTCCAACTCTTTGGACATCACAAGTCTTCTATGATGTCTTCAAACATAACTGTCATCCCCAAACCAAGAAAATAGCAAAGTTTAGCAAGGAGTAGAGAGTCCAAAAGCCTTCTGCCTTGCTGATGGAAATCAAGAGATATCAACACTGGAAGACTGAAGGCTGCCTTCAAAAAGGTAAGGACTTGGGCAGGAGACATGGCTCAGAGAAGGAGAGTATATTCTGCTCTCACAGACCTGAGTTTGGTTCTCAACACCTATGCCAGATACTTTACAGCTGCCTGTAATTGCAGCTACAGGGAGATCAGGCCTACTCCCTTCAGGACTCTGTGGACAACTGTAACATGCACGTGTGTGTGTGCACACACACACACACATATGCTTAAAGATAAAATAAATCATTTAAAAATACACTTAATGTGACATATTACCCCGCTTCTGGGTAGAGTCCCCCAAAGACTGAATATAAAACCCAGAAAGATATTGTCACCAATATCGGTAGCAGCACTGCTTACAAATTGGAAGATAGAGAAGTGATCCAATGTCTACCACAGGATGGATGGGTAACAACACTGTGGTACATGAGTACAATGGAATATCATTCAGTCCTAAGAAGTAATGATACATGTTCCAATATTCTCAAACCTCGAAAGCATCCCAGGCGAAGCAAGCTAAAATGAGTCCACTTGAGGAGAGAACCAAAGTTGAATAAAGGCTATGGGGGCCTGGAGGGGTGAAAGGTGATTGTCTAAGGCATACGCAGCCTCCACATAGGATAACCGTTAGTAGCAGGCAGAGCACAACATTGAAGGTGTTCTTAAATGCCAATGAACCATACACTTGCAAAGGATTAAGATAGCAAATATGATTGACATACCTTATCCCAGTGTATAAAAGGTGCCACAATTCCCCACCATTTTTTTTGGGGGGGGTGAAGTCTGAGCCTTGTACACACTATGCAAAGTCCCTTTCAAAGCAGTTTGCTATCTCTCCAACTTTGGCCCCCCTCCCTACTGGGACTCAGGACTTTCCTCATCGATGCTACAAGATGTCCGACAAAAGGGCAACTTAAGGGAGGAGGATCCTCTTTCAGCTCACAGGTCAAAGGGATGCAGTCTGTTGTGCAGGAAGTGAGGCTCTTGGTCATGTTCCACGCAGAACCCTGCAGAGAACATGGAAATCTGATAGTTGGTACCTTTCTTCTTTCTGTTCAGGGACTTGTGTCACCCTCAGTCCCCCTCGCAGATGTACCCATCGATTTGTTTCCAACATGATTCTATATACTGTCACGTTGGCAATCAATATAAACCATCACACTTCCTCACCCAAGAAGGGCTCATCGGTAAGGCTGGAAGTGTCTGTGCCATCCTGCATGGTAGCTGCTAGCTATTTATGGCCCCCGACACTTGAAATGCAGTTAGTGTGACTAAGAGATGGAATTTAAACCTTAATTGAGTTAAATTTAAATAGCCATGTATATTTGCTAAGTATCCCATTGGACAGCACAGAATTTCATCAAGTTAATTCACAGCCCTGTGTCCTTGATAATTCTTCTTTATCTTCGGAGTGCCTCTGACCGCAAGCACACTCATGTCATCCCCAACCCTCAGCTAAATTGGAAGCCACTGTGAAGATGAGGCAGGGGTACACTTCTGATACTCAATTTAACAGTAACCTTCCCATTCTGGTTTTCTTTGGAGAATTCCTTCAATTCTGTGCTCAGCACTGCAGACCTGAAAACAGACTGTGTTTTTTGCCGAAGGGCTCACAATCATTCTTTTTTTTCTAGAAGCCCTAAATACCCCTATTTTACACATAAGCCAGGTCCTAAATTCCTCTTCCTATAAAGACACCAGTAATATTAGATTAGGGCCACTATAATGGCTCGTTTCATCTTAATTACCTCCTTAAAGACCCTATCTCCAAATATAGCTATGGTCTAAATTCTGCAGATCAGGGCTTCAACGTATGAGGTTTGACAGGGACACAATTCAGTCCATAATGCCCCAATGTTTTAAGAGCAAACACAATCCAGCTTTACTAGAAGTCTGTGGAGAGTCTGTGTGTACAAGCTTAAATCCAGGCCAGGGAACACAAGCAAGCATCACTCCCGGAACCATGCCCAGAAAACTGGCTTCTCTTCCTTCAAAAACACAGCAGAAGCCAGGTGGTGGCGGACACCTTTAATACAGCACTTGTGAGGCAGAGGCAGGCAGATTTCTGAGTTCGAGGCCAGCCTGGCCTACAGAGTGAGTTCCAGGACAGCCAGGGCTACACAGAGAAACCCTGTCTCAAAAAACCAACCAACCAACCAACCAACCAACCAACCAAACAAACAAACAAAACACAGCAGAAGATTTATCCAGTGTAAGGCAATGTGTTGAATGGTGAACAGTACCTGGGAGGAGGCCCTGGTCCAGTGACCATGCTCAGCAAGGTAACAGTTGGAAGCTCTCTTGATTTGTAACCAAAGTAGTAGTAGTAGTAGTAATAATAATAATAATAATAACAACAACAACAACAACAACAACAACAATAGTCTTAATCAAAGAAAAGTCAGAGACACTAAAGTTAGGAAGATAAATCCCTATTAACCATGATGTCATCTTTATTAATTTAAAAATAATATAATAAAAACTCAATTCTCTCAATGAGCCTCAAGACTAACCCCTTTTTTCCCCATTGACTACTTGTTTATTGTTCTCATTTTTCCTCTCTTGCATTTTTTACATTGTTACAAAATAAAGTTTATTCATTGCAAGTATATTTTCTTTAAAAAACAAACCAAGACAGGGGTGGGGGAATGGGGGGCAGGGGTGCAGTAAAGAGGTGACTTAGTCAGTAGAACGCTTGTGGGACAGATATGAGGCCCCAAGTTTGCGTCTCCAGTATCCACACGTGGCAGTGTGCCCCTGGGATCACAATGCCGGGGAAGCAGAGACAGGCCGACTCCTCAGCTTTACCTGAGCAGCAGCCAGCTTAGCCAAACCCGAGAACCCGTTCAGTGAAAGAATGGATCTGCCTCTGAAAGGAAGGTAGAGCAGCCAAACTAAACACCAGTGGAGTGGCCTCTGGCCCTCTGCACATACACAGGCACTCACGCACACACATGCACACGCACACACATACACATGCATACTCATGCACATACACATACACACACATGCACAGTGACACATACACATGCACACTCATACACACAGGCACACACACACATGCACACTCACGCACATGCACAGGCACACTCACGCACATGCACAGGCACACTCACACACATACACATGCACACTCATGCACACACACACAGGCACACTCACGCACATACACAGTCACACTCACTCACATACACATGCACACTCATGCACACACACACAGGCACACTCACACACATACACATGCACACTCATGCACACACACAGGCACACTCACTCACATACACATGCATACTCACACACATACACATGCACACTCATGCACACACACATGCACACTCATGCACACACACATGCACACTCACGCACATGCACACTTGCAAGAACACACTTATTCTCCCCACACTGTGTTAGTTAAAATTAAGTTCCAGGAATAGCAGAAACTCCAAAACTGTGAGACTTAAACAAGAATTGCTTCCTACCCACGTAGCACCCTGCCACATTATCTGGGGTTTCGATGGAGTTCAGTAACATCAGGGTCCCGAGCTGTTCCCTTAGTCTATCACTATGGCTGCCACTGGCTCAAAGATGATGACTATTCCATCTCCAGCCCCTTGGGGTGTTAGCAAGCACATAGGAGGAACCTCCTGTTTATATCCCAATGGTCAGACTTTAATTGTATGGTCATATTTAGCTACAGGGAATCTGGGAAATGTATGCCTCTTCATACCAACTATATGCCACCTAACGCTTAGAGGACTTTAGTGTGGGAGAAAAGAGTAACACACTAGATTATAACCCAATGTATAGTGCAGTGGATCCATGAGATACAGATAAACAACTGAACAAGTAAATAAATAAGAGAATAGACAGCTCTCCCATCATCTTCCAATAATTTGCAGAGCTACTTCATTCTTAAAGAGACAGGCATAATTCCTCACTCTGTAAACATGGCCTATACACAGAGACTTCCTTCCGAAGAGAACGGTAGGGGAAAGTGCAGAAATCTAGCAAATCTGCCTCAAGCCAGGAAATGAAGATTAAAAGCGCAGCTCGTGTCAACAGCTTGAACCGTGCAATGGCACAGTGAGGGTGTGCTTAACCCCAGAGGTCCTTTTCCCCAAACCACCTAACTCCAGTCTAATCATGACCAAAACACCATCAAATCTCAGATCAGAAACAGTTATAAAACACTTAGCTAGTACTACCAAGATGACCAAGGTCATTGAAAGCAAGGAAAATCAGAAAAGTGGACATGGGAGATGTAACCCATGAAATCTGGTCTCCAGAATAGAATCCTATAGACATTCCCACAGTGACACACATAAACCATACACTCAAGAAAGTACACCACATACACACCATCAACCTGGATTATATTAGATAGATCTATCTATCTATCTATCTATCTATCTATCTATCTATCTATCTATCTATCTATCTCTATCTGTGTATCTGTGTATCTATCTCTATACATGTAAATAATTTTGTTCTTGTCTTGTTTTTCAAGATAGGGTTTTTCTGTGTAGCCCTGGCTATCTTGCAACTCACTCTGTAGACCAGGCTGGCCTCCAACTCAGAGACCCATCTGCCTCTGCTTCCAGAGTGCTGGAATTAAAGGCATTTACCACTATAGCCAACAACATAAATTATTTTTTAGGAAAATTACATACTGAATGACAAATGGCAGCCTCTACCTAGGGACCACTTTTGCTCTTTTTATCCTAAAATCTGAGAGATATCTTTGCAACAAAGGATCTTTGAGTCCATTTGACTCGTCCTCTGAAGTGAGAGGAAGACAGCACAGAGAATTCCTAAGAAAGGTTTGCCTGATCTCATGAACCAGCTGCTGAATAGACTGGAGGCCGGGTGGATTACAAGGGACCAAGTGTTCTCTGTATTTAAAGCTTCCCTTGTTCTCTACATTCAAAGTGTAGAGACGTCACTACCCTCCTGGAGGACAGACCTCAACATGGTAGACAGTACTGTACTACGATCTGTCCCAATGATGGCCAGTGACCCCTTCTCTTAGAGTAATAATTTCCTACTTTCAAAGTGGAGATGGTGCTAATTGCTTTGTAACAGGACTAACTCGAGGCGCAAAGCCTATACAAATATCTCATGTTTTCCATCTGTGACAGGCCAACAGGGGCCTTCTGACATGTGGAAACCCTGTGACCCAGTCCAACAGGCTGGACCCAGACATTACTTCCTTGTTATTCAACATGGATCCAGTATGATCTATCTTTAAAATTGAAATACAGAATTGGTCATGCACATTTGTTTTTCCCAATTGATTGCTGAAGCCCCTCTCATAAATTTCTTCCCGAGTAACCATTTGAGAATTCTAGATTTCCACACTGCCAGACCTCAATGTGAATACAGTTAGGAACTATGGAAGCCTGTTCAGTCCGCTATTCCTCAGTTTCTCATGTCATAACACAGATGGTATATGGGGAACATTAGAGCAGAGCTTGTTTGATAAAACAGGTTCTGTGGGGACAGAGTCATGGCAGGTATAGAACTTGAGCAGGCTGGTCAGGCTTCTCTCTGGGAGGGGAGCAACAGGTCTCCAGGGCTTCTCTAACCTCGAAATGCAGGTCCCAGGCCCCAGATCTTTTTGCTTGTACACCTTAGCTTCTGAGCACTGTTGTGATCCTGGTTCCTCCTACCTGTGTCTACTGCCTCCTATCAGGGGGCCAGACAAATACCTCTGCCATCCAGAAGAATAGGATACAGAGTGTTGGCAGTTTAAGAAAAGCAGAAAACAACTGAACTTCAAAGAGTGCTTCTGAACCCCTGATGTAACCCTCACCAGAACCAAGGGGGCCTCTGTTCTCTGACACTGGGATTATAACCCGCACAGGAGAAACACTGGAGATGGAGTGAGACCATGAATCTGGGTCACTCTTCTCCGAGAGACTCTGTTTTCTCCCACAGACTGACTGCCCTTACATGATGGGAAACAAAACGTTTTGTTTCCCAAAAAAGCTCCCAGTTCCAGCATTCAGGGGTTGCCATGGTCAGAGATGGACAATCTCCTCTGGGTTCCAATTTAGAAAACCTTAGAGGATTATCCTGATTGGCCTGGTTTGAAGTCATTGTCCTCTCTCAGACCTATAAAAACCACAGCCAACCCTTGGGGAAATAAGGTCACATTGCCCAGAAGAACTCAGGAGCACCTGAGTTGGTGCCAGCCCTGACGAAGTGGGCATAGTGAACCAAGAACCAACCCTGAACACCTAGGAACGCAAGGTATCAGCTCACTAACAGTTGCATGCTGATTTCTGCCATTCTAAACAAGCTCTACAGTACTGGGTCGGATGGGCTAAAAGCACGTAGATTCTGTAGCGGTTTTTCTAGTCACCAAAGAATTGCCTGGAGCAGTAAACACAGACTTCTTACACATATCTAGCCTTTTGCTAAGCACTGAAGGAAAGGGGTGGGACTTGGAGAGATGATTGAGTGTCTGCCCTTGGGAAGCCTGGTCACTGTTGGGTCACTTCCGGTATAGGTGGATCTTGGAGATCATCTAGTGCCAACAGATTTCTGGGAGGGTGCACCCAGAAGGTTGGTCGGTGGAGAGGATGGGTCAGGCTCTGAGCTCGCTCTCCTTCCGGAATACCATTCGCCAAATCTCTTCTGCTCATAGGTGTGTTACATAAAACAGTGTTTGAAAAACAAAAAAAATAAAAAAATAAAAAGTGAAGGGCGTGAGTTAACTGCCAATACAAGTTAGTTCTCTCGATTTACTCCTAAGGACTCCAGCTAGGGCCCAGGAGATCAGCCCAGTATGTAAGCCCCACACCTAAGCAAAGATCTGGTTGGTGAGGTAGGCAGCCCCTCCCCTCTCCTCCTGAGCCCAGGCTTCTGCTCTGCCACCAGCTCTTGCATAAGTCAGCACTACAACCAAGAGAAGATGGCTCACTCTTTTGGGTCATTCCCTAATAACCCAGGTAGATGGTGGGGACAGTGAAGGACAGGAAGAGAGGACAACAGGGCACAGCCAGCATACCCGGGCAGGTCATGGAATAAAATGACTAAGTTAGAAGGGATCTTGATCGTTTGTCTCTTCCACAAAATATCACATCGGTGCACTATATTGATGACATTATGCTGATTGGACCAAATGAGCAGGAAGTAGCAACCACTTTGGACTCACTGGTAACACATATGCGTACCAGAGGATGGGAAATAAATCCAACCAAAATTCAAGGACCATCTACCTCAGTGAAATTTTTAGGAGTCCTGTGGTGTGGGGCATGCAGAGATATTCCTTCTAAGATGAAAGATAAGTTACTGCACCTGGCCCCTCCCACCACCAAGAGAGAAGCACAACGTTTAGTGGGTCTCTTTGGATTCTGGAGACAGCACATTCCTCACTTGGGTGTGCTACTCAGCCCCATTTACCAAGTGACTTGGAAAGCTGCTAGCTTTGTGTGGGGCCTGGAACAGGAGAAGGCTCTTCAGCAGGTCCAGGCTGCTGTGCAGGCTGCTCTACCACTTGGACCATATGATCCAGCAGACCCGATGGTACTTGAGGTGTCTGCGGCAGATAGAGATGCTGTTGAGCCTCTGGCAGACCCCTGTAGGTGAATCACAGAAGAGACCCTTAGGATTTTGGAGCAAAGCTCTACCATCATCTGCAGACAACTATTCTCCCTTTGAAAAACAGCTCTTGGCCTGCTATTGGGCCTTAGTGGAAACTGAACATTTGACAATAGGACACCAAGTTACTATGCGACCAAGTTACTTTGCACTCCACAGCAAAGCACTGGAAAGCAAGGTTGGGGTGGAGCACGCACGCCCACAGCCGGTGCTTCTTCTCCAGTGTATACCACCCTGCACTGACCGCTAGGAAAAAGCACGTTCCCTTTATGGTTTCTTCTAAAGTGACTATTTTTGACTTAAGTCAAATGCCCAACCTTTTTTCTTTTTCTGACTTTCTGAGACTTTCTTAGGTTTCATATTGTTCAGACCAGCTAAGGATGACTTTGAGCTTCTAGTTCTCCCACCTCTACCTCCTGAGGGATAGAATTACAGACATCCCCTACCGTGTCCAGCCCATACAATGCTGGGACTAAACCCAGGGCCTTGAGAATATTATACAAGCACCCTATAAGCTGAGCCTTGTCCCAGCCCTTGGCGCATGGTTTTATTGGTTTGGTTTGGTTTTTTTGTTGCATTTTGTTTTGGTTGGTTGGGTTTTTGTTTTGTTTTGTTTTGTGTTTGTTTTTCTGGGTTTTGTGGGTTTTGGTAGTGGTGGTGGTAGTAGTAGTAGTAGTAGTTGTTGTTGTTGTTTTAATTCTTCCCAGAAAGAAGCTATGATGCAGTGTTGAGAGAGATGGATAAGAGATTCCCTGGCAGCTAGTAGGTGCTCAGCAAACACAAGTAATGGGAAAACAAAGCATGAGTCACTAGGACACGGTCTCTGTGCCTGTCTTCCTTTCTTCTTGTTCTAGAAGACATGTGAGTTAAAGATCGTAGAGTTTATAGCAGTATCTCATGGGCTGTAAATCTCAGTAGAGCAGTCTTAAAAATCACCACTGCCTACTGAGAATCCATTAAACTCCATTCACAGTCCAGAAACCAAGGAGAAAAAAATCCTGCCGCTCTTGTCTGTGGCTTCTCCTCTGCTTGCCTTACCATTTCTTCTAACTTTGTTCCAGAAAAAAAATAATCTCTAGGGAAATGAAATTAAGCTGTTTCCCAGATTTACTTTTCAAAATTAGTCCTGGGCTGGCCTTCAACAAGGCAAACACATTCTGTGCAATCCCGGGAAAGAACTGCACAGCATTCCTGGACCAAGGCTTGGAGCCCACAGAGCCAGACAGGGTGAGCAGGCTGAAGACGGGGATGTGTGCTTCGTAGCAACAAGGCTGCCTGTCCAGGGGCAGAGGCCGCTCTCCCTTGCCCTTTCCTGCTCTTGGAAGTGGCATATGTTTACCATCCCTGCTTGTCTGGGCTGGGGAACTGTTATTCAAAATCACTAAATCAGGCCACAGTTTTACATGAGTGTCCAGAGACTGTCACCAGAGTGATACAGTGCCCCATCTTGAGATGCTGTGGCCTTTCTTGACACAGAAGAGGCCCGCCACGGTGAGTCAGCCCATCGGGGGCCCTGCTTGCCAAGGACTCAATGGCACAGTTTGCCTGAAAATGAAGAAATTCCATGCTAAATCTGCATATTCATCATTCTAGGAAGATAAACACAGTGTGAGACTAATGAAAATATTTAATAGTCAACATTTAATAATTTCCCAATCACATGTGGGACAAGCTCTCATACGGAGGGCACTGCCACAGTCATACATACGAAATTATGCAGGCAGTGGTCAGGAAAGCTTTCTTCCCTTCCCATAATAGATTGTCTTTCATTCAATGAAGGTTTCAACAGTTGCCCCAGGAGAAAATAACGCCTACTCTCCTTGCCTTGTAGCCCAGAGGTCGTGGTATTTAGCAGTCCTGGAATGCCCTGTATCCAAGAGTCTCTTATCTTCCCATTCCTCAAGGATCTTTGCTCTGGTTTCTCTCCCTAAAAACAAAGAGCAGCTACAGCAATTAAAAAAAAAAAAATTATGAACAAAGTAAAACAGCTGCATGAATTTGGATCCTAGTCAGGTAAGAACGCCTTCAGAAGGAAATGTTTCCGCGTCTGAAACAAATCCTTAGCCTGTGGCTTCACACCTGAAAATGCAGCCCATTGACTCCTGCAAGGGCCAAGGAGGACATTCTAAGAGACAAGTATCAACAGGAGTTTCTTCTACTAGCAGATGGGTGGATTTCCTTTCTGTCCACTCATTTACTTAGTTTGAGCAGGTGGCTGAGTAGTTGGGTTTCAAGACAGGCCAGGCTGGCCTCGAACTTGCGAACTTCGTGCCTCTGCCTCCCTCATGCTGAGATGACAAGCCTGTGTTATCAGACCCAGTTCACCTGGTCTCTTCTTACTTATTTATCCATGATAAATCTATGGATGGATTATATTGCAGTACTAAGGTTGGGAGCTGTTGAAACTAGGGTCTTATACATGTTAGGCAAGTGCCCAACCACTGAACTATATGATATTCCTTTTTTAAATTTTTACTTTGAGACAGGTTCTTACCAAGTTGTCCTGGCTGGCTCCGAACCTGTGCTCCTCCTGCCTTAGCCTCACGAGTAACTGATATTACAGACCTCCACTACCAGGCCCAACTCCAAGTTTTCTTTCAAAATGTTTTTAAAGAGGATTCATTTAAAGGCACTATCTGTAATCCACCACTGTACACTCTCTCCATGAATGCCACTTATTTTCCATCACAGAAGAAATTAGCAAAACCTAAACTGATCCCTCTTGCGAAGACATTATTCAGTGGTAACAAGTCCCCATGTGAAAAATCCAGGTTTCCTTCTGTCTAATCATATGGCCATTTTCCCAACTGCTTCACACATGCTAATGGAGTGTGACAAGCAAAGCACATTTGGCTCAGTAGAGGGTCCAACATGAAATGGCTCCGCAACGACAAGGCTCTAATCATCTCTCCCTAATCTACCACTGCTTTGGGGCGGGGTGTCTTTGCTGTCATGAGTGATTTCAGAGTATGGACGGGGCAGACGTGACAGATTCCTTATCAGCGTCAAAGTCTTTTGTGGTCAAGTCCAGTAACGTTAAAACAAAACGCCCGGTAGATAGCAGAGATATGGTGGCTTTATGGAATTCCCTCCCAGGCAATGTTTTTCAGTCAGTCTATGAAAAGAAAAATGGAATAAGGGCTAAAATCAAAAGAAGGCATTGCAGAAGTCTGGGCAGTTATGTGT
>NW_022196898.1:91530344-91565894 GCF_008632895.1 Mastomys coucha
GAACAAAGAGAGATTACCAACAAAGAAAGCCAGGATCCAGGGGGGAGGGGACTGAATCTCAATGGGCTTTTAATTTGGGGAAAGAGGATAGTGTTGCTGAAAAGCATAGGGCCCTGCATGTACACACACCACAGGGGCCTGTCCTGTCTTAGCAGTTCAGATCGTGAAGTTTCCTCATGCTTTTTCTTAGTTGACTTACACTGTTCATCTTCTGGACCTTGCCGACTTTATCCGAGGTCCCAAACATTAACAAATGGAAACCACCTTAGGAGTAACAGAGTCCACACATCTCTGAGTCAACTCTCAAGTCTCTGAGACAGCGAGAGACTTGTTTTCTCTTAGCTGAAAGAGTTTTCTGTGCTTTCTGAGTTGCACCACTGCAGGCCAACACAAAGCTCTGCTGCAGAGAATACTCTCCTCCGTTAATCACATGCCTATTCCTCAAGCAGAGGCCCGAATGCACACATAAAGAAAGAGGCCAACTTGTCTCTCTACTTCTACCCCAAAAAGGTAGCCAGCCACTTGTGGGATCTGACCTGTGCCAGCTCAACATCTCAGAACACGGGCTGTCCAAGCAAGGCTCAGCGAGAGGAGCTCCAGTGCCTCTGCGGGGAACACACCCTGGGCTACTCACCACAGCCACGGGCAGAGGTGGGAGGAAGCACTAACCCAGAATTGTTATTTGTTATGCCGTAAATTGGGGAAATAATATAAAAGAACAGATTGGACTATGTATCCTGAGTCCTGGGCCTTCAGATGTTCTGGATTAGCCGGCTAATGACTCTGCCTATTTCAAAATGTTATCTGTTTTTTTTTTTTTCTTTTTTGTACTAATTTAGAAAGTTGGTACTTTAGTGTAACTGAACTTGGTGAAGCTAAAAATGTCCAGGCTTTTTTAGTAAGGTAGCTTTTTCAGTAAGGTAAGACTTTGGGGTCTGTTTTTCTCCCAAACAGGCACTTAACTCCCATTAGTACTAAACATCAAGGGGAAAAAGAAAGAACCCATATTTCTCTTTGTCTCTTTGTACCCAGCTCCAAGGGGAGGGAGGCAAGAAAGGAAGAAGGGAAAGAAAAGGAGCAAGGGGGGCAAATCAAAGGGGGATATAGGTTCATTTAGAAAGCGGAAATTAACAACTAGGATGCCCAAATTCCAGGGGGTGTCCACCTTTGCAAAGCAAGATGAGGAGAAAATGTCGAGACCATTTTGAATAATAATACCCCAGCCGTGGTTTCCTGAGAATTCTGTTTCTCCTCCATCCCTGGCATATACATTAAACCTATTTTGTACTTGTTATGGACATAATGATTCTAGACAACATAAGAAAATTTCATGATTTTTTTCTTATCATTTTTACTTATCTTCCTGTGAGCCAATTTATGCAGCTTAAACCATTGCTAAAGAAGATGCATCAAAAATTGTCCGTAATCATGACGAATAATAGCACAAAATGTTCGCCAGAAGCTGCTTTCTTATCATATTTTCATTAAAACATCTTTTCACCTGCCTTGCTTTGCCCATGTCTGGAACTTGCGTTGTAATCAGTCTTATTAACTGAGAGCATAAATATGATTTATTATGGTCTGATAATGGAAGCTACGTGGACCCAGAGAAGGGCTATATTGTCCTCTGATGAAATAGCTCTTTTCTCTCAAATGGAGAACTGTATCATGAGAACATGCAGAATGCAGTGAGTGATTATTTCCTCGGGGTGAGTGATGGAGAGACAGACAGAAAATCTCCTTGTTGACCATGACAGCCGCACAGGGTCCCCAAACCTCCCCGAGTTTGACAACCTGCAGACACTTTTGATGAACTGTATTCTTCTGTCAGAGACAGCCTGTCTGTGAGGAGAAAAGAGACCTTTATCACCGAATCGGCTATTATTGTCTTGATCTTTTATAAGCAATCACTAATGCACATGAATATAATATCCTTTCACTGAAGTGCCACGCATAATAGAAATGTAGTTAAAGGACCCTCTCCCCAGCTATGTAAATGTCCTCACGCCATAATTAAGAGAGATGGTTTGTGACTGATAGGGGAAGGGAAGAGTAATCAGATTGTTTTAGCATCATCTCCTTATTTTAAAGACTTCCACCTGAGGCAAAGAGCATTTATGGTAGCTATACGGAACTAGGTCAATTCCAAGTCTTAGGCTAAAAGGAAAAACAGTTTTGAATATGGTGTTACTGTTATAGTTTTTATTAAACATGCAAATGGCAGCTGGTTTTCAGCCAAGAGTGATTACTATGCTGATAGGCCTTAGAAGAAAATGAGTATGCCTCTCAAAATCCCTGTCTGAGGGTTACAGCAAGAACAAAGACCCATTAATAAACAGTATACTCGCACAAATGGGTCCTTGAGTCCCAAGAAAGGCCTCCAATAAGCTCACCATTTACCCATCTCCAAGAGTCTAAATAGGACCCCAAAACACCACACCAGTACACTTTTTTTCAATTAATAAATACATTTGAGGGCGAAATGCCTACAATTACTAAGCAATTAAATGTACTTCCTTTTTTGTGGTCCCTGGGAGCTCTCTCCATTTCTGAACTGTGAAGGATAGTGGAGCTGTGTGGATATGGTGGCAAGAGTTTCCCCATCTCACAGATAAAACCCAAACCAGGTTTGAGAAAGTAACCTAGTCTGAGTAGGCCAAAAGCTGGAAGCTCAGTCCCAGGGGCTCGCAGAAAAGAGAAAGGGGCATAACCCATAAACATCTTAATCTACCCTCAGCAAAACACAATACTTAATTTTTCATTAACCTCCTGACATATGGACACAGAGTAACCCCCACACCATCCACTAATGGGTTTTTACATGCCAATTACTGGAGAACACTCCGCAGCACTGGTGCCAAAGGGTTAATCGTTAGTTTCACACCATTGGGTGGTCGGAGTTGAAAGAGCAGCCCAGGAACCCAAAAGGGTGGATGGTAAAGAACTGGAGGCTAGGGCAAGCTCTCTCTGCAAGGAAAGTCGTGCCTCCCCCATGCCTCCCTTGGCAAACTGCCTTAGCATGATTTGAATATTATATGCATGCACAGGCACAGGTGTGCATATGTGCCTGTATATATTCATGTCTGTGCCTAGAAAAAAATCACCAAGTTGGCCTCCATGACTCATCAAAGGTAGATTAGACCAGAGAAACATTCACATTCTCTGTCTCTGTGTGTGTGTGTGTGTCTCTCTCTGTCTCTCTGTCTGTCTCTGTCTCTCTGTCTCTCTGTCTCTGTCTCTCTCTGTCTCTCTCTGTCTCTCTGTCTCTGTCTCTCTCTGTCTCTCTGTCTCTCTGTCTCTCTGTCTCTCTCTCTCTCTCTCTCTCTCTCTCTCTCTCTCTCTCTCTCTCTCCTCTAAGTCATGGCTTTCCCATGGAAATCAAAAATAAAATTTGCCATGTCAGAGGCAGCTGAGTTTTGAGAAGTGTTTGATCTCCCTTAAGAGAGAGATCTCTGAAGTCCTGCCAACTCTTGATTATCTGTTTGAAAGAGGCTAAGAGACAGAATGGGTAGATGCAACTCACAGATAATCTTCAAACTCCTGTTGGGTCTGTATTTTAGTTTGTTTCTGCACAAAATGTACCAGAGCATTCAACAGACAGAGCCGATTGGATGTTTCCCTTCGCCTTGTATGGTCAATCTTGTACTTGTCAACAGAGAGAAGAAACTGTCAAAACACTGGCAACAAGAGAGGAAAGGAAAGAAACTAAATACCCAGATAGTCAGCAAACTGGATAATCTGGCTCTGAATAACTGAGATGAATCTCATTTTAAAGGTAATATAAAAAAGACCCTAAGAGTGTCCCCATTTTCCAAAAACACCTTTTCCCCAGTCCCAAGAAAGCTAACAGAAGCACAAACAACAACAATCAAAACTCATGGGAGAAAAAAAACAAAAGGAAGTGGCTCCATCCACATGCTCTTCACTTATTCAATGCATGTTCTAGGTTGGACCACTTTCTAGAGGCAAAGCCGAGCAGTTGGAAGAGGGATGCGAGAGTCTGTGATCTGTGTGGCCGAGAGTGACATGGTGTTTCTGGTCTGCCCTGGCCTACAACTCTAGGAATCCATACAGCCTATTTAAAAATACACATAAAAATGAAAGTCAACATCCTCAAAAAGTCTAGCAGCAGTTCAGCACATTATCTTTTTTTTAGCACTAAAGTCACCATTCCTTACACCCCAAATTCTCAGGTTCATTTCGGACCAAAGCAAGAAGCTGCTGCTGAATGTGAGTATCCTCTGTTCTTCCCACACACTCACACAAATATTTACACACACATATGCACGGCCCTGAAGCTTAATTCCCTTATACTCTTAATTATATAATTAATTCCCTTAATTCTTATAGTCTTAAAGATTTGTATCTGTCTGATAGTTGGTAATGACCCCTTGAGGGACAGGACTACCCCCATTAGGACTTAAATGGATACAAGTTGTATACTTGAGCATCAATAAACTGATAGACAAAGTAAGTATATTGGCTGAAAATTATCATTTCCTCCATGGTCACTAAATGGCAAAGATCATTATGCGGAATATACATTAAACTATCAAATAGGAATTAAAATCTTCACCAAAATGTAGAAGGATCTTGGACATTCAGAAGTAAATAAGAGAAATGAGTGTATTGTAACAACCGTGTCCTTTGCTTTCATAGAAGATGTGTATATCGAACCCTCATAAGGAGCGGGTCCTTTGATATTCTAGATGGTCTGAATGGAAACACAGTGAAGCCACTGTAAGACAGGAAACATGCTACAGAACAGGACCATTACATTCATGGAATTTGGTACATTCTACCCAATATCCCTAGGATAAAGTCACCCCTGCCTGTTTCTACTGCCTCTTTGGCCCAAATAGAGATGATGTTAGGGTAGAAATAAGGATTTCATAAGCACACAGTGGCAAGGTGAGCGAGGATGAGCTAAGACAGAAGCAGTCGTTAGATGAGTAGGAACTAGAAGAGTATTAGTAAGTGTAGCCAGGCAAATCAAGTTACCTGAAAGAAAGGCCCAAGACAAGACAGTCCATCTCCCTACCAAAACCACAGGTAACTAACTGTACATTACTTTAGTTGATTTATTGGCCAAATCAGATCCTGAGCCTCTTCCAAGCCATTGAAAATATTTCAGATTTTTGTTGTTGTTGTTGTATTTTGATGGCAATGGAACATGAAAATCAACAAGAACAAAATCAACCCTATGCAAAAACACTCATCATTTGGCCCTGTGGTGGTTTGAATATGCTCAGTCCAGGGAATGGCACTATTAAGAGGTGTGGCCTTGTTGGAGTAGGTGTGTCATAGTGAGTGTGGGCTTTAAGACCCACATCGTAGCTTCCTAGTAGCGAGTCTTCCACTAGCAGCCTTCAGATGAAGATGTAGAACTTTCAGCATTGTCTGCATTATGCCTTCCTGGAAGCTGCCATGCTCCCACCTTGATGATAATGGACTGAACCTCTGAACTTGTAAGCCAGCCCCAATTAAATGTTGTTTTTATAAGACTTGCCTTGGTCATGGTGTCTGTTCACAGCAGTAAAACCCTAAGACAGCCCCCCTACCCAAAATATACCACATATCTGCTTTTTATGGTCAGAAAATTTAAGATTCCCAAACATGTTTGAAAAACAAGATTGAAATATAGAAGACTTCTTGAGTCTCTTAGTGGAAGAACATTTGGAAGTGGGCATCTACAACAACTGAATGATGAAAAATGGAGGCATTTCCCATGGAAGTGCACAGTGTAGACCTCGAAAGGGCTTGGGCGAGTGGCAGGCCCTTCATAAGGGGATCTGATGATGTATGTGTCAAGGACAGACGTCAACCTTCATTGCGCATTCATGGCTGGCTCCCCTCTCTGTACCTTCTTCTATGCAGTTAATTAGTTAGTTAGCTAGCTAGTTAGGTAGTTAGCTAGCTAGTTAGGTAGTTAGCTAGCTAGGTAGTTAGTTAAATAGATAGATAGTTAGATCTATTCACCTGCTATTCATTCTTCTGGATTTTTACTATCAGTTTTCAGATTCTACAATGAAGTCTCACAACTACTGAAAGTGATATTTCTCACCATTCTTTTCTACTCTTTGTTCCCTTTCTCATCTCATCAGTTAAGATTTTCTACAGCTGAAGCAAGTCTAGGAGAACGGTATCCATTGCTGGTCCATTCCACAGTTTGCAGAAATAATGGTTGCTAAAACAAACAAACAAACTTGGGAGTCAGGCCAAGCCAAGGGAAAGAAGGGCATTGTAAGTGGAGCTCAAAGTCAGTACTTAGGAAGAGTGTTACCAGTCTCCCAATCTCTGAGCTCTAGTCCAAGATGCCATGGACATCCAGGGCAATGACATTTCTAAAGAGGCTCCAGCTGAGTTCTCAAATTCCTAACTGTATTCCTTTGGCTACAGAAAAATCAGGCCAAATGTGAGGCAATCTCATTTCCCTGTGACCTTGTAATCCCTTACTCCTTTAAATACTTCCTTGGGGCTTTGCCAAGGTCTTCAGTTTTCATTCACTCCATCATGAAGGCTACACTTGTAGCTATAGACAATTATGTTGATTAAAGTGACATGCTGTCATCCCCTTGAAAGCTCCAGTCTTTGGAGAGAGGATTGGCTAAGTAGCTCTATCCAGAATGGAGAGTGGTTCTTCATCCACAGTCATTGTTTCCAGACCACATCACTCCTAGAATGCTTTACCTTTCTTCCTTTTTGGAGTGGGGAAGGATGGGATCGTGTGTATCTTAGGTTGATGTCATGTAGCTTAGGCTACGCCCTTGAGGCTGGCCTTGAACACCTGATGGACATCTTTCTGCCTCATCTCCCATGTGCTAATTATTGTAGGCATAAGCCACCATATCCAGTGATCAGGACTACTTCCTAACTTCCCCTTCCTTCTTTTCTTCCATCCTTCTGTCCCCCTCCCCTACATCCCCCTCTCTCCCTTCCTTCTTTTTTGTACAACTGTTTGCTTTGTTGGTTGGATTTTGAGATCCTATCTCACTGTATACCCTTAGCTGGCCTTGAACTCAACCTCCTCCTATCTCTGCATAGTAAGTTCTAGGATTACAGGCAAATTCCGCTATACCCAGCCTTACCTCCCCCTTTTGATATGTTTTAAACATATTAAATATTTAAACAAAATGTTCTATAACGGATACTATCCTCATATTCACCATCTGTTTTAAAGTTAAGAAGGTAGAAAAGCTTACACTTGGCAAAAATAAAAAAGAAAGGATGGAAGGGAGAACTGTAGGCAGGAATGTTTCCCTTCTGGGATTGTCTCTCAGGTGCAGATGGGTAATTCTGGCTGATTCCTGCTAATGGAGGAGGCACTGGGCAGAAAAAGCCAAATCTGCCCAAATTTCACCTTCTTCCAAAACCCTACTATTTGTTACTTGGACTACTCACAGTGGATACCAACAAGCTGTAGTCATCTATCCACAAACACAGTCTTCCAATAGACACATTAAGGAACTCTAACACAATTGGGAGGGGGGGTTGCATCACAAGTATAACAGTCTTCCTAATACAACCCATTCAAGTACACATATCTAAGACAGAATTGTGATCCTCTAGGACATTCTAGATAGAAGGTAGCGGCAGGCATGGGTCACCAAGGTGTTGCAATGCCATGACCTAGTTCTTCTCACCTCTGGTTTATTCTGCATTGATTTTAGTTTGAGGCAAGATTCTCATCCTGTGTGGGACAGCGAGCTACTAGCAGCTTCAAGTGTACATGGACCTTTTTACCAAGAAAACCTTGAAAAACAGATACCCCTGTGGTTCCCAGAGAGCATTTGATTTCTCAAAAGGACTCTTAAGATCTTCTTGGATCACTTGTTGACCAAAGGGCTTCGTTATTTGATTGACATCTCTACTAGAGTCTCAAGGGATGTGAGAAGAGCAGATCCCAAAGGAAAAGTTACCTTTTACCAGAATTTAGAAAAGAAAAAGAAAAAAAAAAAAAAACAGAGGCATCCTTACTTTTTACCTAAATCAGAAGCAGAAACTGTTGGAACTCATTAGCATCCCTTATCTCAACAGTGACATAACATCTACCTTCCCCTTCACCTGCTCCAAGTCCCACAGTGTGTGTCTGCATGGAGAGCAGACTATGCACTGGCTATGTGGATGAGCAAGAGCAGCTTCCAATGGTTTCTTCATTGCTGTGACTGTCCATCATGTAAATAAGTCGTTTACTGACTTGAGAACTCACTATTTACTCAATAACCCTTGATGGGAAACCATGATCCCTTCACACACTATTATAGAAGTACATAATTACAGGCTTTTCAAATGGTTACTTCTCTTAGGCATTTGCCTGTAATAGCTCCTTCAAGACTGTTAAGCTCTTATCATTTGAAGACCCAAGTAGAAAATATTTAGTTCACTCCTCATTGACCTGATAGTGAACAAGTTCATCCCTAAGATGATGCCGTCCTCCTGCGGAAGTCATGCTCAGGCTTGAGCTATTTGGTTAGGAAATCCAATTGCTATCAGATGACATTCACCTCATTTAGTAATTAAATATTGACACTGAATGATCAGAGGTCACTTTTTCTTTAGTCCCTCCTGAAGGCAATCTTGTCCTTACTACTTGCCCTGATCTTATTTCTATCTAGTGACCTTTCCTATGGAAGTAAAATGCCAGGAGGTCCTACTGGCTCCCGTGTATCTCATTCTTAAGCAGGAGACATAATTCTTATTTTAATGCAAAATGAGCTTTTATGCACAATGAACATCTTATTCCTGAAGAGGAAACCAGAGTCAGGATCAGGGAATTCAAGCACCTGTCTCCATCATAGACAACAATGTCATGTGATATGTGCTGCATTGTAATGTACAGATGCTCCTCAGCATACAATTCAGCCACATCCTAAGAAATCTGTCACAAGTTACAATTACCCTAAGTTAGAAATGCACCCTCTCTCCCTGACTTACTGAACATCACAGCTCATCACAGTACCCTGGATAGTGTCAGCCCCTTGTCTTTGTGGTCATGTGGCTGATCTTGAGCTGCAGTTAACAGCCATTGTCCATGTCAGTCACAGTAGCATCACACACTCCCCCTTACCAGCCTGGATAGAAAGGTCAAAATGTGGAATTAGATTTCTACTACAAACACATTGCTTTTCCACCATGGTCAAGTTAAAATGTGGTAAGTTGAAAATGAGGGACTTCCCGTGTATGCTTTAGCCTCCTCTGGGTGCTAGGACACACTGCTTTAGACTAGTTAATTTATAGAAACAGAAATTGATCACTCATAGTTCTGGAAGATGAGCTATCAAGGATTCAGAATCATAGAATGGGTGTCTAGGGAGGGCCCATTCCATTATATATCATATGTTCTGCATGTGGCTACATGATGACTTGGGGAAGAACACTCCCCAGCCCCCTTCTAAAAGTCTTCATCCTCCTTTTCAGGGTCCCACTCTCAGGGTCTGTTTGCCTCCTATAGGCCCTGCCTCTTGATAGTATTAATTGGGGGTTAAGATTCAACGTAGGAACTGGAAGAGTATACAACATTTAAATCATAATATTATTTAATATGTTTGATTCAATCATTGCTGTTAATGGTCTCACAATAAAATTACTTGGATAGCATGTTTCAATGGATCTCAAGGTCCATAATAAAAATCTGTCTTGGTTACTCAAGGTTTCAAAGATTGTACATCAAGGCTGGCTGGATCTCTCCAAGAAGCCATCAAGTTTGTGGGCTCTACCTCCAGACAAAGAAATACAGACTATTAATGGTTGCTGAGAGGGGAGAATGAACCTTTCTCAAGGAAGAATCCCCTAATTGGTTGCCCAAATACAGAAGTAGTCAGCCCTGAAGTCATATACTCTTAAGGCACACCAAACATACTCAGAAGGTTGTGTGTATGTAATTGTGTGTGTGTGTGTGTGTGTGTGAGAAAGAGAGAGAGAGAGAGAGAGAGAGAGAGAGAGAGAGAGAGAAAGAGAGAGAAAGAGAGAGAGAGAAACAATAATAATCAAAAAGAAGCTATCAATTTGAGAGGGAATGGGAAGGAGTGGGAGGAATAGGTGGAAGGGTCAAAGGTGGGGTTGAAGGAGGACAGAAAAGAGGGTGAAGAAATATAATTATATTTTAATTTAAATTTTTTATTAAAAAGGGAAACTATTAAGTATTTACAACACTGTCAAAGGTACATACTACATAAGGCAAGGGGGATACAAAGATAAAAAATAATGTTCCATCATGCTTGCTTACCTCCAGTGGAACTCTCTGACTACAAACCAATCTCACCATTCTCAGAACCCTTTCTCTGGTCTTCCTCATCCAGAACATCTCCCTGAGTCCCAACACGGTGCACCTGTCAGTCATCTGCCTTTGCTATCTTTCAGCATAAAATATCTCTCCTTTTCCTTACTAAAGGGTCACGTCTTCAATGAAGTTCACCATGATTCATCTAGGAAGACCTATTGTTTCCAAAATATGTTCTATAAAGATCAGTATCATACCATATTCACTTGTTTGGGTGCAGTTTTGTGTGTGTCTGTGTGTGTATGTGTGTGTGTGTGTGTATGTGTGCAGAACATTCCCTGCCTCGTTATACTGTGAACTCCTAAAGGTCAAGATTATGTTTCATGGCTCCTTTGCAGGGCCTTCCCAGAGAGCCTAGCACAGACAAATTAGTAGGTCAGTGGTTCTCAACCTGTTGATCATGACCCTTGTGGGCTTCAAATGACCCTTTCACAGAGGTCGCATATCAGATATCCTACATATCAGATATTTACATTAAAATTAATAACATTAGCAAAATTACAGTTATGAAGTAGCAACAAAAATAATTTTATGGTTGTGGGGGGTGGTGTCTCCTCAACAGGAAGAACTGTAGTAAATGGTCATAGCATTAGAAAAGTTGAGAACCACTACTCAAAGTCATTTTCTTTGATTCCTTTGGTCACATCAGCATTTTAGAAGACTTGTAGGAACATTATGGGGTTTAGGGGTCTTAATGCATAGAACCAACGCTGTCAGGCCACATTTAACAACAGACCAGCCTCTCATCCTTGGTGAAGCTCGGGACTCCGTAGTGTGGACCCAATAAAAGAATGGCTTGCTTAGTGAGTCAGGTTTCGGGCTCTACAGACCCTCAAGAACTTGCTGTGTCCTGTGCCCAGGACTCACTTCTCCCACCACTTCTCAAGGGTACCTCTCTATCAATGCTTCTGCTCAAATATCACTTTAACAGAGCCCTTCCCTGACCCTGACATCAGAAACAGCACCTCTGTCATCTACGTGGTTGGCTGTAATTCTTCAAAGAACTCAATGACCACCTGACATCATTTGATGTCTATTTACTCTTCCTTAGCATCTATTTCTCCCCATTCAGGCATCAGGAATCTGAGAGAAATATTTTACATTTTGGAGCCATGTGGTTCCCATTTTAAGGGCTTGACTTTATTACTGTAGCAGGTAAGAATCATCCACAGTACATAAGTAAGCAGACACAGTAATGTTTCAATAACTCTTCAATGATGACTTGGCCATGAACTTCCAGCTGCTGCTCCAGTAGAAATCTCCACGTTCCCTGAGAACACTGTCGTGTTTATCCCTGGACCCTAAGCACTGGTACATAGTAGGTCCTTGGTAATTTTTAAAGAATGTATAAGAGAACCAAGTCCTATGGTAAACCAAGGCAAAGGGATTTACATCATGCCTACTTGTGATCTGTGATTTCAAAAAAAAAATCTCATCTGAGATTTGTGATTAAAAAAATCACAATGAATCTTTAATAAGTATTTTCAGATGAGATTTCCAAACTTGTAGGTTTTGGGTAAAACAGGTTGGCCTCAATAATAGGACTGGTCCTTGTTCAATCAGTAGAAAACTTGAACAGAAGGCAGAAACATGCTGTCTCCAAGCTACTCCACCCCATGTCCCAGCAAGTGGGAATTCCTCCAGCAGATGGTCACTGGGCTTGAATCACAATGTTGGCCCCTCAGTCTACTAGCCAGTCTGAAGATTCTAGACTTGACGGCCTCCGTAGTCTCATTAGTTAAGTTAGTCAAGTCCTTAAAATCAGCTAACAGACAGCTGGACACGTCTGTTTTTGATCCTTTGGGGTGACTTCATTGATATTCTGATACACGCAGGAGGTTTGCTCCAGTGGTGATGGTGGGAGCTAGATGATTCTTCTGAACTGGAAGCCCTCCTTCCTCATCACAGCAATTGTCCTTTATGTCTTACAGCCTTCCAAGAAACCTTCCATCCTCCCTTTGCAAGAAAGAGTCTTCTAAGCCTGGCCCTGACCCTCCTCCACATCCACACCCCGGTGCCTCTAATGGGCATGATACACAAGAGCCACAGTCTGCAGCCCACTGCTCCTTATCTCTGCCCTAGGGATCCATGTTCTCAGACGTCCATACCTTTGCATCTGTTGTAGCTTCCCTGAGTAACATCCACCTCCCTCTCATCTGCCTGGTTCCTAGTCACCCCTGATGCTTCCCTTGAAATCTCCCTAGATTTCAAGAACTAGACTAGAACTAGGAAGGCAGCCCTGCTATGCCGTCACCTCCTCCAACAGCCCCCTGCATGGTTGATGTTGGCTTACTTCTGTTCCCCCCAGAGAGTTTCCACCTCCTCCAAGGCAGACTCCCTGTTTAGCTCCCCACCCACATCTTCCCACCTCACAGGCGCTGTCTGTGTCCAACCTGTAGTGAAGACATTAACAGGCAATTAGATGGATAAACAAACAAAATATTTGAAGGAATTAAACTTCCTGTAAGATGGTGTCAGTTCATCTGAAATCTGCAGGAATTGGCTTAGCCTTGAGAAGGGAGAGGAGTAATCAGAACTCCGAGTTTTGAGCAATCTCCCAGAAAGCTCAGACTGCACAGAGCTCTGGGCCAGCTGGAGGAAGGAAGGCACTAGAAGGACTCATTTTCCTTCCTAGCTTCTCAAAACCCTATGAAGACTATCATAGGTGGGCACTGGGAGCTCATGGGAGCCCAAGCAAAGCATGCAGCAATTTGAGCACTGCAGCTCAGCTCCCATTACAGGAGAGATATAGGGGCCTGGGTCTCTATTATTTTAATAGAGATCAATAGAAAATGGGGATTGATTGGCAGCAGGGCACAAACAACTCTGCTAAGACATGTTTGGTTCATATAAGCTGATTCTGGTGCTGAAGAGAACTCCAGTGGTAAAGCGCAGGTGGAACAAAGTCAAGGACCTGAGTTCATTTCCAGAAGCCATGTGAAAAAGTCAGGCAGAGGTAGGTGGGATCCCCAAGGCTTGCTACCCAGCAAGAAAAGCCTGACTGCCATGTCTCGGTGTCTTGAGAAGTGACATTTGAAGGTGACCTCTGTCTTACACACACACAGGCAAATGCACACATAGACACACATATACACACAGGCAAACACACACACAGACACATACAAGCAAATGCACACAGAGACACACACACAGGCAGACGCACAGAGACACAGACACACACAGGCAAACACACAGACATACATACACACACACACACACACACACACACACACACACACACAAATTCCCACCTAAGTGAGAGGAGCTCTTGTCAGTAGCCCTGTGCTTGAGGGTGCACTAGTGTTCAGAGTGTCTCAGGCTTTAAGCTTCCTGGTTCCATAGCTGAAAAAGCCTTTTTGGAGACTTTATGTTTCATGCTGTTATTCCTCGGGCCTCAGTTTCTGTATCTGTAAAACAGGAAGAAGAGCTCCAGGCACCTGTCATGCAGGAGGGTGATGAAATGAAGCAGGCAGCCTTTGTATGGCGAGTTGCATTCCCATGACTTCCGCCGTACGTAGTCTGCTGCAAAGTCGTATTATTATTACTTCTGAAAATGCCAGCTATCATCCAAAAGGGTTATTTCAATCACAAGGCTTTCTTCAGGAACACTTCATAAAGGAAAAGCGAAAGCATGCACATTCTCCTTGGAACTATCATAATTAGTCCCAGTAACAGTTGGGCCTTTTTTCCCCCAATTCATTTATAGTCAGATTCTGCAAAATTGAAAACATCCAACATCTGGCCTGAAAAACTCATACAAAGACAGAAAGGCCCACATGGGCATGGGTGGGCTTTGGTGGCATGGGAGACAGATGTGCCTTTTGCCTCAACTACTCTTTTCAACCTTTGGGGGAGAAATTCAACTGAGTTCTCATGCTTATCAAAACCCTAAGTTTTTGGGTTTCATCTCTAAATTTTCAAAATATCTTGTCAACTATTTATAAAAGTATGATTATCCCAGAAATTTGTAGAAAAGAAATCTTTTAATTGTGTGTGAGCTGAAGACAAATATCACTCAGCAAATCATACTTAAGCATTAGGACCTGACTTAAGTCCCTAGACGCCACAGAAGAAGCTGGGTGTAGTAATGGCCATTTACACCCCAGAAATGGGGATCCCTAAGGCCTACCGGCCAACCAATACAGACATATTGTGAGGAACGATGCCTGAGGTTGATCTCCAGCCTCTACATGTACATGCAATCGATGCATGTATGTACACACCACATAAGTATATGCATGCACATAGACACACACAAATAGGTAAATAATAGAATAGAGAACTCATATAATCTAGTAGTAGCCACATAAACATTTTGGGGTACTAGTTATCAAACCTTTAGCCTTATATATGCAATACATGCTCTCTACCACTGAGATACATCTCAAACCCCTTGATGCAAGTATTTACAGTGACCCCCCCAAAAAAATGTTGACAGCTACTGCCTGTATATTGTGAGCAGATCCTGCTTAGCTCGTTGGCAGTATTATCTCATTTAATCTCTGCATTCAATCCTTGAAGGAAGTACTGTTATTTGCCTCACTTTACAGGTAAAAACAAAAAACAAAAAAACAAAAAAACAAAAACACTCCATTACTACAAGAAAAAAAGTGAAAAAAGTGTTTCGGTTAATGGTTGAAGAAAATTTTCACTTAATACCACCTTTAATACAAGAGAAATCCAAGATGGTTGTCAATGGTGTGAAGTGAGTGCATCCATACTAGGCCACGCCCCTGTGGGAAGGCTTCTCAGACCCTTTAATACCCCTCCCAGAGATCAGAGAGTTTGGGCTTCCCTAGCAAGCCTGCCGGCACTTGCTCCAGTTTCTGCCATCTTTTTCCATTCCAGGGGAAGGAAAACACACAGACACGTGCACACACACATGCACACACAAGCACACAGACATACACAGACATACACAGACACACACACACACACAGACACACACACACACACACACACACACACACGCGTGAGCACACGAACTCAATGTAACTTTTTTGGGCTCTTTGCTGAAGAAATGCTGTCTCCAGTTGCCATTGTTTTCAGCATGCCACCCAACAGCTTCATTCTAGAAGCTTCCCCTACAAAGTCAGGGAATTTACAAGATTGCCACACAGGCTGAGGAAAAGCTGGTGGGGAAACTCCTCGGGAAGGGCTTTGTGAGCAAGGATAAAGAGAGTGCGCTAGCACTGCCTCGCTTCATAAAGAAGAGAACACTGTACAACAAAACCTGATTACAAAATTCTCGCTTTACAAGCTCTAGGTAAGATGCGCCATCCTGGGGAGGCTCTGTCCCGGCTGATTGCCTGTGTCATGCACTTTCTGAGCAAAGACCTGGTTCCACTCCCAGGGCCGGGTGAGATAAAACCGGAAGGGTTTGTGTGCACAGCATTTAACTTTAAACATTTCTTCGTGGAAATTTACAATGCACATAATTTACATATTCAATACCAGTGACAATTTACTTCTCCCATCTGAACAGGGCTTTCAACTATGCCACTTGAACTAAATTAATAAACAGTAATTACAGAATGTTGTGTGAGCTAGCTGTTGATGTTGAGCAGATTCTAATCAACACCTTCTTTTAAGGGCCAATTAAAGCTGAATGTATGCAATATAAACATCTTTGAGTATTTAGACATGAACTGCAGAACAAGGTAAAAAAAAATTTAAAATCTGAACAATTAGACTGGGATGCGCCCGTCAAACCTGGGGAGACAGACCCTTCTGAGCCAGTCTCTGAGGCCACGTGAATTTCTTCAAATGAGATTTTTGTAAAGTAGTGAGGGGCTTCGAGAACTCCCTGGACCAAACCCCATCCGTTCAGAGATTTCACCAGTATCCCCTCTCCTTCTCCATATGCTTCAGGTTTCATGGTGTTGCTTTCTAAATCGCCTCAAACACTTTTCTCCTTAATTCGTGTGCATCTCAGTGAAAACTTAATCTCCATATTTCTGACTCATTTATGTATAAATCATTGACGTGTTATTCGGTAGCTAAGAAACCTTTCCCTAGGCCTCATCTCTGACCACCCAGGCGCTTCACGTGGTATGGAGATTGCCCCAGGCTCCACAATGGGAGAGTACATCCTTAAATAGCAAACACACAGATCACAGAGACGGGATTAGATACTGTTGGGGTGTAGAGAGAGATTGGACAGCCTCTCAGCCCTTGCCATCCTCATGTTCTAATGTCGTGTGCAAAAAGGAGAGGCGAGGAGCTGTTTCAGCAATGGTCCAGAGCTCTGAGTATCGTGCCGAACTGCACAAGTGATGCTCATCCTTGGGAGTGAGCGGGTTCTTCCAGGGATGGGAGGAAATGGGAACCATGTTTCTTCATATAAGAGAGAGGAGGCAATCCTCCATCCAGGTCCTTGAGAAGCCCAACATGGGCCTGGTCTTAGGAACAATAAGGATGTATTCATAGGCCTTGTGGCCTACAATTCTCTTTTTCCTTTCTACCTTAGATCCCAAGGATGTACCACCCTGTGCTCCTCGGGCTGACTCTTGTACTTACATCACACCCATGTCTGTCACCTCTTCTTATAGGTAGACCACTTCTCTCTCCTCTCTCCTGGGCCTGGTCTCATCCCTGACTATTCAAGTCAGACTTCAAGTCCAAGCTCTCCTTAATCTCATTCTCCCCTTGCCCCCAGCCCCACCCTCGGGTCCTTTCATCTCCATGTATTTCTCTGTCTTTCTTGGTCTTTCCATTACTCCAGCCTCTTAAGGTCGATATTGTGTGAGACTAGATCTTAGGTTGCTTTGAGGCATCTCTCAGGAGGGCTGACTTTCGTTAATCACCACTGGTTCTTATCTCTACAGATAAGGGGTGCACGTGTCTCCTTTGCCCCACCCTCGGCTAGATTACAAACAAGCCAGAGACAGAGATTTTGTGCGTCCCAGAGCTCTCCACAGCATCCGGCATAGTACTATTTATGTGAGCAAGTGATAAACGAATATTTGTCGAATGAATATGAATGAAGCTTTCTTTAAAGTCAACAAAATGAAAGTCTCTGTTTGGCTTCAAATATTTTCTCAATAAAATTTGGAAGTATAATGATAGACTCTGGGCTAGAAATCAAAAATTTAAGATAGTTTCTTATTTACTAGTCTCATATTAAAAGCTGGGGAGTGATGGAGCCATGGGACTGGAAGGGGCCGGGGAATTATTTAGTGCCATTACGTTATGCTCCTTGGAACAGGCTGTACTTTCAAAGAGTAGTTGCTTGCCCCATGCATGGTAGTTACCACGGTGATGATAATAGTAACTGACCGCTGAGTGTTCCCACCTAGAAGGGAAGGACCGTGACTCTCCCTCTCAAGCCTGCCTGGGACCTGGAAGTTTCTGAGGTGCAGGTGAGGATGTGCTTGGGGACACTTAGCACCAGCGAAGGTGTCTTGGCCTTCCTGCTTCCCATCCGTTTGGTGAGTTCCGTTATTCTTTTTCTCTTTGCACACTATGTTGTCCCCTGGATAACCTCATCTGTTTCCTTCTTGTCCTCCTCCTCCTCCTCCTTCTTCTCAGTATTTCATGGGTACGAGAGATGCTCTGGCAGGGCAGCTCCAATCCTCACACCTCTCTTGAGAGACAGGTGTCCTGGAACAGCCTCCACTGCCATGTACCCATATACACCTCCGCGCTGCAGCCTGTTAAGACAGCCTCTTCCTCACAGGTGGTATCATTCTCTGCTCTGTACCCAAGATCTGGGGTGACACAGTGTAGAAGACAGAGCAGGAACTTTGGACTTTAAGAGGAGTGGACCCCAAACGTCTACGAACCATTGACTCATCATTGTACCTCAGTCTAGTTCCCCACCTGGAAACAGAAATACATTAGCAAAGGGATCACATACTAAACTTTCAAGAGATGTCTGTTTCCTTCCCATTAGTTTTGCTTTCTCTCCTCTCGCCTCTCTTTTCCCTCCACATTCCTTTGCTCATCTTCACTTCATTTATTTTCTCCTTCCTTCTTCCTGTCTCTTTCCCTCCTCCCTCGCTTTTCCCCTTCCCTTCCTCCCTTTTGTCTTACCCCTGTTCATATACTTTCTCCTCCTTCCCTTCATCTTCTTCTCCCTTCCAGCCTCTTCCATCTACCGCAACAAACCAGCCCTCGAATGCCATCAGCCATGAATCCTAAGGCCCTCCTGTTCCCAACCCTGCTTACATTACCAACTCACTGTGATAGTTTCCAGTCAATTTTTCCTACCTTCAATTCCTTCCTTGCTAGTCTGAATGGTTCTACATTCCCAGTTCTCTAAGACCCACTTCCTGCATGTGACATTTGCAATCGTTCCTCATTGTCTCCAAAGGAAAACCCAAAGTCCTTGGCAATATATTCAAGACCCTTTATAATCTACCCCAAATGTCCTAGTCTAGCTCTGGCTCTGGAACATCCCCTAACTTTCAGCAGAGTTCTTATCAGTATTAGGCTATGCTGTGTTCTCAGTACCTTCAAAGGTTCTGTTCCCTCTCTACCTGGACCCCTGTCCTATTCAACATACCTGCCAAACATCTGTAGAACATTCCTGACATTGGTAAATAGGAGTTCTTAAAAACTCTTCCCTGACCTACACAGGCTAGTTACCCAGCTCCCTCTGAGCTTCCAAATGCTCTAATTAATCGTGGTTCTTGGCTCCTTTCCACCCGTGTTACCTCCTGAGTCTTGGCTTTGCTTCATATACTCTTACATCCCTACTGGTGGCATTCCCCCCATGAATTCAAATTTCTTCCATCTTGGCATTTTTGCCTAATTATAAGCCCATGCCACAGTAATTCCTCCTGTGACTGGGGAATATTAACTTTCTAGCTCAGCCTTTGGTATGAGAAAACCCAAATTTCTAGTCTTAGTTTCACTGCATATTAATTTTTACAAACTTAAAGAACATGCCCAAGGTTCCTGGGCCTTTAAGTGACTCTTCCTCATACAGTTCTTATAAAATTAAATAGCTGGCCTCAGGATAAACATAGATGTCAACAGGCTTAACTTTCATGGCCAATTGACTTCCTACAGAGTGTCAAGGTGATGTAACCAGGAGAGAATTATCCTTTAACAAGTAGTGCTGAGATAATGAATATCAACCTTTAAAAAGTATGAAATTAGACCCTTTATATCATATATAGTTAACTCAAAATTGATCATAGTCTTAATTATAAGAAATAAACAATAAAAATTTTTAGAAGAAACTATAGGAATAAATCTCAATGACTTTGGGGTGAGCCATTTCTTAGCTATGACATCAAAGGCATGTAGTAAAAGAAAGGGACTGGACTTCATACAAACTAAAGAGCTTTTATGTTTTAAAGGGCATTGTCAAAATAGAAAGACAACTGAAGAATGGAAGAAAACAAGTATAAATTACATATCTAATAACAGTTTGTATTCTGAATAGATGAACAATACTTACAACCCAAGAAGAGAAAGACAAACCAATAACCCAATTCAGAAAGCAGGGGAAGGATTTGAGTAGATGTTCCTCAAAGACCACATCTATGGTCAACTGCCCATGAGAAGATGGTTAGCATAGGCAGTGCTAGGGAACTGCAAATCAAAGGCACAAGGTGCCACTTCACACCCGCCAGGGCAGGTAAAGTAAAGAAGGCAGATGATAACAGTGTACCACTTGCTTAAAAAGTTAAACATAGAGTTACCATATGATCTCGCAAGTCTACTCCTAGGTAAATATCCATGAAAATCTAAAACATATGTCCACACAAAATATTGCCATAGTAACATTACTCGTAGTAGGCAAATACAGAGACAACTCAAATGTCCAACAAGCTGGCAAAGAGAAAAATATAGAATAGCCATACAATGAAATATTATCTTTCACTAAAAAGAAATAAAATAGAGATACATATTACAGCATGGATGAACCTTGAAAGCAGGCTAAAGAATACAAGTTTGCCACACATGTATTGAATGATTTATACAAAGTATCTGAATAAGCAAAACCATAAGTAAAGAAGAGTACTAGCTGTCAGAACCTAGTAAGATGAGAGAAATAAATAGGAAGTGCCTACAGATTGTTAGGTGTTTGTATGTGTGAAGGATGATGATCCTCTGGAATTTTCTAGTGATAACAGCTTTTGAACCCTATTCGTATATAAAAAGCCATGAATTATATTACAGGGGTGAACTTTTGATGTGTGAATTATATCTCAATGGGGGTTTTATAAACTAGTTAACATTATCTTTTATATTCTAAGATTCAATGAGATTCTTGGTGCATGATAAGGCACACAAATGCTTGCTATGGTGACACACATCTGCTGTTGCTGTATTGTTCTAGCTTGATGCTCTGTCTGCATTTTCTGTTCTCCACCCTAGAACATGAGCTTCTTGAAGACTGGGTGAGGGATTTGTGAGTCCTGGTCATTATCCTTCAGGTTCTGTTTGGCCTGAACTATTCTGAAATAAACAAATCTTCAGAAATGAATCGACCCAAACTCAACAACATAGAATATGTCAGCCCTAATCAAGAGCAAATATTTAAAATTATTTATATTCTGAATCACAACTTTCCAGAGGAGTGAGAGGAGTGATGGCTAGAAGGCATCACACCATGAGGGCATCAGAATAACACACAGGATCCACCCATGCCGCAAGAAAGGAGAGTCCCGCGTGCAATTCTTTGCCTCTTCTTCAATCCACCTCCTCAGATTAAAGCACATCATCCCTTGGGAACAGCCATGACACTGCCTCTTCCTGCCTCTGAGGCTTCTACACTGCTCTATGTCTGCATCGTTGTCTCTCTTGATTACTAACTCCCATAAGCCCCTTCAAAGACTCAAGGGAGCCATTTGTGTCTCCTCAAGTTCCTTCACTCTTCCATCCATGGAACCTTCGTTGAAACTGCTTCCAGCTACCATAGCCAAACATGTTGTTAACGGCACTCTTGGTTTCTGATGGGCCAGCTGCAACAACAACTAGAACAACCACCAAAATACGGAACAGAGACACCACATCACCTGCAGCTATACACAAGAGCATTTGTATCTCATCTGCTTTGGAGTAATTTTAAGATAAGATGTAAGGAGTACTGAGAATTTACCTAGCAAAAGGTATCTGGTGCGTGAACCTTTGAAACCATACGCCAAATGTTGGGGTCTTTGTGCATTTTCCTGGGGAAGAAGATCCATTCGTTTCATAAGATTATTGAAAGCAACTCTGACTCAGCAAAGGTAAGAGTCGACCCCTCTGTAGAAGCACAGGCTACACCGCACCGAGCATCTTCCAACACTAACTGTCATGATCTACATCTTCTGACCTCTGTGTAAAGAAGCAGAGCCTTGAGAATCCAGGTCACCTCTTACCTATTTTTCCTTTCTTTCACATAATGTCTCATTGGTGTTCATGTATGCAAATTATTATTTTTTTAGTATTCAAACCATATCTTGGGCATAATATTACCTACTTCTAACACCGAAGGGGCCGGTAATAGGGTTTTGCAGCTGAGAAAAATTGTTGACCTTATGACTTCCTGTGAAATGACAACAGATTATATACTGGCACATGTTTTCAAGCACATTTTGTTATTCTTAGAGGTGTGTTTTCCTATCAGCAACCAAAGAAAGTAGTTAGTTAAATATACAATAAACATGTATATTTATTGATTGGATTTGGGTTTTGGGGTTTTTGTATATCCACTGTATAACTCAGGCTTATAGCAATCCCCCTACTCAGGCCACCAACTGCTAAATCCACAGGCATGTGCCACCAAACCTGGCTGGGTGGTGCATTGTTTTTATTAAATTCCTCTAGAAATATGTGCCAAAGTACAAAAGTTCTCCCCTTTTGCATTATTTTCAGTTTCCTATTCCTTGTTGTATATGTCAAATGGGAAGATCAAGAGAAAAGACTCTGGGGTCCCAGCATCATGAAGAAGCAGAGGGTCTTCATGTGGATATAACCACTAACAGTTATCAACTGCTATTACCACTTCATTTCATTAGGCGTCAAATGAATAGCACCCAGGTAAGGCTAGAGTGGATGGATGCAAAGAAGAATAAGCTATATTTTCTGCCCCAGGTTGGTAATTGTGTTGTAGGAGAGACAAATAAAAACTAAAGAGAAGCAATAAAAAATCAGACTGATTGTTGAAGCATCTCAAAGAGAAGGGAGGAACATGGAATCATCAGTCCTCGAATTTGACTACAATTCCTGGTAGAACTCTCTGCTCCTGATAGCTATGCCTTGTCTCTTTCCTTAAAGAAAGCAAGAGAGTAACAATGAAAGTGTGAGGGGGCCTCTCACTACAGCTTCCATGTCCCCTCTCTTCTACCCTCTTTCCCTTCCTCCATCCCTTCCTTCCTCCCTGCCATCCACCCTTTTTTCCATCCCTCCTTCTTTTCAAGCATTTGTCTTCCTCACTGTTCTTTGTCCGATGCAGTAAACACCAGCCCTGCTCAGCTTTCCCTGAGCTAGCTTCTTCTGCTCTGCCTTCTTCTCCTTCTCCATCACTCCATCACATGGTCACCCTTTCACCCCAAAAGTATGAGCCTAGCAGCTCGGCTGTCCAAGGCCGGTACATAGGTGTCATGTTGGTCCTAGAGCTGCAAAGACCTAAAGACAAGCAAGTCACCTAGCCGAAGCTTCCTCACCAGAGTCTAAAGACAAGCCAGTCACCTAGCCGAAGCTTCCTCACCAGAGTCTTGGCCTCCAGGGGCCTATCCTATCTCCACGTTATATCCCAATTTTATTTCTCCCACTTCTCTCTTCTATTTTTGTTTTCATCTCAACCACTATTAGAGACTTCCTATGAAGGGAAATTATCTAAGATAGAACAGGAACATTAAAAGCCTCAGTTTTCTTGAAAATTATTGAACTCACAAGGGTTCCATTTGGGTTTTGAATTTTGAGAACTGTCACAAGAAACTATTTCTTTTCTAATCAGAATATTTTAACCTTTTTCCTTTTGGCACTCCAGATTCTGTTTTTGTTTTGTTTTTTGTTTGTTTGTTTTGTTTTTTGTTTTTTTGTTTTTATTTTTTTAATCCTTGGGCTGTTGAGTCTTTCATGAGCTCCAGTCAATGACAGATCATGAAGCAGTGTCTCTCTACGTTCCAAAGCTTAAAATATGGAGCCCACTCAAGGAAGCCCAGAAGCAGCTGATACCCACAGTTCTGTACAGGCAAGTCTGTGTACATTTCAGGGGACAGGACATGTTAGACACTGTATGTCATCTGCTGATGACCCACCTATATCACAGAGCTCTTAACTCTGTGTGACACCAGAACTAACCACACTATTGCATTTCCACTGCATTGAAATGTGGCGACTCCATGCTTGCTGTGTGAATTGACTTGCTGGCAAGACTGCAAAAGACCATAGCAAAGCAAAGCTGAGCAGCATCTGGAGCCATACCGCGGTAGAGTAGCATCTGGAGCCATACCGCGGTAGAGTAGCATCTGGAGCCTACCGCGGTAGAGCAGCATCTGGAGCCACACCGCGGCAGAGAGCCCACCTCTTGGGACAGGGGATGAAACATCGTGCTTTGCAAAGGTTGTATGCTAGGCCCAAACCCATTCCCTAGTTCTAGAAGTAGAAAGGATGAGAAAAGGGGTTCAGGAGATGATTCAGGGGGCAGAGCATTTGCTGAACAAATATTAGGACATCAGTTCTGAAATCATCACAGGTAAAAGGCTGGTTGTGGCCACATCTGCAACCCTAGCACCATGGGAAGCAGACACAAGAGGGTTGCTGGAGCTTGCCCCCCACCAGTCTAGGTAAAGGTTCAGTGAGAGACTTTGTCTCAAGGAATCAACGTACACAATGAGAGAGCATGACCTTCCATGTCTTCCTATACTTTGTTTAAACACCCTGACTCATGTGCACATACAGTGCAGACACATACATACAGATGGACAGCAAACACACAAACATACAACCACACATGCACACATGCAAACACATATGCATACATACATATATACACAAACACATATACCCAAAATCACAAAAATAGCGGACGCTTTTAAACTCTCCTTCATTTTCACAAAGTTGTCATATATCTGGTGTTTTGTGTGAAATCTAAGATTACAAGAGGGGTGAGGACTAGGTATCCTCCTTATAAGGAAAAGAAAGAGAGAGGAGTGGGAAGGAGGAAAGAAGAGAAGGGAGAGAAGGAGGGAGGAGTGAAGTAAGGAAGGAAGGAGAGAGCATAAAGGAGTGGTTTAAAATTGTGTCTCTGGTCAAAGCCAGAAGACTGTAACCAGAACCAGGTGCCCACAGTATTTAAAGCCCACAGTCTGTCCCTGGAGCTTAGAACTTAGTGTCGTTTAGCACATTAGAAGATAGTAGCCACTCTTTGACTTTACCCAGGTTTTTTGACATTACCCAAAATTTTATTTTCATTAATCAACTTGGTCAATAAAGAATTTCCTGCTGCATGGGGATCAGCAAACAAGACACTGTTGGAAACCCTGCGTGGGTGGTAACGGAAGCATGGACATTTCGGTTCCTACGTTGGCACTACCAACAGGGAGATATTTTATTTCACTTTCCTGAGCCTCAGTTTCCTTTTGTTTCAAAGTAGACTATTTGGGCTCATAGCTTACGGTACTCCAGCTCTGATTACCCGTGACTATATTCCATGGGCTCTATTTGAATATTCCCTTCTCTTGGTCATCTTTCCAATGGATGTCTTCCTGTGGGAGACCAGTCACTCTATATGTGTGTAAGAACTTCTGTATGTCTTGAAGAGGATGAGCTACCCGGACCTGATATCCTTCCTTGTGCTAGAAAATTCTATGGACAGAACTAGACCACAGAGAAAAGTAGAACCAAAAATTATTTATTTAACTTTCTGATTTGAGGATATAATGAGACCCAGACCAACTAAGTTTAAGGGGAAAATATAAATATAATGAATTTGCAATGAGGGCTATACTATCACATATTAATTCTTAGTTATTCCTCTAATTGTCCTTTAAAACAGCCTCCTCACATCTTGAACCTAAAATAAACAGAGGGAGTAACCACCCCTTCAGGCAGTTGTGTACATAGGATAACTAAAAGAAGAAAATTAAGATATGGGGTTTTTTTTGGTCCCCAGTGGATGTGGGAAACTAATAACACGCATGTTTCCTCTCTCTATTAGTTAAAGTTCGCTGCTATCTAATAATTTACCACAACCTTATAATAACATAAATTTATTACCACAGAGGATAGGACACGGGGTCCTCTGCTGAGGGTCTCACGAGACCACAGCTGAGGTAGCATCAGGACGAATCTGCCTTATCAAGTGGAGGGCCGACTAGTGAATAACCCACTGCCTAGCTTAGTCAGCTTGTTGGCAGTTTTCATTCCATCGTGGTTATTGAGGGTCCTGGCTTCCAACTGACTGGGTCTATTATCTGCTCTCAAATCCTCTTGGTCCTCTGGCTTCCTGGAGGAAGGTCACTCACAGTCTCTTGACACACTAATTTTCCCAATAATGCCACTTCATCAAGACAGCAAAGGAGTGTTTAGAATAAGTCCAGTAGCAACATAGAGCCTTGTCTATAGCTTCCTCACAGAGTGACGTCACTTACTCTTGTCACCTTCTTCTGGCTGTGGTCCCACCCATTGGAGAGCTACTCGAGGACATGATACCTGAGAAGGCTGGGATTATAAGCTTCACCTTAAACTCTGCCTTCCATCCACAAAAGGCAAAAGAGCTTCTGCTCCTTTTCTAGGTTCCTGAGGAGACATTGCCTTACAGGGGACAGTGCCCATCAGGAGGGCTTCATGGCATAGCCATATTGGAGCCAAATCATGAAGAGGCTCAAGTACCTCCAAGGAAAGAACTAGAAAGTAACTGACTTGTGAACATCAAATGCTACAAGGGTCGTCACATTCTGGCCTGTGCCCAAAAGCAGGCAAGACTAGAAAGCGCATGGCAGTCATAAGCAGAACTTCAGTGTGACTCGGGACTTGCTGGGTCCAGGAAGAGGCCGAGCAGGCCCTTAGCAAGCTGGGAAAGAATAGATCTCACCCCTCCAGCAACAGAGACCAGCTGGAGGAGCATGGGCAGAACAGAAAAAGGACGCGATCCAGCAAGCAGGTGAGGTCCCCATGAGGCCTGCCTGGAGACCTGCAGAGCTGGTCCTCATGGCATGGCAATGGGGACTCGGTAAGTTCCCCCATCCATCATCTTTAGGGGGACAGTCTGGAAACCTGAGCAGTTACCTGGAAAGGACTGTTTTAAAGTAGAAGGAGACTGGCATATTGCTAATTGGCTCATTTAAAGTTCACATTCGTTTCTCTGCTACCCCAGGGCTGTGGAATCTTGAAGAAAGTTCAATCCGTTATAGAGAAATAAAGGAACTACATTTTCTTCTCGCAATTGGATTGTGTGAGTAAATCTGTAATCTCCCTACACCTGCAATGTAACAGACACTATATACATATGTTTTCATAGAATTCTCCCCCAGTCCTATGAGGTAAGTGTTATTATATTCCCATTGCACAAATGAAGCTGAAACTTGGAGACGTTAAGTGATTTGAGCAAGGTCACACAGTTGCTAAGAGGAAAACTTTGTTTAGAGTCCAGAATTGTCTGTCTCTGACATGTGGCCTTGGCTACTGTCCCTCTATGTATTAGAGCGTCCTGACCTCTGCTCATCCGATCACAATGGCTCTGACGTAAGGCTCATTGGTTAGAGCTTCTTTCTTAGCCAGGATAAGTGGATAGACATCACCATTTAGTGGCCAGCCTTCCTCCCATCTCTGCCTCAACCTCCCCGCCAGTTAGCCAAAATGTACAGGAGGAAAGGCTGTGGAGAAGAGTCTAGGCTTCAGGCCTAGAGATGGGACCTGCCCACTTCTGCCAATATCTACTGCCAATATCTCCATGACAAACTGCCGCCTACCTGCAAAGGTACCTAAAAGATAAAGGAGTGGTACCTGACCTGCACATAATACTCCTTACCACAGACACACAACCTAAAGACATAGGCATCACTTTCCCATCTCCATCTGTGGAGGAGTCAAATTTTCCTCCCATTAAATATGAAGGCCAAAATTAAAAAACAAACAAAAACAAAACACTAATCCAATAATGAAATAGTGAAAATTATGCGTATAGCCAGAAACATCTAGGTTTGCCTTCCAGGTCCTCTGCAGTTTGCTTCGAGTTGCCTATGATCTATTTTGTTTTCACACAAAGGAAAGCCATACATACCTGACTTGGAATAGACTAGGTCATGAATTAGCTATGCTTCTTCCTACCCTTCAGGGCTTAACGGGAGGGTGGCTTTAATTTCCCACATTGGCTCATGGGAAATAAAGCAACGGCACCAGAAAGAAACTGGTACCTGACCCTTAATTCCATCATGGTAGCTCTGCCTTGATCTCCCATACATACTGACTGAGCACATAAAATCTGGGGGAAAATGGTGCTAGAAGTGAGTGAGTCAATGGTAGAAACCGATGCACTTGCTGAGGTGCCATACATAATACACCTCTGCCCATCTCTTTGGCCTGGGCAGATAACAGTGACCAACTCAGACTATTATCCTCAAAGACAATTTGAAGAGTGAAAGACTCTCATGGGCATTGGAAGCAGACAGACCTGAGGTCAAAATATGTATCTTGTTAGGTAGGCACAGTAGTGTCCTAACCTTATAGGATAGCTATAAAGAATATGGAAGACTACAGATTTAAAGAGGAGACCATACAATCCAGCAATGAAAACAACGAGGCTGGACTGACTGATGGGAGGCTCTGCCTCTTGCAAGCTGAGTCATTGGGGCAAGTCACTGAACCTCATTGATCTGTCAACCTCTCTTGCGTAAAATGGGTTTTGTAACACTGCTTACCCCATTAGCCTGTTGTAAGGATCAAATCAATATTCACAAAGCACTGAGCATGTGCTTGACTCGTGCAATAGGTATATACAGGTATATACAGGGATTCCAACTATTAAAAATCTTCATAAAGCCTCAAGCATCAATGTGGCCACAGAGAGGGCCTCTAAAGAGCTGTGATAACTTTAACACAAGGTCTCTGGAGGGAGAGACAAAGGAGAAGAAAAAGGAAGAGGCTTTATTTGGTAAAAATAACTGTAAGTCGAAAAGTTACATTGGTAGAGAAACAAAGTATATGTGTTGTCCATGGGCTTGAGGCCAATTTTCTTCTCAGATGTAGGGCATCCACAGCCCAGAGGAAAAGCACAGTCTGGGGTACCTAGCTGCCTGAGATGACTCAGTGAACCCTATTTTCAAAGCAAGGTGCTGTGTTTAGCCAGGAACCAAGAAAGTGCTCAAGGAACCCAGTAGCCACTGATGGCCTGAATCACTACCTCCACAGGACCAAGCCACACCTTCCTGCGAGGGTGACCATGCATTCTGGAAAAGGACCTGAGCAGTCACAAATACAAACACAGTAGAGAACGATTCTGATGAGATAATGCAGTGAGTGGAGGCACTTGGGAACCCAAGTGATGATCTAAGTTCCATCCTGAGCTCCCAAGGCAGAAGAGAATTGACTCCCAAGTGAGTTGGCTCCTGACTTCTGTGGGCACACCTGTACCACCACCATCCAAAAAAATTAATTAAAAAAATAAAATAAAGCTGAGAAGTGGAGAAGCGGGCTGCCTCTCTAGTAGGCCTTTAGTGTTTCAAGCAGGCTTCCATGTATCATTTAACAGGCAAGTATGTGGTACCCAGGTGTGCAAGACTTTGCATTAAATAAAAGATAAAGACGAGCTGGCTGCAGGCATCTCCTGTCTCTGACACCTAGGGATCCAATAATCATCAGAGAATCTTTTTCCTAGGCAGGCCCCCCAGGTATTAAGTTCAGACAACATCTTTGCAAACTCATGTTTTATCTTAATAATCTAAGAGCCAATTCCCTCAAATTATCCATCAGAGGCAAAAGGAAAAAAATCACCTTACTGTAACTTTTAAAATCCAAACTGATTAATTTCTCAAATAAATAATTTAAATCTTAGACATGAAACCATTTGGAAAAGAATTCTCACTTGAAGTCATTTCGTTCTGTCCCTTTCAACACCAATGGGCTTCATGAAACACTGTTTGTCTGATCTGCAACATAATTTCCAAAACGACCACTAAAGGGAGAAAGCAGGGCTTTGTGGGGTGGCAGCCAACACTCCCTTCTAACTGAGGAAGCTAAGGTAAGATAGGCTTACAGCCGTGTCAGTTTCTGAGACCTAAATAAACGCTCCTGGTAGAGGAAAGTGTGAGGATTTGGATGCTAAGTCTCAAAACGCTGTCAGGTATTAGACTAGGTGCATTACCTACCCCTGATGGCTCAAACCCAGCAGAATGGATCCCAACAGAGCCCTTAGGATTTGATGTCAGTCTGCCATTTGTGATTATTGTATCAAATATTTTGATGGTTGAAACTGTTAACTTGACAGAATCTAGAACCACCCAGGAGCAAACAATCTGGCTCCACTGTGAGCAATTATCTAGACTAAGTAGCCTCTGGCCCTGCCTGCACAGGAGCATCTTGTTAGGCTAACTGAGGTGGGCAAACCCTACCTAAAAGTGGGTGGTACCATTCCCCGGACTAAGGCCCTGGACTACCGCAGAGGAGAAAGGAAGCTGCCTTCCTGGCTGGGGATGTAATGTGCCCGCCTTCTTCAAGCTCTTCAGCCCGTCTTCCCTGCCACAATGGGGGAGATCCCAAAAACATGAACCCAAACAAGTCTTTCACTCTTGAATATTATCAAAGCAAAAGGAAAAGTAACAAGGATAGGTATGAACTGGCATTGTACAGCAGCTGTGGGAAAAGACATGTGAGAAATACGTGTGTGGTGTACATGTGGAGGAGGTGAGCTTGAATCCTAGCCACTTCTTAACTGACACCTGTGCCTTGCTAACCTAGGACTTAGGAATAATGTCTCTCTTCTCACAGGGTTTTGCAATGGCTTCTCTTTACAAAGCTTTAGTCACCTATTCTCTGAGTCCTGAGCTGAGTTTAACCTTCAGCTTCCCTCTCTGACTTTGCAGATTCCCACCTAAGCAAGAGTCCTAAGTGACTTTAACAAAATCCCCAGCTAGGTGTCTGAGAACACAGGGCTGGCCAACATAAAGCTGGTTTAGTCACAAATTCCCTTTCTCTGATCTTCCTGCCTAAATCATTTCCTAACTTTACACTGTATCATATATAAATCTCCACCTGTCCTGATTGAAGCCAGTACTAAGTCCCAACTCTGTCAACCACCCCCAGTGGTCCTTGTGCCTATTGTCATTTCTCATTAATAAAATCTGTTTAATGATGTCAGAGTAATGTGTAACCACGTTGATCTGAAATGAAATGATTGGCCTATAAAGTTTAGTGCAGCCTCTGACATAACAGTTGACAAATAGCCAACTTACTATTTTTGTCATCACGACCACCATCACCACCATCCTTGTTAGACAATGGAGTGTGGGTTATTTTAAAGAAGTGCTACTATCCTAAAATGCTCAACAGTTTACTTTTAGACTCTTAAGAGAGAGACAGAGGAAGGGGGAATAGTCAGGATAATAAATGAAGACAGAGAGAGTCAAATTATGAGATAGATGAGAAAGAATAGATGATGACAAAGATAGGAAGATCAGTAAATGATAGATAGATGATAAATACATATATACATAGATGATAGATACATAGCTACATACATAGATACATAGATAGTCAAATTATAAGATAGATGAGAAAGAATAGATGATGAAGACAGGTGGATCAGTAGATACATACATAGATAGGTAGATACATACATAGATAGATACATAGATACATACATAGATATAAATACATACATAGATACATACATAGGTAGATAATTAGATACATACATACTTATATACATAGATGATAAATACATAGCTACATAGATAGATAGATAGATAGCCAAATTATAAGATAAATGAGAAAAAATGATGATGAAGACAGGTGGATCAGTAGATGATAGATCCATAGATAGGTAGATAGATGCATGCATACATAGATACATACATAGATATTAGATACATACATACATATATACATAGATGATAGATACATAGATATGTAGTCAAATTATAGGATAGGGGAAAGAGACTAATCATGAAGAAGATAGGTACACCAGTAGTATGATAGATAATTGAGAAAGAGAGAGAGAGAGAGAGAGAGAGAGAGAGAGAGAGAGAGAGAGAGAATAGTGTTATTGTAACACTGTAAAGTAACGTTACTTTCTCTGCTATGAGTTTCTTCCCTGAGACCACAGAATCTACAACTGACCACACTTAGTCAGAATTCCTGATACAAAAACCTAGTCACACTTCACAAATAGCAGGCACAAGGGTTCCTCGGAGCCCTGCCCTTCTAACTAGACCCTAAGTATTTTATTCTGTTTTAATTTCCAGGCCTACTGGAGGCCCAAGTCTTTTGAGTGTTCCTCTGGAATGTTAATTATGGGAAATTCCAGAACCCGTGGCTTAGAAAGGAGTTCCCATTTACCCTGTTGCCTGGCACTGGGGTGCCTTTTGCCTTCAGAACAGCAACTCACTCTCCAAAGCCCACAAGACTGAAGCCAGATGGCAATGCAGCCCAGTCCTGCTGCTTCAGGCTCTCCTCTCCCTGCGGGCCCTGTAGCCCCTCCTCTGGCACTGGTCTCCAGGCATTATGCACCCTCACCGAGTCTCAAAGGTGGCTCCAAAGAACCTTTTCCTTTATACAACGTCTACAGACGCATTCATAGTCTCTTGCTTCACCTGAGCCACAACTGAAAACCAATGCAGGTCTACTCAGCAGACCAAACACCGCCCACTTGTTTGAAATAATTTCTTCACGAGCCTGCACTTCACCTCTCCTTTGCTTGTGGCAGTGGCTTTTGGCAGCCTGCAAGGGAAGACTTTCCAGCAGATTCTATCACTAGCATGTTTAATCCCTTTGCACAGCAGGCCAGTACAGGAAGCTCCCAAAGGGACCCCAAAGCTTCCTGGAGACAGCTATGCCCCTGTGGACTGGGTCTTTGTCTGGCCCGCTCTGCTATCAGAGTTCCTGATTTTCAGGATTCATGGAAAGGCCATATTTGCCCCATGGTTGGAGGTACTCAATGTCTCCTCCGTAACAGGAAGCTTGGGGAAGCCTGGGGTAGTTGACCTTCATAAAATGAGAGCAGAGTAATAGTAAGAACCCTTACAATTCCAGACCGGGGAGACAGCTCAGTAAGTAAAGTACTTTCTGCGCAAGCGCAAGGATCCAAGTCTCAGTCAACCGTCAAGCAAAAGCTGGACTTAGCAGTGTGTCTGTAATCCGAGACGCACCATTACGGCTGGGGAGACAAGCAAATCCCTGGTCTCCCTTGCCAGCCAGGCTAGTTAAATGGTGAGCTCCAAGAGAACCTGTTTCAAAGTACATGCTGGAGCGTAGTGAAAAAAACACTAGATATAAGCTTGTAGAGTCACACGTCACACAATCATGTGCACACACACAAACACTCACAAAACCTCAGTCATTTCAACCATTTCAACTTCCTTAACATATTCCCCTAGGCAAAAGGCTCCGTGTCCAAAAGTTAATCTTGTAGAACAGTATCATTTTGAAAGACAAGGGCACCAAATAATCCCAATGGGAAGATCAACGGGATAGCAAACAGTCAGATCGTCCTCTGGCCTCAAGAGTGAAAAGAGGATGAAGAGACAGGAGATTCATAGCTTGGTCCTAAATGAATCAAGTAACGTGGCCTGTATCATCGCAAATGTGCATGACCAGTGGCTTTTGACTTTCACAAAGGTCTCTCAGTTTATCCTCTTTTTTGGTGAGGAGTAAAAATGGAGGCCATTGGGATGAAATAATTTTCTTTTGATCATGGCTAGATATGTACAGGAAAGGACAAAACAGACCTTGGTAGCTGCCTAGATCCCTTCCTGACTCCGGATCACTGCTTGCTCTGTATAGTTAAGGTTGTGAGTGCTAGCCTGGGATGTTCAGGTGGCCATGTCTTTCCTTCCCTCCTGCAGAAGAACTAGTCTTTTTTTTTTTTTTTTTTTTTTTTTTGATGAGGGAAAATGAATATTACTAGGATAACAGCCAGAGTCTCAGAAACCTTCATCTTTTTTTTTTTCTGCTTCCAAGTATTCAACTCCCCAAGAGTCAAGCAATCTGCCTAGTGTACCAGAAAACCACGTCCATTTTTATTGGGAGCTATTTGAGGCGTATCAGCAGCATGCCAGACACTGTTCCATGGTCCCCCAGAGCCCCACTCCTCACTTTGGACTGATTTATGCTAAAAACAATTATCCACCCTGAAGCTTCACTCCTGGAGCCAGCAAAGGGGCACCCTGAGGGGCCCTGTGAGAACTGATGGTGTTTGAACAGTATTTCTTGTGGATCTTTAAGAGAAGCATCCCAGGCCAACTCCGAAGCAATCTGTTTTTGAGTCTGTTTATAAGCAATGAGTCAGGATTGATGGAGGATTCTGCATACCATGGGAAGAGCCCAGCAGAGCCCAGCATATTCTCAGAACTTCAAGGCTAACTGGAGTTCATCCCCCATTCTTTCTGATCACCCTGGAGTATATAAGGCTGCGGCCCTAAGTGCAAGTCTCAATGCTGCTCTGATCATCCCATGTTTCTGCCCCCACAGTCATATATTGTTATAAGAATCTGAGCATGCGTAGGAGTGCTGAAGTACAAGGATTTTCTAAAGCCACAGGGAAAGTTGCCGTTGTCAGAAAGCCATTTACCATTTAGTCCTTAAGCTCTGTGATCATTCGTATATGCTTGGCCTGGGAAGTGACACTATTAGAAGGCCTTGTTGGAGTAGGTGCATCACTCCAGTAGGTGGGCATGGGCTTAAGACCCTCATCCTAGCTGCCTGGAAGTCAGTGTTCCACTAGCAGCCTTCAGATGAAGATATAGAACTCTCAGCTCCTCCTGCACCATGCCTGCCTGGATGCTGCCATGCTCCCACCTTGATGATAATGGACTGAACCTCTAAACCTGTAAGCCAGCCCCAATTAAATGTTGTCCTTTCTAAGACTTGCCTTGGTCATGGTGTCTGTTCACAGCAGTAAAACCCTAAGACAAGCTCCAAGTTTGACTACTGTGTACCTGTCTAACTCTTTCTTATTGTAGTAACCAGTTATGTATTGTTATTTGAAATTAGCATGAGAATTGATACTCAACTCTTTTCATGCAAACACAGACAGCAGGAAGAGGCCATCCTCCTAAGAGAGGTCTCATCAGTGAAACAAACCAAATGCTTAAGACTTTATATCAAGATTGGTATAGAAAACCTGATACAAAAACCCTGAGACTATAATTAAGTTGACTGTCCTTATCGTGTGCATGTGTGTGTGCATGTGTGTGTATGTGTTTTGTCAACTTGACATCAGCTAGAATCATTAGTGAATACAACACCACTGATGAGAAAATGCCCCCACCATATTGGCCTATGGACAAGCTTGTAAGGCATTTTCTTGATGAATGATTAATGTAAGGGGGTCCAGCCAACTGTGGGTAGTGCCACTCTCAAACTGGGGGGTCCTAGGTTCTATAAGAAAACAGGCTGAACAAACTGTGGAGGGCAAGCCAGTAAGCAGTGTTCCTCCATGACTTCTGCCTCAGTTCCTGCCTCCAGGTTCCTGCCTTGTTTCTACTCTGGCCTCCTTCCATGGTAGACTATTCTGTAGAGGTGTAAACTGAAATAGACCCCAGGGTGTTTTTGGTCATGGTGTTTATAACAACAGTAGAAACCTAACTAAGGTGTTGATCCGAGACTGCCCTGATACGCTCTCTCTCCTTAAAGACCAGGACAGAGACATAAAAAAAAGTGAAAGTTGATTAGTAAAGACAATTGCTAACAAAGAATTATATGTTAGTGGGTGTTGGCCAAAGCATTGTAAAGGACTGAGCAATGCTGTTCGGCTGTCTGAGGGTGTCTTCCACTTCCTAGGCTAAAAGGTTTCAAGCTGAAAGCTAGGTGTTGAGTCTGGGTGTGGCTTATGCAAATGATCTCCGAGCTCCAGTCAGTGTGCCCTTACTCAAGGAAGCTGAAGCATTGATTTGATAGAAATGCAGAGAGCCAATGACCTAAGACTTACTGATGTTAACAGACAGACAACCCAAAGTCATAAAAGTAAATGATCTGATCCTCCTATTTACTTGCCTTCTTTTGTTTTGTTTTCAAGTAATCAATAACTAGTCTGAAAACAAGGTTTTACTATACTGGGAGACTGGGTTTACTGACTTAGTACAGAGTGAATTAGACAGAGTGTAGCACCACTCTCCTGAAGAAACCTCCTCCTCCCTCTCCTCCCCCTTCTCCCCCTCCTCCCCCTCCCCCTC
>NW_022196898.1:91565990-91578196 GCF_008632895.1 Mastomys coucha
CCTTTCTCCCCCTCTTCCCTCTCCTCCTCATCATCATCCTCCTCTTCCTCTCCCTCTTTCCCTCCTCCTCCTCCTTCCCCTCCTTCCCCTCCTCCCTCTCCTCCTCATCCCCCTCCTCCTCATTCTCCCCTCCCCCTTCTCCCCCTCCTCTTCCTCTTCCTCTTTCCCAGGAAATTTTCATCCTTGCATTTGTTCCTTTACTGAGGTCATCAATATCTTTGATCTATCTGGGAAAGGCATTGTGCCAAGGACTTGGGTATAATAATGGCATCCACTCCAGGGATCATCTTTCTGGAACCCGAGTCTAGCTTGATATCCCACTTTTCTCCGCACCTACTTGCCTTCCTAGATCCTACCCCTTCTTCATGCTGCTGCCCCACACTATCGTGCTCCCAGGTGACGTTGCCTCTGTTCCTTCTCTCCCTGGAGCCTTCTACAAGTGTCTAGCCTGTCCTCACTCTTCCTATGTTTCTAATTCTGTGTCTCTCTCCTCTGAGGAACCCTACCCCATCACCAAACACTATCCCCTCTCATTCTCCTTCAGAATATTGTCCTTTTGTGCAATTACTCATTTGCTAATTTTTATTGCAAATTACTGTTTTCTTAGAGTAAGCCTTTTTTTCCTAATTTTCAAGCCACACAGGTTGATCCCCACATTATTTAGCTCTTTGTCCTTGTGACAACATACCAGAGAGGTTTATTTTGGCTCACTTTCAGAGGTCTCCATCCATTCCTGGTTGGAATCATTGTTTCTGTGCCTGTAATGAGGAAATACATCAAGGCAGAAAGGCATGAAAGGGCAGAGAAGCAGCAGCCAGGAATCGGGGAAGCCAGGCTGATGGAGACTAGAGCAAGACATCCTTCAGAGGCATTGTCTAGTTAGAGTTTCATTGCAGTGAAGAGACACCATGGCCAAGGCAGCTCCTACAAACAGGAAGCATTTCATGGGGACTGGCTCACGGTTTCAGAGGTTTAGTCCATTAGCATCATGGCAGGAAGCAAGGGAGCATGCAGGCAGACACGGTGCTGGAGAAGTCTAAAGTTCTCCATCTTGATCCATTGGCAACCAGGGGGAGACTCTCTTCCGCACTGGGTGGAGTTTGAACACTGGGAGACCTCAAAGCCTGCCTTCATAGTGACACACTTCCTCCACCAAGGCCACACCTATTCCTCCAAGGCCACAGCTCCAAATAAAGACACTTCCCATGGGGCAAGCATATTCAAACCACCATAGGCATGATGCAAGTATCCAGGCCTCTCCATTTCAGCTCCATCTCCACTGCTCTAGAGCCTCCTAACAGTCTTCCCCAGCCTTAAATCCATCCATGGACTCCACTGTGGAGTAGAACAGAGCCATCGTGGCCTAGAAACATCCTCACAATCTACCTAGAGGGTCACTGTGCTCACCTGCCAGGCATCTCCTCAAGCCAATCAGGTTGCCAGTCAGAGTTAACCATCACAATGACTGACACAGTTTAACTTCAGTATCCCTGTCTTAGTCACTCTCCATTGCTGTGAAGAGATACCACAACCAAGGCAACTCTTACAAGAGAAAGATTTAACTGGAGGCTTGCTTACCATTTTCGAAGGTTTAATTCTTGATCGTCATGTCAGGGAGCATGACAGCACACATGCAGGCACTGGAAGAGTAGCTGAGGGCTTTATATTCCATCTACAGGCAGCAAAGAGAGAGGTTGGGCTTGGCATGGGCTTATAAAACCTCAATGTGACATACTTCCGCCAACAAGGCTACACAGGTACTCCAGCAAGGCTACCTCCTAGTCCTTCTAATCCCTTCAAACAGTTCTACTACCTGGTGACCAAGCGCACCATTCCCAACCAGTCCACACGATCTCCATATTCCAGGCCAAGTCTTATTCATAAATCCTTCCTGTTCCGTTTGACCACTAGAATCACCTGCATAAAGACTAAGCCCAAGAGATGATGAAGAAAAAACGTGGTTGATAGGTTATGAACGTCTTGTTATCCCTAAGAAATACTTTAAACCAACTATTCAAAGCATTCTCTAATCAATGGCTAGTGTGTACGCTCTGTGGGAAGGGCAGCTCTTTGGAAGTCTTATTTGTTTATGAAGCTTGTGTTCTATGGAGACTTTCCTGCCTGCTGGGAAACATCTGGAGAAAAAGTGAAAGGAATTAAAAAATTTTTTTGTATTTCTAGAAGTACCATTCTTGCAGATATTATATTTATTTTTATATGTCCAGAGTGAAGAGCTCAGGGATTATGAAGCAAATGACATCTCTCTGGGAACTTGAGAGGGCTGAAAATATTCTTCTCCCGGCTGCATTATAAGGGTTGTAAATCTGACTCATCATAACCGGGGCCGTTGTAAATGAGACTGACCTAAGCAGTTATCCAAGATGACCATGATTTTAAATCATTATAACCTTCAGCCCTCTGAACCAAATTCAGGCACCCAAGCCCCAAATTGCATGTCTCTGCCACCCAGTCTTTCTAAAGAAAATAAATGCTGTACAGTAATGAGACTTGATAGTTCACCTTAGAAATCCAGGATATGTCCACATAGAATTGGCTAATATCCCTCATTTAGCAAGCTACTCACATACATTATGCTCACAAGGGTGTTAACCTGACTTTTAAGGACCTGCAGGATTACACAGTGGAAGATGTCAGGCTGACAGAGGGTCAACAACCTAAGCTAACATACACCTCTGTTCCCTGTGAATGTGTGTGTGATTTCAACTGGCCCAGTTTTCTTTCCCTCCTTAGTGGGACTGTGGTAAGAAATACGAGATACTTCAGGGAAATGTCTTGAAGATTTCTAAGGACAGACTAGTAAATTCGTTACTCTAATAGTAGGTGTTGCCTCCAAAGTCTTTGTACATCCAATTCGTTTTAAGCCTCTTAAACTCCCCATAAAAGAGGCAGAGCAAGTGTCATGGGCTGACCTGTCTCAAATGACTAATGCTTCCTCACTTTTAGCTTTTTAAATGGATTATTGACCTGTCCATTATTATTTCATTTTATACATAAGGACAGCCATAGAATCTAGTGGTTCTATGTCTTAGGCTAGTGTGTTCTACCAAAAGGCCTATCAGCAGTGAGTCACCTAAACTGGAAAAGGCAAATGCACCAAAACACAGACAAAGACTAGGAATAAACATATCACAGAAGAAACACAAATGACCGATAAATGCTTTAAAAAAAAAAAAACAAAAATGGATGGACTCATCAATAATCAAAGTATATAAAACAAAGTGAAAAGAAAGTGTTCTTCCACTCCCCTTATCAAACTAGTGGGGTGGGGAGGTGGGGTGTTCATGTGTGTGCCCATATATGTTTGTACAGTACTTATGGAGGCTGAAGAACAACCTTGAGAGTCATTCTTTAGAAGTTGTCTACCTTGTTTTTTTTTTGAGACAGGGTCTCTATTGGCTGGAGCTCACCTATTAGGCTAGGCCAGGGAAAACTCCATGGATCCTCAATCTCTACCTCAGTAATGCTGGGGTCATAAACATATGATACCATGACTGGCATTTTGTTTGGTTTGGTTTGGTTTGGTTGTTGATGTTGTTTTGGTTTGGTTTGGATTTTTTTTTTTTTTTTTTGCATAGGTTCTGGGTGTGCAACCTTGGCCATGTTTCCAAGACAAGCACTTTACAAGCTTTACCTTCCAGCCACAAATTAACACTTTTAAAACATCACCAGCTGGGGTGGACGCTCATGCATACCTTGTAGAACTATAAAGCTGTGTAACCCCTATAATTAGTCAGCTCTACATACACTCAATCACATAGTGACAAACACAGAGGAGGCCCTGGGACCACAGAGAACATACATGTCACCTCTTCCTCTGTAATAATTATCAGCGAGGCCTCTGGGAGCACAAAAGAGAACCTTAAACTTTCAGGAAGGCTTTGCAAGACAGGATATCTGGGCTGACTCTTGGGTAGATTCCTCATAAAGATGAAGGATTTGGGGAATACTCAAAAACAAGAGAGGAGAATGGTAGCATCGCATAGAGTGTGGCACATGAAGAAGATGGCCAGAGAGTCTTTAAGCCTGGAACAAAAATAAGTCCATAGAGTGGTGGAGAGGAAAGACAGAAGAATGTGTGGGAATGGCAGGCTAACTCTCACAGGGTCTCATACAACAGAAAATAAGGCAAGGAGGGTAAAGATAGACTAGAGAGCTGAGAGTATCCCCATAGATAGAACATCCAGGTAGTCACTCATCTGCCAACATTTTCTTGAGCAGCTTTTCCATGATGGTTACTGCTCTGGGTACCAGGATATATCTAAGCAAAGAGACTTGCCATTGGAGATTATTTTAATATAGAGAGGCACATGGGGTAGCAGTAGATACAATAAACAAACAAACAAACAAACTACATAATAAAGCAATAATAAACCCTAAAACAAAGAGCAGAGTATGGTAAGGGAACATTGGAGTGCTGAGCGGAGGACGGGGGTGTTGTGATTCTGACTGGAGTGGGAGGTCAAGACAGGTTTATTGAGAAGTAAGACTTGAGCAAAGGCTTTAAAGAAGTTAGGTGGTCAACGAAGGGAGTAGCTTGGAGAAGAGCATCTCAGATGGAGAAGGTAAAGCATTCCTAAGGCTCAAAGACCAACATGAAAGCCAGAGAATCTGCAGGAAAGTGAGGAGAGAGACACCAGAGGTGAGGTTGGCAAATCAGTAGGAGGGCTGGGTCACCTGGAGTCACAGAAGCCACTGCAAGGTCTTTTATTGTGGATGCACTGAAAGCCAAAGAAACAGGGATGCTCCACTGACGTTGTATGACGTGGCAAACGTCAAAGAGAATGGAGACGCAGTGGTATGACGTGGCAAACGTCAAAGAGAATGGAGACGTCTTGCAGCAGCATTATCCCAAGGACAAGATGGGCCACGGCAGCCTGCACGTGCAGAAGGATCTGCCATCAGATGGGAGCATAGATGGCTCATCTGTTAAAACAGGCTCCTGAGGGGAGTCTGTGGTGCAGGCACAGTAGGTGTCAGGTGGGGGCCAGGCCAGGGCTAGAGCCTGTTGCCTTTCTCTTCTGATCTCTTTGGTTTCCTTAGTGAGGTACAAAGCAAGATCATCAGCTGAGAACAGGTATTGGGGAAGAAGTTAGGGAAGCTGAAGGTTGAAAGGACCAGGAACTGATAAAGATGGAGGTTTCACCAAATGAATGCAACAGGGGCTGCCTAGATGGCTCTCCAGGGGGTGCTTGCCATGCAAGCATGAAGAACTGAGTTTGGATCCCCACAATGTATATAAAGCCAGCTGCGATGGCTCACACCTGTAATCCTAGCATCTTCACAGCAAGTCTCTGAACCACACAAGGCAGATAGTAGGAGGCACACAGCAGCAAAGAAGAGAGCATGCCTTGATCAAGTGAGAAAAGCAAGAAAAATACCCAAGGTTATCTTTCTACCACCACACACACCATGTCATGTCCACCCTCATACATGCACACACATGCACACACACAATTCACACACACATTGAGAGAGATTAGAAGAGGAAGAAAAGTGGTTATTTAATGAAATGTGAGAGGGGTAAGAGGAAGAGGGTAAGATGATATGATAATTGGGATTGAATTTAAGCCTGAGGATAAGGATGCTAGGGGAGGGGTCACTGAAAAGGCAAAAGAAACAAAATATGGTCCTGCTGGCCACAAATCACCCAGGCTGGGTAGAGAATGAGCTGGAGAGGTAGGAGGTGGGGCTAAGAGTGGGAATATTAATTTGAGGCTACAAAAGAGCTGTCATGGTTGATGATCACAGTACAAAAGCAGTGGAGGGAAGTCAGGGACAAATCTTCAGGGCCCTTGCTGCTAGAAGCACAGATTCAAATGCCATCGTATCAGAAGACACATTGGAAGCACACACGGTGAGGAGAGACTAGGGCTGAGCCTAGAGCCCTGGGCTGAGTGGTACTGGACAGAGAGGCTAAGCGTGGGCACAGAGCTAAGAGAGGCAACCAGAATCTCAGTGACTCATGGAGGTCGAGTTGGTCTCAAGAAGTGCCATTAGAGGGGACGGATGACATCAGGAACAAACACGGCCTATACAGTTCAGCAATGAGGGCATCGTTAATGAATTCAGTGGGTGTCATGAGGAGTGGGTGTATGTGTCAGGAAATGGAGGTCGCTTTTGGGAGCCTCATCTCTTGTGGAGACAGGTTGAGCCTGTCCCCTATAGCAATAAGCTAAGTCTGACAGACCTTCCCGAAAATGAAACAGGAAAAGGGAAATTGCAGAAATGGCATTATCACTTTAAATCATGCAGATCAGCATGCACCCATATACAATACAGTGTTGTCAAGACAATGGACAAGGCCTCCAAACCCACTCTTCACTTCATTCATCTGTCACCTTGCTCTGTGCCTGTGGATACCTATCTTTTTCTCCCTGTATAACTTTAATTTAGGTGAGAACCTGTTTGTTTCAGTCACGGGGGAGCTAGTTTCATGTGTGGATAGGATCGTTGCCCATCTGAGAAAGGGCCCTCCTCCAAGGAGGAGGGTACAGGGATGACAGTGACCCTGTGTGTCTTCCAGTCACATCCCTATCTAGGCCGCAGATGGCCTGAAGAAGTCAACTATTTGTCATAACAAATGTTCTTTAAAGGCCTATTACTTGACAAAGCAGGTAAGAGTAGCAAGCTACACACCGCTCAGGGCTAGTCACTGAAAAACTTCTTAAAGGCTATCAAAGACTAATCCGTGGTATTTTGCTCATTGAAGTGATTGTTGAACGTTCTGGGGCACTGGGCTACTGTTAAGCTATCGTTAAGCAAGACACAATACTTCACCTACTGATAATGCATTTAAGAAATTATGATTTCAGCAAATTATTTGCTACAATAGACACAATCACCAGTGTTAGAATTAAGTCCAAGATCAACAAAGAACTCCAAGAAAGCTAGGAGGTTAAAAACGACTTCAGTATCCCAGCTCATCTCAGCAACAGGCTTAAATGTCTTCAAGTGACAGCACCTTATCCCCCCGCCTCCCCATCACACAGTTTTTGTTGTTGTTGTTGTTGTTGTTTGTTTAATTAATAGTAAGTAAACAAAAGAAGAAAGCTATTTTCTGGCAGTTCTGGAGGCCAAGAGGTGTAAGATGCAATACCTAGGTTTTTATTTTGTTTTCTGTTTGTGGGTTTCTGGGGTTTTATTTGACTGTTTTCAAGATGTATTTTATTTAGAGTGTGTGTGTGTGTGTGTGTGTGTGTGTGTGTGTATGTATGTGTGTGTCTGTGTGTGTGTCTGTGTGTGTGTGTCTGTGTGTACATGCATGTGTCTATGCTAGCTCATGAGCCTACACATTCACAGTGGCAGAGGAAGGCATCTCTCAAAGGTGACGCTACAGTGTTTGCAGGATGCCCAGCTTCACATGGGTGCTGGAATTCTAACTCTTGTCCTCATGATTATGTAACGAGCCATGTTAACCTCTGAGTCATCTCTCTGGCCCATTTGTTTATTTGTCTTGAGATAGTCTCAAGTAATCCAGATTGACTTTGAACTCACGACATAGCTAAGGTTGCCCTTAGACCCCTGACCCTTCTAAGTGCTGGGATTGCAGGTGTGTGCCACCACACCTGGCTGTCTGGATTGTTTTGTAGACACTCTTCATACATAGCCCAGGCTGGTCTTAAACCACCAATCCTCCTGCTTTGATTTCCCAAATGCCGGGATTCCAAGTGTATACCACCACACTCCGCTTGTTTACACTGCAGAACTGAGTCCAGGGCCCTGCACGTGCTGGGCAAGCATTTTACTGTTGAGTTACATCTCTGGCCTACAATACCAATCAAAGAAGTTTTGTTTAGCCCTGCTCTCAAATGAGAAATACATCCCTAACTGCTGGTTCCTTTTCTCCCTTCCCTCCAGGCAACAGAGATCTAAGGGCTGGTTTACCCTTTGCAGAGCACTTCACGAATAGCCTGGCCCTGTCCAGGTTAAACTTTGGGGCCTTCTCCTTAGCCAGCAGGAGCCTCGGGTGCCTGTGACAAGATTATACGTTGACCCTAGGGCTCAACCTCTCGTCTCTTCTCCATCTGCAGCCAATACCGGCCTCTGTTTCTTTAGGAGAATCTTTGGCTTTAAGTAGGCCACTCTTCATTCTGGATGAAAGTGATGAAGTTGCCATTGTGACAAGTGTCCTTTGAGAACACTGTGAACTCACATGTACTCCCATGAATTCACATGTTCTCACATGTAAGTAGAGAATGACACAATGAATGACAAGCGTTCCCATAGTGGTTTCATATGAGTCTCCTAGCCAATCTATGATGTGGAGGGCGAGCATTATACTGAAAACCTTCATTTTACAGCTGGGCAAACTGAGACTTCACAAGGACAACCCTAGGCAAACCACCATACTGCATCAGCTTCCTGCTAACAAATTACCACAGGCTTAGCAACTTGAATCAACAGATCTGTCTAACTTAGATGTCCAGAGTCAATCTGGATGTCTGCCGGACTGGCTCTTTCTAGAGAGTCTAGAGGGAAGTCCAAGTCCTCTGGCCTTGGCCTGTGATCTTGGGTCATGACACCTTTCTGTCATCTATTGCCTTTTCCTCTCTGAGAGTCACTCCCCTCCTCATCTCATGACATTTGTGATTATATATAAGGCTGACAACTCAGAATAACCCAGATCTCAAGATCCTTAACTTAATTACATCTGCAAAACCTCCCTTTTTTTTTTTTACACCAGGCAATGGGTACAGATTCCAAGGATCTGAATGGATCTTCAGGGCTGTCTCCCAAACTACACACACACACACACACACACACACACACACACACACACACACACACACCAATGCATACAAGCTACACACACAAATGTATAAGACTTCTTCCTGGTGCCACATTGTCCAGAGGTCTCTCTTTCTTTGGAATTCTGTCATCCTGCGTTGAGGAGTCCCTTGTACTTTCTCAGGTGAGGCCCTGACCAAGGGAGTCAAATCATGAGGTGAGCCTCATAGAGCTGGCCGTCTCCCCTTTGTCTGTACGCTACACATTGCTGCCCTCATCCCAAGCCTGGACCTTAGGATCTCTTTGTCCACACAGCATCTTTCCCTTTTGTCTTTCACTCCATGCTCCACTGTGCTTTTCTTATCATTTTTACATTTTAAAAAAGATTCTGGCTTTATTTTGCTTGGTATGTGCACATATGCATGTGTGTGTATGTGTGTGTGTGTGTGTGTGTGTGTGTGTGTGTGCGTGCAGGAGTGTGCACATGCATGCTTGAGAAGGCCAGAGGGCACAGATCTACGGAGTTGGAGTTACAGGCTGTTGTGAGCTTCCATATAAGTGTGCTAAGAACCAAATCTCAGTCCTCTGCAAGAACAGCTGAGCATCTCTCCAGCCCCAACTGTGTTTTTCCATCCCTACTTTTTCTCATCTGACCTGCTAGACTGCTTCTGTATTTACCCTCTTTTGGGATTATCCACAGTCTTCATAAATGTCATTTACTTCTCAGAAAATCCAGCCATTAATGGCATTGTTACCTTTCATTGTAAACTGCAAAGATCTTTCTCAGGCCACAAGATGACCCAGCTGGAAACTGTTCTACCTCATACCTGACAAAGAAAAAGAAACTGGGAACAAAGCAAGACAGAAAAGTCAACTCTTTGGGGAAGTTGATTTAAAATCCACTTGTTCCTTAGTAGCCCCTCTCAGTTATCCTGTCATATCATCAAGATTAAAGTATAAAGGAGAACCCCAAACTCCCCCAGGCTGAGTAGAGCTGTGACTGAAGTTAATGGTGGGCTGCTTGAAAGGTGCCCGAACTAACACCCAAGGCCACTTCTGCAGCCAGTCCCAGCAGTCTCTACCAATGGGTAGTGTGCCAGTGCCAGCACGTTCCTGGTGAGGGGATATTATCTCTACCAGATAGACAAGAAGGTATTGAAAGTGCCAGCACTGAGATCCTGGGAACCTAAGCATATTTAACCCATGTGCTCCCATTGGACGCTCTAGAGACATGAGCATCGTGCTTGCTCCAAGCGTGGCTCCCGAGATCAGCTCTGGGGATTGAATGCAGTCCCAGCAGAGACACGAGTGAAACCAAACAACAAGCAAGCAATATGGGAACTTTAGACACAATATACACTCTGACAGCTAGTCTCCTGTTATCTCAAGTAACTTCGGTCCACACAATTACATTCACTACCTGATGCATTTATGTCTTGTGCCTTTTAAAATTTCTCCCCTGGCTCTGTACTCTATTATCTGCTCCTCCCAAATCTTCCAGAATTTTTATCTTTGGTCAAAACCACTGATCTTTTTTTCATATGTCTTCCATCTGTTCAGCCCTTGGATCGCTGCGCAGATAGGAACCCGGTCACAGGAGGCCTTCCGAAGAGCGCACACACGGCCCACCCTTTTATTCTTTGTACACTTGGTCACGCGCCGCAGAAAACTAGTTTGGGTCATCTTGCTCACTGGGTTCGAATTTACAGGCCATTTCCGCAGCTCATCACTGTTCTGTGGCACCAGAGTTTTATGCATAACAGCAATGGGTCATTAGTCCAATTAAGTCTTCGACTACTTCAGTGATTTCTCCAGAAGGGAAGAGAGCACAATATGTAATTTCAGCTTTTCTTGTGAGGATCTTCAATCCTCCCATGAACTAAATCATTTTATCAATTTTTAATTTTTTTTTTTTACTTGTCCCATTAAACTACAGACCCGGAACATACTCATGAATGGTTTCTTTCTGCTTAAACTCGAGGACTTCCTGACATAACAAAAACTAGTAATTAACTGGCTCAGAGACTTTTACAATAGCCTCTTTAAATAAGTTCCAGTGTGCGGCTCTGGCAGACTGGCTCTACATGGCTGATAGTGGCAATGTGTCCTCAATTAAACAAGCTATCACTGCCTGCTATCATTCCCCCAGCTCTGTGCCCCATGCTCATTCTGCTTAGAAGTGTCTACCTCTCCCCACTTTCAGCCATTGTAAAGTCATTCCCTGTGTGTGTGTGAGACTCCTCCCTCTCCATTCTAGCCTAGGTCTTTCTTCACTCCCTAAACATTCCATCTCTGGGTAGACTGGATGGTTCAGTGGTTAAAGATGCTTTCTGGCAAACCTGAATGTCTGAGTTTCATCCCTAGGTCCTGCGTGGAACAAGATAAGAGGCTCCCAAAGTTCTCTGACCTGTGCAAGCTTGCCATAGTACACACACACACACACACACACACACACACACACACACACTAAATAAGTGTAATAAAAACATAAATTTCAGTGTCAGTCAGCTTCACCAGGCCAAGGCTCTCTGGGTTCATTGTAAGCGCGGATCCAGGGACTCAGAGAAGAATGTCACCCTGGCTCTCTCACAAAGGCTATCTGGCTTGTTTTCCCTCCTCCCTGCCAGCCTTGCAAATACAGCACCCCAGGGAGCTGAGAGATGACTCAGTCCTGCAAAGCATGTGTCTTGTAAGCTGGGGACCTGAGCTCTGTCCCCAGAGTCCACAGTAAAAGCAGAGCAAGAGTGCCATACACCCACGCTCCTGTGCCACACCCACGCTCCTGTGCCATACACCCACGCTCCTGTGCCACACCCACGCTCCTGTGCCACACTCACGCTCCTGTGCCACACGCTCATGATCCTCGGGCCACACACTCACGATCCTCGTGCCACACGCTCAGGTTCCCAGCCCTGCTGAAGTCTGTTTCCACTGTTGTGTTAAAACACTCTCACCAAAAGCGCTTTGGGAAGGAAAGGGTTTCTCTCACCTTACGGGTAGTCTTTCACAAAAGTCAGGGCAAAATCTAAGCAGAGGCTGCAGAGGCCATGGAGAAATGCTGCTCACAGGCCTGCTCCTCCTAGCATGCTCAGTTTGCTTTCTTTTTTTTTTTTTCCTTTTTTTTTATTAGATGTTTTCTTTATTTACATTATCTCCTTTCCCAGGTTCCCCTCCAAAAAAAAAAAAAAAAGAAAAAGAAAAAGAAAAATAAAATAAAATAAAAACTAAAACAAATTCCTGTTCCTCCCCTCTCCCCCTGCTCACCAACCCACCCTGCTCTTACTGGCCCTGGCATTCCCCTACACTGGGGCATAGAACCTTCACAGGGCCAAGGGCCTCTCCTCCCAATGATGACCGACTTGGCCATCCTCTGCTATATACATGCTGCTAGAGCCATGAGTCCCCCCATGTGGACTCTTTGGTTGGAGTTTTAGTCCCTGGGAGCTCTGAGGGTACTA
>NW_022196898.1:91578946-91603599 GCF_008632895.1 Mastomys coucha
AGCATCTTCTGGGTATATGCCCAGGAGTGGTATAGCTGTGTCCTCTGGTAGTACTATGTCCAATTTCTAGAGGAACCGCCAAACTGATTTCCAGAGTGATTGTACCAGCTTGCAATCCCCCAGCAATGAAGTAATGTTCCTCTTTTTCCACAATCTCGCTAGCATCTGCTGTCACCTGAGTTTTTTATCCTAGCCATTCTGCCTGTGTGAGGTGCAATCGCAGGGTTGTTTTTCTTATATCTCAAGACCAGCTGCTCAAGACCCCAGGGGCCTGGGCCCTTCCACATCAGACAGCAATCAGGAAAATGACCCACAGGCTTGCATGCAGGCCAATCTGATGGGGACATTTTCTCAACTGACGTTCCTTCTTCTCGAATGACTCCAGCTGTGTGAAGTAGGAAAAAACAAAAAGAAAAAAACCAGGACATAGGTAGATCCAGATCTATGGAGCCCGCTAGCCAGCTACCCTTGTCTAATTGGAGAATCCATAGCATGAGAGACCCTGTTTCAGGGAGCAAAGTAGACAGTATCCCGATGAACATTACCAGAGGCTGGCCCCTAGCATTTGTGCACACCACACATATGCATACACACGAGCACACGTGGAAGCATACACAGGAAAACAAAACAGGAAAAGGTAGTACTTATTTTCCTGGATAAGGCACTTCTGTATGTTTGTATTTACACAAACGCCTTCTAACTGACACTTGCCCATCTCTCCCTCGGCTTCTCCACAACCAGAACTGAAAATGGGTTCTCGATGAAGCTCCCTTTGCTCTTAAAGTCAATCTAATACTTGACAGAGCTGGCTCCCTCTAGGAAACTGATCTGGCCAAGCTCATCTTTTCCCACTGTCTTCAAATTCCGACCTCTCCACCTCCCCTCATTGCTCCAAAGCAAGGTTGTTTCTAGTTTGGGATCTTCGTATCAGCTCTTCCATCAGTGAGTGAAGGGAGTCTGCCTGGGCTGGTTCATCACTGCCTCCGGTCTCAGCATGAAAGTCAGGTCTTCTTGGAACCTACACACACATATACACACACACACACACATACACACACAGACACACAGACACATACACACACACATGCACACACGCATATATATACACACACATACACACACAGACACACATACACACACATACATACACATATATACACACACACATACACACATACACACACGTACACACACATAACATACACACACATACACACATACACACACATACACACACACACCAAGTATCACACCAATTTTTTTAAGATTTTGTGTGTGTGCATGTGTGTGTGCACATGTGTGTATGTCTGCATGTGTGTGTATATGTGTATATATGTATGTGTGCATATATATGTATGTTTGTGTGTTATGTGTGCATGTGTGTATGTATGTATGTTTGTGTGTACATGCATGTGCATGTGTGTGCATGTATATGTGCGTGTGTGTGTGTGTGTGTGTGTGTGTGTGTGTGTTTCCCACAGACACTAGACAAAGGCATTGGAGCCTTTGGAGCTAGAATCGTAGGGAGTTGTGAGCTGCTCAACACATTTGCTAGTATCCAAATTCAGTTCATCTGACTAACAACTCATCTCCCTAACAACTCAACTCCATTTTTCAAGCAACCTGGCTCTACAATTGGTGCTAGACCTTTCACTTACCCGCAACTGTTTCCCCTGTAGAAACATGCCATGGTGAATCTTGTTATGCACAGGGACTTATTTGCCTCAGTCATGGTCACACCCACCCTGTAGCATACACATGCTCAGGAATTTTTGAGGATGAAGATGAACCACACACAGTGAATGTCAGTCAGGTCACTTCCCTCTGGGCTCCTCTGGGCTCCTCTGGGCTCTTCCTTTAGAACAGTTCCCTCAGAACTCGACTACCCTTTCAACAGGGCTATGTCATGGTGATCATTATACAGGGTTACTTGGGAGCAGAGCCCTGCCCTCCAATGAAGCCACCCAGGGTGAGTCTAGGATAGGTGATCTTTGGCAGGGATTTGGCACTAAAATAGAGTGACTGTACCCACAAGAGAAGCACCAAAACCCAACCTGAGAAGAAGGCGTTCCTGGTTAAACATCCCAACCCTGTTTCTACCCCTCCCTGCTGTGCAAATTTATTAAAGCAGTCTCCAAATAAACAAGTCCTAAAACCAATCAGGAAGTGGAAAACATAAAAATAATCCCCAGCCCACAACACACACCCATGAAAACGGGAAAGAAAGAAAATGCTCTAAATAAAACCCATGGGGCCAAACTCTGCCCTCAATTAGTGGTGAAGGCTGCCAACCCAAGTCAGTGGAGGCTTTCAGTGCAACAGTAGAGGCCTCGTTTGGGGCCCACAGTGCACTGTGCTTGCTTTTAGTTCATACATCTGGAATAACAAGTGGGTGTGTGTTGGCTTCAATATCATGGTAATTCAACTGAACAATACTATCTTCCATGTGCAGCTCACTGAAACTCAAGCTAGCCAAAGAGTTTCTAAAGTGTGTGTGTGTGTGTGTGTGTGTGTGTGTGTGTGTCTGTATGTGTGTCTGTGTCTGTGTGGTATGCATGTATGTGCATGTGGGGAAAGTATGGTGTTTGGTATATGTGTGTGTGTATGTGTGTGTGCAGTGTGCTTTGTGTATGCTGTTTGTGTGGTGTATGTGTGTGGTGGTGTAGTGTGTGGTAGTGTGGTATGTGTATGGTATTTGTGTGGTATGTGGTATGTGTGGTGTGTTTGTGTGCTTGTGTGTATATGGTGTGTTTGTGTGCATGTGTATATATGTGCATATGTGTACATGTGGTGTGTGTGTGTGCACACCATGTACACATAGAGGTGTATCCTTATTTCAGATCATGCACAAAAATTCAAAATGAATTATAAGTTTAAACATAAGAATGTTAAAGTTAAAACCACAAAAGGGAAAAGGGAAATCTTTCTAATGTTGATCTAAGTAATAGCTTCTGCTATCCAACATCAATTGTAAGATGAAAAGGAAAAGTATGTGATTAGACTTTACTAAAAGTTTCAGATTTATTTGCAATACTAAAAGTTTCAGATTTATTTGCAAAAGAACACCATTATGAAAGTGAAAAGAGACAGCACGATAGATACGTGTAAATAAGCTACATGATAATGGACTTGTATTCATAAACAACGAGCACATGGCCATCTGTATATTTTCTTTGGAGAAATGTATATTAAAACATTTTTCTGGTATTTTTAGCAGTGTGGAAGGTTTTATGAATTTTTAATTGTCATTTGTCTTTCAAATCATCACTCTGAGAGTTTTCTTCGTCGGTTATGCCAGTTGATGGACGTGCCACTGTCATATGGTAGAATATTACTCAGCAATAGAGAGAAGTGAAGCACACTGGGAAATGAATAAATATTGACAACATTCTGCCAAGTAAAAAACGCCAATATGGAGGCATGCTGGTGCACACCAACACCCAGGCAGGCAGTGGATCCAAGAGGATGAGAAGAGCATGAACGCCCTCAGCCTTGAGTTGGAGGCCAGCATGGGCTTCATAAGATCCTATCAAGAGAGGAAGGAAGAAAGGAAGGTAGAAAGAAAGAAAGAAAGAAAGAAAGAAAGAAAGAAAGAAAGAAAGAAAGAAAGAAAGAAGGAAAGAAAGAAAGAAAGAAGAAGGATAGGAGAATCTAGGCATGAAAGAACAAATACTGCCTAAATCACTTATGTGAACTGTCTGGGAAAGCTAAGTCCACAGAGACTGAAGTGGATGTGAGGTTATCTATCAGAACCCTGGAGGATGGAGGACTGGAAAGTGACCCCTGATGGCCATGGGCTTCTTTTAGAAGTGAGGGAAATCATCTAGAATCAGATAAAGATCATGGTGGCCCAATGCTGGAAATGCACTAAGAACTACTGAAATCACTTTAAAATGACAAGTGTGATGAAATATAAATTATATATTAATAAAACATTATTAAAACAATGCCCAAGACTGCTTGTGAGGTTGGCTTCACATTCCTTGTTCTATAGACAAAGGTTTGGAGCCAGAGCTCCCTCAGACTCTGAGAGTGAGGAGTAGGAGCTACATTTCAGACTCTGAGAGTGAGGAGTAGGAGCTACATTTCGGTCTCTGAGAGTGAGGAGTAGGAGCTACATTGCAGACTCCTCTTCTCATCTCATTTCACCAGGATGACCTTGAAGGCTCTGGAAACGAGGGAGCGAAAAGGAGCCAGACGCATCTGGCTTAGATCTGTGGTGACTTAATTCAATCCTCATTTCCTCGTCCTTTACGGCCAGCTTGATCCTGGGTCCCAGGCAGATGGGTGTGCGGCAAGACTCCTGGGAAGCTTAGGAAAAGCCATACGCCTCATGTCACCGTGACCACCGACCCACACTGTGGCCCCCTGGCTCCTATCAAGAACTCTGTCCCAACAATCGATCGTAATGGCAGAGGCTCAATTCAATTGTTCATGAATCCCCATCTATCACGAGGACAGCTGAACGACAACTGTGGCCTTGTCAGGACCTCCTCCTTCACATGCCGAGGCTTAAGACAAGTGGATGGCCCTTTTGCCCTTAATGATATTCCCTCCTGTAGCACGGAAGCTCCACCTAAAATAGAACCCGATACTTGTTCATACTGTTTATTATACATCAGATGTACTATGGGCCGTGTATCATAATTATTTTCTTCTAGCCCCTCCTCTGTGGGCTTCTTAAAGAGAAGGTTTGTTCTATTCAGTTTTCAACTTCCATGCTGTGGAAACTTCCTATCTTCCGTGAACAGAAGTTCTGAGTATGTACTGGGTATTTTGAAGTAGCCAGCTCCAGACAAAAATATTAACTGAGTGATCACGTCCCGTTCTCCCAACACCCCAATAGCGAGAGATTTGGGGCAATCTCAATTTTACAACTAGTAAATGCAAGTCCAGCGACATCTCTCGGAATTTCTCTGGGGTGAATTCCTGCTAGGCATCAATACTCACCTTCCTGGCTCAGTCTGGTAAAGGCAGGGAACATGTTCGCACGGATTTACCTCTTGTTGTATACCGTTGGCAAGCATCGATGCCAGACAGTGTAGTGTTTGTTGCCTAGGGCATGACAAGCAGCACTTCCTTGCATCTCATTACACGCATGCTGCCAGGGGTAGCCTGTCTGAATCCTCATCTTTCCATTCAGCTTAAGCATTCTCATTTTTAAAATTTCTCTTGCTACATAGAAGTGATGTGAGAAAGAAGAAGCCTGTTTTCCGAGTCTGAGTCATTTAGTTGAGATTGTCTCTTGCCCTTCTGGTAGAGATTTGGATGCTTCCTGTGACTCTGGAGTTCTTTTACTAATGAAAGGCTAAGGTACCCAGAGTTTGACAAATCTTAACAATTTTCTAGATGTAAGTGATCACCTTCAGAAACTACAGCAAATCAGAAAATGATCATGCCCCTGCCCGCGCCCCCCCTCCTGTTCTCATGGGCTGGCTGAAGAACATGAGGTGGTACTTTATGCACACACGCTTCCATCCCCTACCCAAGCGCATACATTGTTCATTCTTGTTCTTGATTATTTTGAGACAGGCTCTCATTATGTTGCACAGGCTGGCCTCAACTTGCCATCCTCCTGCCTCGGCCTCCCTCAGTGCCGAGATTACACTTGTGGGCCATCACACATTGCATCCTGTCCATTTTCAAATCCAGCTATCCAGTTAAAAAAAAATGTAAGACTTTAAACTTGAGACTTGTCCAAGTTCTCCGTGATGACAGCCCTGAGTGGATCTCCCACGACTCTCTCACCACTCTGTCGGTCCCACAAAGTGCCGGTGTCAGCGGCTTTCCACTCCCAATTCACACCCGGGGAGAGAATTTAAGATGCTGGTCCTCACTGACTTTTCTCTGGGAATAACTGAGTAAGGCAGGAAATATCTCCATGCCCACCTTCTGTTGTCCTAGCCCAACACTCAGTGTTTGACGGCCACTGAGCCCTGTGTACCTGGATCTCCCACGCCTTGACTATTCTTGACTGTTCTAATAGACATGGACAGGGCCTTTCTGTGATGATAGGCCCTGGGTAGGAGTGATGTTTCTGTGTCAGCTTAAACTCAGGGTATGTTTGGTTTGCTATATTTCATTCTGCAGAGGGAGGTCTATGAAATAGACCATTTTCAATGATTCTTTCTAATCTCTTGGCTTCTTCTCTTCTATCTCTGTGTTCCATCTTTCCTAAATCCTGGCCCCAAGTACCTCAGTGTCCTCAAAACCACTCAGTGTGCACTTAGTCCACGAGGAAAGATGAGAACTGGAGAAGACCTCCTGGTGCTGTTCATGGTAGAGCAGTTCGGAGCTGTTGGAAGGTTAGTAACTCAAGAGGCCAGCTCTTTGTGGATAATCAGCTCCCACAGTCCACACATTCTACAGCCCTTCAAGGGCCAAAGCATTCCTCCAAACCCCTCCCAGCTCCAGGGGACCTTTCTCAAGCTCTTCAGTCAGCCTCCTTAGATTAGCTAGCTCTCTGTCCCACACACCAAATTCCACTTGGCTCCTTTGTCTTCCACAGCTCAAACCCTGCACACAGCACTTCCCAACAGCGTGTGTCTTATCTACACATCCCGAGTATATCTGCACCCTCTCCTTCTACCACCCAAATCTGTCTCTAAAACACCCAAGTCATTTCTTCTGTTAAGAATTTAGTTTTCCAGCTACAGAATCATAAAACATTCTCAATTCTCCTGTGAAAACTTACAAGTGTCTTAAACATGAGAAGAAGTTGTCCCGTTCTACTGAGATGCTGTGGAGAGTAAAGATGAAGAAGAGAGGGATGACAAGGCAAGGATAGCCAGGTAGATACAGAACAATGAGGAAAACAGGGAGGACCCAGAGGAACATCAACTACAAGGGTCTACAGGAGATGCCAGGGGCAAAGCCAGAGGCATCAACAACCCTAAGCAAGCTTGGGCTATGATGTCAACATCATTCCCATCAATCTTAAACTGGGGCAGGACTGGCTCTGGAGAAAGCCCGGCAGCTCAGTCTTGAAGTTCAGATCCCACACTTGGGAGAGCAGGCCCTGCACCTCTCCTGGGCAACAGGGGAGCTGGCTCTGATGGAGAAGGCACAGGTGAGAGAGCGGGAAAGCAGACCCTACCTCCTGCTGATGGCTGCTTTGGTCAGCCTAGCCAGAACAGTGCCGGAGAGCTCACCCTGGTTGTGTGGATAATGGAGACCAAGAGGTCTGACCAGTTCATCTACCACCCAGGCCCAGATCCAGGGCTCCAAACTGGCTCACCCCAAAATGTATGTCATCCATGATTGGTTGTTTGTTCCAAAGCCACAGGATCTCCATGGCACAAGGCAACAACAGGACACCTGGGAAAAGTCCCAGTGAGGATCCAATATGGATGGAGTCACAGAAGTCAGAGATGTTGAACCAGACCAATGCCTCATTGAAACAAACATTTGCAAGTGAAGATGTGTGCACAGAGGGATCCACTGTGGTACACACTGTGACACACCACAGCTTCCACGGTGAGATGGTTCCTAAGTTTTGGTCTTGGTGGTGGTGGTAGTATTTTCTTGTCTGCAAGTTTATTTTATTTTATTTTATTTTATTTTATTTTATTTTCCTTCCCAGCCATCACATGAGCTAGTCTCAGTGGTGCCATGTTCATCTGAGGCACGTGAGGAGTGTGTCCTAGCTCTGCCTGCACGGCTTCCTAGCTGTGCGCTCACAGGCCATGTTGTAAGTCTCCACTTCTCACCTACCAACAGGGACAAACGCTCATGCCTCGCAAGGTTCTCACAAAGGCGGGTCACAAATGCTTTTAGTCTCAGAGCCCAGCACATACTGGGAACCCAAACAAAAGACAGCCGTGCTGCATAGAAACATGCGTGTGTGTCGTTTCTATGTAATCATCACTGCAAGCCATAACAAATGCAATATGCCCTGTTAATGATGGTGTAAGGTTTTAGCTATAATTAATGGTGTACTTCGATAAATATACAGTACTGATTATTGTTAAATTACAATGAGATCTGTGAGGCTCTGATTTACAGCATTTATTTATCTTCAGAGTGTCAATATTCTCACTTGCCCTGAGTAATTTTGGAGTACCCACAGTAACTCAGCTCTATTCAGATTATACAGATATCAAATACCTGTGTTCCCTAATTGCGTTCAGGTATCTACTGCCAAAAAAGACTAGGGTGAGACTAGGGAAGGTAGTTCAGTCTTAAGTGCTTGTTATAGAAATGCAAAGCCCTGAAAAGCCAGGTATGGTAGTATTCCCTTGCAATGCAGCACTGGGGAGGCAGAGACAGTTGGATCCCTGAAGCCTGCAGGCAAGCCAGGCTAGCTTACTTGGTGAGTTTCAAACCAGTGAGAGACAGACCCAGACCGTAACTCCACAAAACATGGAGAATGAAACCAGTGAGAGACCATAACTCCACAAAACATAGTGGATGAAACCAGTGAGAGACCGTAACTCCACAAAACATGGTAGATGACTACTGAGGAACAAACACCAAGCGTTAACCTCTGTCCTACACATGCATGTATGAACACCTGCACATATGCAAACATGCATTGCATGCACGCACACACACACACATACACATACACACACACTTAGACGGGGGTAAAGAATTTATTTCAACTGAATCAAGAATAGCCTCTTACCAGGCGACAGGGTCACCACTTTCTTGCTCATGCTCATGGGTCTACATTATCATTCTCTGTTTCTCACTTCAGCTTTCATAATTTTTAAAGAAATAACCCCATTGAGGCACATGCGTGTGTGCGCATGTGTTTGCATATGTGTGTGGAGGTACATTAGTACTGAGCTGTGCTCACCCTCCCCTCCAATCTCCCACTTCAGTAGAGATTATATTTGAAAATCGGCCTTGACTAAACTCTTCTAATAGCTTGTAACATCAATTTAATGACAGATAAAATAAAGGAAAATTACATTCTCTTTCATTTAAATGCTAAGCCCTTTTAATTGTTTTATTTTAAAAAACTCATTTCCTCTTGTAATTATCAATATATTTCCATCACCCCAGGAAATAAAAAGGTTTCTTTCAAGGGGCAATTTTAACACCTGTAAATCCCCCAGATGTTTGAATGAGTCTGGAAGAACTGGAGAGGAAGGCATTTGTTTTATGTCTGGCGGATTCTCAGTTTGCTTTTTTATTTTTTTTAAATCCTTTCATTGTATTTTTGATTAGTCCTGGATAAATAATGTTTGGATTAAAAATCCCTACTGTATGACTGTGCTTAGCATTCTTGCTACTAGTTTCCTAAACTCAACATTTAATGAAAATATAACAGTCCCCACAAACAAATCAACATGATTATACACAGAATTGGAGGGGACCAGAAGGCCATTGGACCTCGACCTGTGCTTTGTAACAAGTGACCCGAGCTAGAGAATGGTGCCCTGATTTATCCACCTGGAGGGCGGCCTTTTATGGTTCACCTGCCACACTCCTGTCCCTCTGTGTATACATACACATTCACACACAGAGATACACAATAGGAGGGACATTTTACAATGGAACAGATCTTAAAACACTGGGTATGCCCAAAAATATGTCAGAAGAAATGTGATAATAATCACATATTTACTCATTAGGTGTGTATGTATTGGTCTATGTCTTCATGTGCAGAGATGCATGGCAAGTGTGTGTGTGTGTGTGTGTGTGTGTATGTGTGTGTGTGTGTGTGTGTGAGAGAGAGAGAGAGAGAGAGAGAAAGAGAGAGACAGAGAGACAGAGACAAACAGAGACAGAGACAGAGACAGAGACAGACAGACAGACAGACAGACAGACAGACAGACAGACAGACTGTATTGCTGGTCCTGATACTCACTGACTGCTTAGACAGTCTGACCACAAGCCCCAGAGACTCTCTTGCCTTTGCCTTCCCAGCTCGGGGCTTGTAAGTATGCCCTGCCATACTCAAGGTTTTTATGTGGATGCTGGAAATCCAAACTCAGGTGCTTGTGAATGCAGGCTTGGTAAGCACCGTACCCACAGAGCCATCTTCCTAGCCCTGCTCATCAGCTTATTGATGGTTTACTGTGTATACCAGGAGCTGCCCTTTCTATACACTACATGTTTCCCTTAAACATCCATGCCTAGTGTAACATGCAGCCTTCTGCAATGGAAATAAAGCTAATTACAGAAAGTATTTGCAAGGGATGGAGAGATTGCTCAGTGGATAGGGTGCTGATGGTGCAAGCACGGAAAGCCACACTTGGATCTCCAGCATCCATGTAAAAGCTGGGTACAGCAGCCGCAACACCAGCATGGAGAGGGGAAAGGGAAACAGAGACAGACAGCCCAGGGACTCAGGAGATGGCGAATCGATCGAGCTGAAAACTTTGTTCTTTCTTGTTTGTTTTACACTGTTCTTGTTGCGGAAAATTTTAAAAATGATCAGCAGGCTTCCTGTGCTACTACCAGCAACTCTATGCCCTGGGATGGTCCCACTGGGCTACTCTGTGCCCGCCAACTCTCCAGTGGGGCTGGAGCTCCAGAGTTTCCTTCTCTGCCACTCCAGCCCCACACAACGACCACCCTGCGGTCAGCCACTGCAGGATCCCACCGGCTTTGTCTTTAGCTACCCCCCCTTCCCCACCTCCCCATCCTCCCTGCAGCAACTGATCACTGTGTTGGCATCTATGGTTCGCTTGTCTCTGGAGCCACTAGTTCCTTCTCAGTCATAAACTCCTGTAGTCGCCGGTCTCACATTCCAGTAAACAAAGTAAATCAAGGCAGGGCGGTGGTGGCCCACGCCTTTAATCCTAGCACTTGGGAGGCAGAGGCAGGCGGATTTCTGAGTTCGAGGCCAGCCTGGTCTACAGAGTGAGTTCCAGGTCAGCCAGGGCTATACAGGGAAACTCTGTCTCGAAAAAACCCAAAACAAAACAAAACAAAACAAAAAACAAAGTAAATCAAAACTCTTGAAGCTTAGAATTAACCAATCAGATTTATATATCAATAAATTCTCAATTCAAAAGATGCCAATACAATAATTTCAAAACCAATTAATAATGATAAAAGCTGTCCACCTAGATTAGACAAATTATCCCAATTATTCTAACCGTCATGATATCATAACTACCTATGGCTATTTAAAGTCACGCTGGTTCAGGTTCTTCTTCTGTCAGTCCCCCTCCATCTTGGCCTTCTCCCTTCCTCCTCAGATGCTCTGGCCCTGCAAGTCTTCGCTCTGCCTCCCTTTTCCCTGTCCAATCACAAGCCTCCTGCTGCACTAATATTTTAATATAACTGGACAGGGAAAATCCTGCCTCATGTTCTTTAAAAAGACAATATAGGACAGCCGCCTCCTGCAGAAGTGACAGTGATCCATTCACAAGATGATTTCCAACAGTGGGCCACATGCACGGACATTTCCATATGGCTGTCCTCAGAACCGGCAACCTCTTCCAAAGGCCAGGAGCCTTCCAAGCTTGGTGACACAATCCTGAACAAAGAAAGTGACCAAACTGTTTCCCAGCCATTGGATCTGCACGACTCTAAGGCTGGGAATTTTGATCACAATGTATTTTACATCTGAATAATTTGTGTGGATGATACTTCGGGGCATAGGAATTTTTCATCAAATGTTGCCATGGCTCAGGTTGGTGCTACATCAGTTCCACTGACTAGAAAACAAGCTGGGAACCACATATTGGCTGATCCTGTTTCCTAGCTGGACATGTTGATAGGGAGCCAATGATGAGTCCTGTCAAGTTGGCTTGCTTCCTAATACAGAGTCAAATATCTTTGATTTTTCATTTTTGTCTTCTCAATGGTGTACAGGACTTGAATAAAATTAAACATGGGTGGTTAGAAATGTCCCATTCTCTATAACAAAATACCCTAGAATTTTTAAAAGTTCAAAAATAAGCATCACTAATTCTATTTTGTAAATCTCGCACCTCAAGGACTCAGGCGGGGCTCATCTATGTGGTTCACTCAGTGTGAAACCCATTGAGCTTCCACATAGGTGCTTGGTAGTCTGTGGACATTTGGCTTCAAGACATATTCACTCTCACGTCCAGAACCATGTTAAAATTGGCGAGAGGACTAGTCTCTGTTGGTTCTACTGACCAGAGCGCCAGCACCTCACCTCTCCCACAGGTATCTCAGGGGAGTTGGACAACGTAAGTAACTAATTCCACCCAGAACAAGGAACCCTAGAGAATCCATGGAAGCTCCCTGACCTCCTCCAGCCCTGTCTTACAAGTCACATGGTGTTACTTTGCTGCATCAGCCTAACTACAAGAAAACCATAAAGGTAAACAAGATTAGATTTCCCTAAAGCGTGTGTTTGACGTGATTAGCTCTTCTCTCTAGCGTGTGTGTGTGTGTGTCTGCCTTAACAGAAATAGCATAATTTTATATTGTCACTATGTTGGCTACTGTCACCTTCACCATTACACACACTCAGGGTGTGGGGAACAGTTTAGGAATACCACTGCAAGATATAGTCATTGCAAAATACAATGGTTATCTTCCCATGGTAGAGATCCTTAAACATCCAACCAAAGCTTTTAGCCAAAAGTGGGTTTTTTTTTCACCATTGAAAACTTCCTTGCCCTGATTGAAACTGCATGCTCTGCCAGTCCGGTCCTAGAACACTGACTCCTGCCATCCCAGACAGGGGGTAAATAGATGACTTCCCCAGAGCCGGAAAGATAGCAGCCTGGGGCATCAATCCATAAATGGTGCTAGAACAACACATACAGCTTCAAAATCATTTCTGGATATGGTGCTGTTTTGCAAAAATCTGAATACATCAAAAGAAATCTTAGGTAGTGTGGAAGAAATGACTCAACAAGCTGCCAGAGGGCTGAGATCCACGCTAACAGAACAGAGAGGGTCACTGAAGTGCTTTGTTAGAGGTGCCACCCAGCCAAGTCATAACTTCTGCTTTCGGGTTGAATTATGCATATCTGGAGCCGAAGCCAAGTTGCTTGTAAGAGCAGAAAACATGCTTCGAGCTGCCACTGGGGCCTCGCCTCAGTCCCTACTGTGAAGATAGGAAACAGGCCACGAAAGAACTCATCTTCCCATCTGTGGCCTCGCCTCAGTCCCTACTGTGAAGATAGGAAACAGGCCACGAAAGAACTCATCTTCCCATCTGGGGCCTCGCCTCAGTCCCTACTGTGAAGATAGGAAACAGGCCACGAAAGAACTCATCTTCCCATCTGTGGCCTCGCCTCAGTCCCTACTGTGAAGATAGGAAACAGGTCATTAAAGAACTCATCTTACCATCTGTGCGTGGGTTCTAGCTCAGTTACATCCATTCCCAAAGTGACCTTGGGTCAAGGTTGGGTTATGGTCATGATGGTAGGTTAGAAGCTACGGACAAGGCAGCCTTGCCTGCTGTAGGTCTTGTTTTCAAAGTTTCCTCTGTATTCTGAAAGGCTGTGCACCAACCTCAACCACTTTTTTCACTTGTAAAGAGGGGAATAGAATAATAGCTCTTACCTTTGAAAGAGTCCACATGAGTTCAGTCACTTAATTACAACCCATAACCATCCACGAATGGGAGATTAAAAGTATTGTTATCTGCGGTGTGTGTGTGTGTGTGTGTGTGTGTGTGTGTGTGTGTGTGTGTGTTCCTTCCTAATCACTCACACACCCACCTTAACAGCAAAATCTCAGGTCACCATAGGGTTCATTAGCATCACCTTTCCCATTGCAGAGCTCTCTCTGCCTACCCAGAGTTTGGCTCACGGTTCCCAAATCAAATAAAACACAAAAGATAATCTAGCATCTCAGAACACACGGCACTTGATTGACTTCTCCCCTGGCCGTTCTTGCCTTCTTGGCAACAGAGTCATTGTCAAATAAATATTAGCTCTAATAAAGATAGTGCCAAGACCCAGCTGTGACAAATCTATCAGCCAACCTACTGGCACTATCCAGAATGAACTTTTAAGAATAGAGTGGAACACTGAAGGTAAAACGGTGTTAAGATTGGACTTCTCTGAGCCACATGATTTTCTTTGGGATTTGGGGACACTGTGTAACTTACAAATGTCTCCATGGATGTAGAGGTCAAATGACCTATTTCAGAGGGCATCAGCTAGACACAAGAGCTTCCCCAACTCCCAGTGCCTGCATTTCCTGCTTATTCACCCCTTCGCTGGTATAAACAGGCCTCGAAGTGTGGTAGTGTGTTTGTGAACTGGCTTCGCAGCTGTTTCATTATTCTGCTAGATCAATATTAATTTTTGCAGGCTTCCTTTTTCAGTGCATCAGGCTAGAAGCGGCAACTTGTACACACCCTGGTGTTTGGCTGGGGGAGGGGGATTTATGAGCCCGCTCTAAAGATATAGCCCCTGTTGCACCAAGTGAAAATCTGGTTGGAGCCCAAAACAGCAAGGAGACAGCAGGGGGCGGGAAGCAGGGAGACGGCAAAGTCAAGCCACCTCTCACAGGCCAAATCACAGAAGCTGAAAACCAAGTACCTGGATATTATGTGCCTGCCTCTGCTGTTCTCGCCGCCAATTTCCCACTTGGCCACATGTGCACATTTAATTAATGTTCTGCTCATCACCTCCTGCAAGTCATTAATAAGGATGCGCTGTAGATACAGGCCCATCTCAGAGCCTGCCAGAAGCACTCCGCTGCTGGCCACCATCTCCCAGCCAGTGCACAGCCGCCCACCGGCTGCTCACGTGGGTTTTCCAGCCAGGTTTCCATCCGGGAAGCCGAGCTCAGAATCCGCTCGGTTGAATTCATCTTTCAAGTGAGATTTCTGGATGCATCCATTTCATTGCCTTCACCCACTAATGTGGTAGAAGGTTTTTTTTTTTTTAATTCTATTAAAAAATGCAATTAAATTTGTCTCATGGAATTTGCTCTTTAAAAATCCAGACAGCTGCTTGCTCATGGTGGCATTATGCTCCTGATTCCTGCACATTTTTTTTTCTTCATCTCCATTCCATTACTTTGCCGAGGATTAAAGACAGGCTTAGCAGATGGCAAATGCCAGGATCTCTTCCCACCCCCACCTCCCATTCGGAAGGCTGGGATCATATCGGCCAGAATACACAGCCCAGGTTCCTACGTTCAGCTTTTGAAAGAGAGAAGCAATTGTTTAATTCAAAGCCATCAGCTAATGCAGAAAATAAGGTTGGGGATGGAGGAGAGACGGAGGACTATTCCCCATAGCTGGCCTTTAAGGTCATGGTCGGGAGTTTCTCCCTGAGCCTCAGTTTATCTCTCCTGAGTCCCTCCTTCCTCCTCCATTTCTCAGCCATAAAGCACTCATTAGGCTGGGAAGCAAATGAGGTAATGTCTGTGGCGAGATGGCTTGTGCGTTTCCAAAGAAAGACACCATATAAAAAGCATTCTGATTGCTAACAGTCAGGGACACTCAGCGTCGGGCCTGGCTGGCTTTATAAACTATTTAACTGCCTGCTTCTTGCAAAAACTATTTTTATCAGTTAATTACACATTTTTCTTATTAAATAACAATGTGAAAGCATTTCTTGCTCATTTTCCTGTCATGATTAATTTAATCTGCCTCCCTTTATTAAAAGTCCAGTTCTCTTTCCGTGTCTTAGACACTCTGCTAGGCTAGTAACACCCCCACAACTATTCGGCCCCTTTGAGTCATATCAACTCCTTCTCCTTCAGTCTTCTCTGCGACCGAAGTCCTGGAACAGCTTCCCCTTTTCCTCTGTACTGTAGCTGCATCTGGTCTCCAAGGAACGGCCAAACAGCAGAGGCTCTCCTTGCCTTTCTCTTCCTTTCGGGTGTTCCCTTGAATAAGCCAATGCCCAGAGGAAATCTCAGGCTATCCATGAATGACATCCTGCGTGGGAGGGAAACCAAGGCAGTGTGGTAGCCAGGCTAGCACCGAGTGTCACAGTATACATGTGACATAGGATGCACAGCAGATACACACACACACACACACACACACACACACACACACACACAAACTGGATATTTAGGGAAAGAAGTAAAGTAAGAAGGGGAAAGCCATATGAGTGGCAGTCCCTGCACTGTGGGGAATCTTTTCTAATGTCACTGATATGAATCATAATTAATTGTGATTAGTAACAATAGTAGGGGCACACGCTTAGTCTTCAACGGGGAAAGCAGACATAAAGTGCCCACAGACACTGTGTGGGACTAGTCCACAAAGACAGAAGACAGCTCAGAAAAGAGATATCACAATTTTTTGAGGCAAAATAATGAAAAAAATTGCAGAAATGGTAGCACGGTAAGTTATTTTGTGTGCTTTTTCATTTGTCCTTATGATGGGCAGGCAGCTCCATGATCCCTAACTCCCCTAGGGGTGGCACTGAGCTGCTTAATACTACTTTACCGAGCACAGCACAGCATCGTCATGGTCTTCCCCTCCATACTTGGTCTACAGGAACACTTCCACTTCATTCCTGAAGGGCACTCAGCCTTGACAGCTGCAGTGTGGTGAACCACCCTGGAAAGGAGCCCAGGAGGCACGAACCCATGGTATAACCAGTAGGAAACTGAAGCCCCGGTCTATGGCCTACAATGAGCCAAGTCCTACCAATAACAGGGGTGGGGGGTGGGATAGGGGTCACTGTCTGCACCCTACCCTGGTCTCCACTGCAGATGAGACTGCAGTCACACACAGGCACTTGAATGGGCATTGAGCACACTCGGCTAATCTCCACTCATATTCCCATATACCACAGACACTATAAGATAGTAAATGCCTGGTCTTCTACACTGTTAAAGCATGGGATGTTTTATCGCTCAGTAGTGGAACACACCACTTCAGTCACAGTATTGCTAATCCAGAAGGAACCTACAGCACTACCTACATAGGGAAGTGAGGCACTGTCACATCAGTTGCACATGAAGTTGTGTCATTCGAAACCCTCCTTAATGTTGTCTGTGATCTTAGAAGTTTCCCAGGGCAATTCTCCATGTAGCTACCCCTATCCCCAATGGTTTGAAGATTAAAAAGAAGCCCGCCTGCTCCCCAGAACAGTGTGAGAGAAGGAGACAGGAGTAAGGCGACCTAACCTCTACCTTGTTGGCCAATATTCTGGGCAAGTCATTCGGGCTTGGCCAACTTCACTTTCCCCTTTGCTAAAGTCAAGATAATTTGTGTGAACGTGCGAACTAAAGCAGCCTAAAGAGTGTTGATGGGGTCTCTTGACATCTTCTCAAAGATTTGAAAAGGTACAACCAATAACAGCAAAAGATTGTGATCAAAAATAATACGAAAGCGCAGGACAGATACAAGGGAGAGGCGGCTACCTGGGCTAGAGCGGTCAACTGCACTAGGAACTGTCAGGGCTTCCTTTTGTAAATCAATGAGGAGGAGGAGTTGGTTTCTAAGTTATAGAGTGTGGGTAGTTTTCTGTTTTGATTGACAGGCTTAGGTCATATAAACCTTAGTTTACTCCACATATCCTTTCCCTTGATACATCTGGTATTAATCAAATGCACACCCAATCATGCTTAGGCATAAGATTGCAAATAGAGGATTTCCACCTGCAAAAAAATAATAATAATAATAAAATAATAATAATAATAATAATAATAATAATAATAATAATAATAATTTTGAGGACACAGTTTACCTTACTGAACATGTACCCAAACCAGTCTAGACTGGATCAGCCCATTGCTCATAGTTACTGGATATGTTCCAGAATATGTTTGACCACAAAGTGGGAGTTGCCAAGGAATTAGTAGGGAGGAGTGGCCTACTGCATTGTTTGTAGTAGGGTATTTGTGCGGACAGATAACTGCTTTGCTGAAAAAGAAGGTGAGCGTGAATAGCTCAACTCAAGCAGAGTCCAGGTTGCTAAGGTGTCCCTACACTTTCCTGTCTCAAAAGGATTCCTCTTCCCTTCATACTGCCAAGTTCTGATTGCTGGCATTTCCCCTTATGGCCACATGATGCTTGTAACAGCTTCAAGTCTCATGGAGTCCCACATTAATGTCACAGGGGATGAAAGGGAAATATTCTTGGTTCTTGGTCTAGACATGAAGACATTTTTTGTCAAAATTCCCCTAGCTGAATTCCCCAGGCATCTCATTGGCCAGACTTGGTTGACATGTCTACTCCTCAAGCAATGACCATGACCGACTTCACCCACCCACATTTTACCTCTGAGGCTGGGAGAGGCCTGGCATCCTGTGAATGGAGCAGCCGGGCCACCCAGAGAGAAACTGACAAAAGTTGAGGTTCTATGCATACAAAATAAGGAGTTGTTTACCACTCTACTTGGTGGCATGAACCTGGGAGAGGGAGACCTAGAAATGAGGTGGACTAGAGTCTCATGCAACAGCCAACTTTATTCAGAGCATCAGACAATTTATGCTCTGGAGTTTGAGAAGAGTCACCCTAGCAAAGCATATAATCACAAGGACAAGGCACACGTATGAGGTAAACTCACTCCTGTCCACTATGCCTGAGAGAAACATGAAACACATCCCAAGAACAATTTTGTGTTTTGAAGAAACTGAGGCCACACGACTCTTGTCTCGTTTTCTTGGAGTTTTCTCACATGACTCCATTCTTGGGCTGTGTTCCAACAAAGAGTAAGCTGTCTGGACTGTGCTGGAGACTAGCACACAGGGTGGCTTGACCCAATGAAAACCAGTATTGTGTCCCCACTCCACACACAGTGTAAGTCAGAGAAGTGTTCCCTTATCTCCTACGGGGACAGTCGGATCCAGACGACAAGGGCTCCTCCCAGACAAGGCCTCGGACATCACTGAGGCAGCAGAAGAGAGACTAAAGGTCTTTCCAATGGTCCCTGTCACTCAGGTCTCTCAGTCAGAAGTCAGTAGTCTCATGTGAGTGCCAATGTCCATACCAGAAGACATATAAGTCAGCACCTGATCTGATCCCAGTGGGCAGACAACACTGTCTACAATTAAGTCTTGTCTTTTCCCAAGGTTTTAGTGACATTGAAGTGAGATAAAATAGGTCTTTATTTCTCAATCATTAAGCTTAGTTCTACCAATCACTGGGCTGAGATAGTTTATCCAGGGGCCAGGAAGACAGACCCCACCCTCCTTAAAGACAGTCACTGAGAAGAGAGCTTGAGTCTCAGCGGGTTTTGAGGCTCTCTCTTGCCCTTTTCTCCTCCTTCCGGCCCCTGAGTCCTGCATCGCAAATGTTGTTTCTCACTGCTGATTTCAAAGCCCCCGTGATGCCCTTGAGGGAGTCTAGGCCAGAGAGGACACAGTGTTGAAGTGAGAAATACTGCATAGGATAGAAAGACACCTCGCAGACATCCTCTCTTCCCCCTGTGCCAGAGTCTTAAAGCAATGGGTTGTCATCAACTTTTTTCAAGACAGCCTTTCTCTGTGGAGCCCTGGCTGTCCTGGAACTCACTCTGTAGACCAGGCTGGCCTCGAACTCAGAAATCCGCCTGCCTCTGCCTCCCAAATGCTAGGATTAAAGGCATGCATCACCACCACCGCCCGGCCAGTTCAGGCTTATTGGGAAGACGTTTTTCCATCTGGTCATCAGAGACCCAAAGCGAAGTATTTCTATTTTCAACCAACAGTTTCTAAGGTTGCTGTGGACATTGAAAACCCATGAAACTGTAGCAGAAAACGAACAGCAAGTGAGGAAAGTTTTCTGTGAGCTAGGCCTACAACAGACACCATTACTTCTGCCCACACACCACTAGACATAATGGTCATATGACCACTCCTAACTCGAGGGAGGCTGGGAAATGTTATTTAATTTTGTGTCCAGGAAGAAAGAACAGATTTTAGTGAGCACAGCTCAATTGTCACTCTCACCCACAGTCACCCACGTAACTTCCTATTTTTTTACTTAGCAAAGGCACTGTTTCTGTATAGCAGTGCACGCTGGCTGCCCAGTAGACAGAGCCTTATGGAGATAGGCACAGACATGTTGATGAAAGTCATAGAGAAAGACCTGACCTACTGCTCATGTTCCCTGTGCTATCACTCCAACTACATGTTCGGTCAGGCCTTGCAATCCTTGACAGATATCCTGAGCTAGACAGTCCTGGCAAAAAAGAAAGCCAAACAATGCTTCATAAGTAAAAAGCATTCTTTCCCAAATAATAACCAAAAGAATAAAGAGTTATACTGAATATGAATCACTAGCAGTGGGGATTGGGAAGGAGAGCCTTCCTAAGCAATTTCTTTTCTTATATCTACTTATGTGCAACAGGATGAGCTCTTGGGATAAGCCAGACACTGAGTCAAGTGCCAGAGAGACATTGGTAAACTTCAGTGACAAGATTTCCTGGGTCCATATAAACTAGGCTCTAAAAAGAATGTGAATATCTAAGAATATAAATTGAATGTAGAGTGCACTAAGTAATTTTAACAGGAAAGTGAGCTGAGACAGACAGTAGCCACAGGGGTGGGGAAGGGTAGCCTGGAAGATTAGACTTTGAGAGTAGGATATTAGGCCTGTAAAAAGTAGAGAGGAGGCAGGCAGTCCAAGTAGAGGGCACAGTGTACAAAAGTCATCACGAGGGGCCGTTTGACATCACTAAATAACAGAAAAGTAGCTGATACTGTGGAGACAATGATGTTAGTGGTGCTGGAAAATGAAACTGAAGAAGATGCTGGGGCCAGATCATGCAGCAGTTTTGTTGATTATGATAAAGAATTTGAGTTTGAATATAAATAATACAGGATCTTGGGGATCAGAGCTAGAGATGGGTGGGACTCGGCTATACGCAGTTGCTAGAGTAAACAACAGAATCGCCACGCAGGAAGTTCTAGAAGCTAGTGGGTCATGATCAATTGTTGGCAGGGTTGGTCCTACCGAGGACTTAGATGGAAAATCAGCCTCACACCTCTCTTCTGGTGGTTTCTGGAAGCCTTCAGGAAGTGTCCATCTGAGCTAGCACATCGTCTTCAAATGAACACGTTTACCTACCTACTATTGCAGGATAGTCCTTCTAGAAGATAAAGCCCATATTGCAGAGGGTCCACTCTCTTACAATATGATGTCATCCTAAGCAATTACACCTGCAGTGACCCTGTTTTCAAACATTATCCCATTCTGAGCATTTCAACATGTATTTAGGACCCAATTGACCAAGGGCCTGACTCCTCCCACTGTGGGCATGTGATGGGGAAGCTAGCCTGAAACAAGAGTGATTGTGAGACTGAGACACTCCCAAAACTCTGAAGATCTCATCCTGAGACCAGCAGGAGATAGGACTGCTCTCTCCCTGCTCTCAGCCTACGCATGCTGGTGCATGACTCTACTTCCCCCACTTCTGAGTATAGTCACATGGTCTATGGTCAGATTACAGGGTAAACTTCTGCTCTCCCCAAAAAATTCCTCTTCATGTAAATGAGCCATTCCCAGAACCTCAGCCCAACCCAATAATATGCCCACCCTGGAAATCCCTACCAACTACCAAAGATCTGCATAGTCCCTGTTCACCCTGAGTAAAGTTGAGCTGTGTCATTGAAGCTGACCCCAGAAGTCAATCTTTTAGTTGACTCTGCTCTGCTCCCTTCATCCTTGTGGACTGGTGGCCAATGACCCATGAAGAAAGGGACACACACATTCCAAGGCACATACAAAGCTTTGGGACACTGATCCCATATGCATAGGAAGAAGGAGTGGTTAGCATAAGGTAAACATGGTTAGAGTGAGATGGGAGGGGTTAGAGTAAGGTGGCAGAAGGCAATGTTATTGTGGCAAATGTGAGAGGTGATGCTTCATGCTTAGGCATCCACAGGCAATTTATTTTCTATAAATTAGTTTGGATACTAATAGACTATAGCTAATTCATGGGGGGGGGAGTGGGAAAGTAAGAATGACTTTTAGGGGTAAGAGAGATGGCTCAGTAGATAAACGTACCTGCTGCCACACTCAATTACCTGAGTTTGAACTCCAGGACTCATACAATAGAAAAAGAGAGCCAATTCCAACTAGTTGTATACACACACACACACAGAGACAGACAAACAGACAGACAGAGACAGAGGGACAGAGACAGACAGAAACAGAGAAACAGAGAATGTGATAAAAATATTGAAAGTTAACTTCTAATATTCTAGCTGATAAATTAGAAAAACTACATAGATGCCCAACAAGGGATGGATATATACAATGTGGTACATTAAGCCAAGAGTGATATAGCACATACCTGTAATCCCAGCAGTTGTTAGGTTAAGGTAGTTGAATGGTAAATTCAAGGTTAGCCTGGACTATGTACAAAGAATCAGAAACAAAACCAGAAGGTTTTTTTTTTAATACAATGGACTATTATTCAGTTATAAAGAAAAATAGAGTCCTAGTATTAACAGGAAACAGTGGACTGGAGACCATCGTGCTAAGCAAAATGAGCTAGACTCTGAAAGCTAAATCCCATGTTTTTCTCATCCACGGAATCTAGACTTTTGAAAGCTATAAAAATATACTGGAGAGATTTGAGAAGAGAAAGGGACCAGTAGAACCAGCATCAACAGGTGGCCATGAAGAGTGAGAATTATCAAAGTCTACTTCATACACATAATAAAATGTCCAGACATTATTTTGCACAATTAGTAAACACTAAAAAAGAATTTTCGTACTGAGTAAGAAAAAGGATGAGACAATTTATGAAACCTAAAAGAGAAGGCATTAGTTCTTGCAGCAGCGTCCAGGGTTTTTACTTGAATATGATAAATCTGAGATACATGAGATACAGATATGACAAGTTCTCGGTGTCTGTAGAACCCTGGATTTCAACGGAAAGGTCTGTGCTAGAGACAGAACTGTGGACTCTCTGATACACCGCATGTCTAGGGTAACTTGGAACACATGAGTGCGGGTGACCTGTTCCTTCTCCACGGTGCCCCCTTTTCCTAATACATGGAAAATTTTACTCATCAATCCTGCTGAACCCTGGGTCCTTCCTCTTGGACTCTCTGTCACTTTGTGGGACCTTTGTTTCTAGAGAAGAAAGAGACGAGGTGTCTTAGATAGGGTTTTATTATTGTGAAGAGACGCTGTGACCACAGCAACTCTTAGAAAACATTTAACTGGGGCCGACTGACAGTTTCAGAGTTTTAGTCCATTATTGTCATGGTAGAAAGCATGGTTTCATGTAGGCCAACATGGTGCTGGAGAGGTAGCTGAGAGTTCTACATACTGATCTGAAGGCAGAAGGAGATTGGGTGTCATACTGGGTGTAGCTTGAGCATATATGTCCTCAGAGCCTCAAAGCCCGTCCCCACAGTGACACACTTCATCCATCCAGGCCACACCTCCTAATAGTGCCACTCCCTACCGGCAAGCATTGAAATACATGAGTCTATGCAGACCATTTCAATCAAACGGTCTATGCAGACCATTCTGACCAAACCATCAAACTAGGCCCCCGACTATAACTCTGGTTCAGAAGTGTCCATCCTCTATGACCAAGAGAACCCCCACAGCCCAGCATCCATGGACACCTCAGTCCCGTGACCCTGGTAAGCACACACACACATACACACACACACACACACACACACACACACACATACCTTATCCCTCCAGTAGAAGTGACCTAAACTTTGTGAGGTTGGCATGTCCCTAGAGATGATCTCATTTGCCTGCTTCAAAAGCGCTTTGGTCTGCACAGCCTGTAGCGGCAAATTTACACTTCAAAAAGCAGACAGCTTTTTCCACATCTTATTCACTTAATGGGTGAGAATGTAAAATTAGTTCCGTTGCTGATGAGGACCTTGAGCCAAATGAAAAGTGTTCATTTGTCAGCACAGGCTTACAGCCTGAGACATGATTATATAGCTAATCCAATAATGGGTTTTGATGCTGCTGAGCATTTATTTATATACAGTATGTCTTGTTATCTGTTGATAATCAGGACCTACAATTTACTCTTTCTTGTGCGTGGAGTGTGAAATAGCAACATCTTCCAGACATATTGCGTTTAGGTACCAACATGCAAACACATACAGAAAGTGCCATCATCAGCAAAATATTTTATTTGCTTTCTTTAAAAGAAGAAAAGAGAAGCAACGCATGGGTCAGGCTCTTATGTTTTTAAACAAAGCTTAGATCAGGCTCATCGGTTTCTAAACGCAAATGGTACACTTCCCTCGATGCCTTTCTTAAGACTGGCTGAGGGTTAAGGGTGGACCTGAAGCATCTTGAGCCACCTAATCAAGTGACTTCTTCTTGCTCTCTGGGCTCAATTCCCCCCCCCCCCCCACACATTCAGGCAGAAGAATACAAAGCAAGAAGGTACCCAGGGATTTTCTTCATGATGGCACCCCTGACTGGCTACCTGAGTCCCACACACACTCGGCTTGCTGCACAGATTCGTATTAGCACCACATAAGCTGGCGAATGGTGATAATTATCTCTGCAAAGCTTTTTTTTTTAAAGTATAACTTAAAGTTAAACATAAAACTACTGCATCTCCACCAACTCTTACAGAGACTTCACAGCGCTCCATGAAATGATTGTTCTGTACCTTGTAGGTGAGATTGAATGTCAGTCACTAAAATATAGGGACATATTGATTTAATATAAATATAAAGCTCAACATCTGCAGGCGTTTTTATAGGTAAAATTTGTTGTCGAATATTTATCATAAAGCTTCTAAGGAAGGAGAGATGTGTCCAGATTAAGAAGTCTGCTTATTGCACGTGTCTACCTGTCGCGACCACCCTCGACCAGCAAGAATGACGCAACACACTCTCGGGCTCTTCTCCTGCAGTTT
>NW_022196898.1:91607370-91614471 GCF_008632895.1 Mastomys coucha
GCAGCCAGCGCCATCTTTGAGGTGTGGCGGTTCGCGGCTCTCCACATCTACCTGCAAAATCTGTGAAAACCCAACCATACATGGGGGAAGTCAACACTAGCTCTTCTGTAGCACCACCTCTTGAACACACATAGAACTAATGCTGTAAGTTCCCACTTCGACGTGTGTGTCTCCACCAAACAACCTCCGGCCCAAATGAGGCCGAGGAGATTGGCCACTGTGCTATCTGACACGGACCAGGACAAATGCACATCGTTAAACTGAAATCTATTTCATGATAAATATCTCAATGTCGAGAAAACAGGTTGGTTTACTGGGTTACACCAGCTTGCTAAGGAAATCCCCCAGTGAGTGGCAAAGCTTGGAGTTTTGTAGATTTGTGAATGTGAGGGCTCTCCATAGAAGGAGTGTTGGCAGAGAAGAAGAGCTAAATCCAGGTGGATCTATGTGATGGCCACATGTGGCTATTGAAGTTCAGGACCCCCTTTTTCCTTGGCCTGCATGGGTGGTGATTGCTTTACCTAGCCTGGATGATTCATTAGGCCTCGACTCGGGTGGAGATTAAATGAATCCAGCATCCATTTACATTCTTACTTTCACTGCAGAGACAAATGTTTCTTGTAGCAGCCAGTATAATCTTCAGAGTTTTCGTTATATAAAACACCTCAAGAAAAACGCACTTCGGTAAGATTTACACTTTATTACTCTAATGATTCTACAAACACTTCCACAATGTGATGAAAGACAGCGCAGCCCCGGACTGATTGAGAGCTAATAAAAATCAGTAGTGGAAACCAAGCAGAGCGCCCTTATCGTCCTCCTTTCATTTAGAGCTGATTACTCGGGGATTATAATGCAATCACATCTATGTGAGAGAGGTAGCTATGGGAACCAGTTTTAACTGTTTATCTAGCCAAAGATCTTAATTTAAGTTTGAACACTCTGATTCATTTATATGTAAGACACCAAGGAGACAAAATGCAGGAGAAACAGATGCACGCTTGTTCCTCCCATTTAACTTCATAAGCTACCAGCCAATTTGTCTTTCAGGGACAAAATTAATTTCTGATGACAATGTGAACAAGTAATAAACTCAAAGTCCCTGTCCTGGGAAACTTGTTAATGCCATGTAATGTTCTGGAGTTATTTAGGAGGGGAGGCGAGGTTTGCTCCCAGAGTTAGGAGGACATCCATAACAGAGTTGTCTTTGTCCCAACTCTTAGTCTCCCCTGCAGAGGCTTAAGGCACCTTTTCTAGAAGCTAATTAGGGGCCGTTCCACAGAAACCATGTGGCTGACCGTTTCTTTCCTACGGGATATTTTTGAACTGCTCATTTTTCCTGCATGCGGTCCCATGATTCAGGTTTGATCCCGGTTCAAACCTCCAGCTCAAACCTCCCAGCCCTGACTTCGGGGCAAAGAGAAGTCACCATACAGGCTTCGTGGATTTCATGTTGTGACACAACCCATTAGACGTGTGTGCACTTCACCCCCAGGTCGTGGACCTCACAGAGAAACTCGAGATACACGCAAGAAGTCTTGGTGATGGGATTAAGTGGCCCTCGAGCAGACTTGAAGAGAGATGTGATGCTACGGCGTTCCTTAGAGATAGCAACCACCCAGCTGGGACTATTGACCACTCACTGCGTACCAGAGAATAAAGTAGACACACCACATGCACAACCTCTTAATTAGGGCAAAAGCCCTATGAGGAAGTCAGTTGGCAGCCATTTACCCATTTACCCAGGGAGGACCCTGGGTCACCTGACATCTTAAAATGGCAGGCCGAAGAGACACTTGAATGCCAGCAATCTGTCAGACTCTACAACTAACATTTTAAGCATGCTGCCAGGTAGAACTCAGCCGTTATTTCTCATCTCACTTTGCTCACACTTCTTTAGTAGTGGACTGGGCCCCCTGTCTTCCACACAGGTTCTGTGCACACCCCTCCCTCCCCCCTGCATTCTCGGCTTGTGTTTCTCTGCTCTTGGGGAACTCCCTGCGGCATAATGGCGGTCCATTAGCATGGTTTTCAAACCTCGCTCTCTCCTAGGCTCTGACAGTTTTCATATGCTCCACATGAAGGGCCCTTTTCCAGAAATACTTTTGAAGAAAGTCTAAAGTAAGCTAAAAAGTATTACATTTTTCATCTCAACGGGGAAATGGATTTAAGAAAGGGGGCGAAGAGCCTGCAGGTCTTTCAGATTTTAAAAAGAATTCAACACTGCTGCATTGGCTCTGGAACACATCTATCACAGAAACCGAGAGAGCGTCTGCATTTACACACGGAAAAGGTTCGCTTCGTCCTTGATCACGATAATGACTTAGAGTTCTGTTGAGCCTTTCATCCACGGGGGCGCCCCTGCCCCTGCAGATGTGAGCCTGGGAGGAGCTCTGAGCAGTCACAGCCCCATTTCAGCCACAGTGAGAGGGGAAATGGTTCTGGGGGAGGTGGGTATTGAAAAAGACAAGCAGGCACTGTAATTCTATTAGCAGGGTCAAGAGGCACCTAAAACAGAACCTGGCACTTGGCCATAACAGGAGAGGCTATCCACCGGACACCAAGGATACTTGAACAAAGGAAGAGTTTACAGGGCCATGCCTCGTCCTATGGAAACTAAGAGATCTCTTAATTGCTCCTTAGGCTTCTTAAACCTACCTTGGGCAGCTGAGAAGCAGTAGGACCATTCTCTAGGCTTCCTTTGCCCTGAGGAGTGAAGGTGGCTGCAGCAGAAAGGGGGTGGGGGAAACACCTCAGCTGTTTAGATACAATGGGACCTTTCATAGAGCTGGGTCGCCAGACCCTGGAAGCCAGTGATAATCAGCCCCACTCCCAGCTAGGTGAAGCTACTCTTCTGGCCTGATTGGGCATCTCCCTGAGCTAGGCCACAGCTCTGTGCAACATGGTCTGGTTGGGAGGTACCGCGGGCGCTCGCCCTAGAGATCTGTCTCTTCGTCTACTATCAACATTTAGCTTCCATGTCGTTTGTCTTACTCAACCTTCTCTGAATTCTCTAGACTGGGCTAAATACCACCACCAAGCAAACACACACATATGTGTGCATACACACACAGACACACACACACAGAGAGAGGGAGACAGAGAGAGACAGAGAGAGACAGAGAGAGACAGAGAAAGACAGACAGAGAGAGAGAGAGAGAGAGAGAGAGAGAGATGCTTCTACTGCATGGACCATGTATCTTACAGGCTGCATTCCCCCACATCTTGTGACACTAAGGCATCATTCATTGACCATCTACATGTCAACTGCTATGCTAAACACATCACATAAATATGTCTTATTGTCCAAGTACTGTACTCCTCAGTCTACAGCTGAGGAATTGATGGTCCCCAAGATGGAAATGCTACAGTTAGCCAGTGGCTGAGCTGGAACTTGGAACTGGGACTTTCTAGGTGGGTGTGGTCATGCACACCTATAATCCCAGGCCTTGGAGGCGGCAGCAAGACAATCAGAAGTCAAGGTCATCTTTGACTTCCTAGTGGATCTGAGGCCAACCTGGGCTAGATGAGAACCCTATCTCAAAACAGAAAAGAAGGAAGGAAGGAAGGAAGGAAGGAAGGAAAGAAGGAAGGAAGGAAGGAAGGAAAGAAGGGAAGAAGGAAGGAAGGCTTCTTGTGCCCCACCCCTAGGTCACTTTCCCCATTAACCAGCATTTTGAGGCTTTGGTACACCCAGACATTTTATAGGTGTATGATACACACTAGCTGAGTCATGTCACTGAAGGAAGCCTATGGGAGCTAAGTGACCAACGTCGGTCTAACTATAGGACTCATTATCTTGCAGCCAGCCAGGTAATGATTTTGAATTTTCTAGGTAACAGCAGAATGTTTTGGGGAGGGGGGGGAGAGAGAGAGAGAGAGAAAGAGAGAGAGAGAGAGAGAGAGAGAGAGAGAGAGAGAGAGAGAGAGAGAGAGAGGCATTTAAACAGGGTCTCTGGTGTCATGCTGACAAATCAAAAAAAAAAAAAGTGTTGTCTTCCTGGATTCAGGTGTTCCTTTCACTGAATTCAGTCAAACCCGTTCTGCATATTGACACAGGAGGTGTAACTCACAGCGAGTCAATTGTTATGCATCACTGCATAATCACTTCTGTCATCCATCCCTGTCCCTCTCCATCAAGGCTGCAGGCAGGCAGGCAGCGGAGGCTGCATATTTCCCCAGAGAGCGAATGCTCATGGGGACTGTGCTGCCGAGCCGGCCTCCTTGGGATAACAAGTCCATTCTGTCTGACGGACAGCTCTAGTCTTGTTTTGTTGCTTTGTTTTGTTGTTGTTGCTATTATTTCTAGTGTGAAGGGAATCAAGCCCCCATATTTTGCCTTTGTCCCTGACACTCCCCAGCCCAGCCTTACTCCAGCAGGTCACACCTCACACCCCCACTGAGTCATCCCTTGATGTTATTTCTTTAATGTCTTACCCTCTTCTTTTCAAGCTCTAAAATACATTTGAGATAGTCTCTAACCACTAGACATTCAGGCCTTCTCCCAAGCTGCTCCAACCTACCATTCCAAGCTTGTTTCTCACTATGGTCCAATTCAACTTTCTGGAATACCTAGCTGGTGTCCTCGGTGGTCTGGTGTCTTTGATCCCCTAAAGAACTGTGCCCTGGCCTAGTCCCCAGTCTGTACACACTGTGTGCTTTAATCAAGGGTCAGTCTAATCCTTACCATGGCTAGAACGCTGAGTATCTTGTCCTTCTGTGCACTCACACCTGTGCCCCTGACAGGGGGTGACTTGCACTCACACCTGTGCCCCTGACAGTGAGTGACTTGCACTCACACCTGTGCCCCTGACAGTGGGTGACTTGCACTCACACCTGTGCCCCTGACAGGGGGTGACTTGCACTCACACCTGTGCTCCTGACAGGGGGTGACTTTCGCTCACACTTGCACACCTGACAGTGAGTGACTGTCCCTGCTCACCTCACCTAAGGATCTCACTACTTCATGTCATTGATCTGAGCATTCAGTTCCCCTCCTTGGGGAATGCTGGTTTCTCTGAGGGCAGTGACATCCTCACGTATATTTGTCTTAGGAGAACACAGGCCAAGGAGCATTTTACTGACCCTTCCACTGTCTCTCAGAAGAAAGCTATGTACACTCCACTGGATGTGTGACAGAGTCCTGGAAATTCCCCAGGGTACCTACCACCTGACTCTTGTTTCCAGGATTCACACAAGATGTCCCTTCCACTGAACACTCCTAACATCTCCCCCTGCCACCACAGTTGCCAGCACAAGCCCTGCTTCCCTCCAGCTCCACTCTTCCTGGGAAGCTCAGCAGCCCAGCTTAGACATCACAGCCCCCTGAGGGTTCACCCTTAATCCACAAGACCAGAAGAGGTTTGGTCCTCCCATCCATTGGGTTAATTCCACCCAAAAATTGTGACACTGCTTAAGATCGTTTGCCTGATGTAATGAAAGCCAATTCAAGTGGAGGAGAATCCATAAGTGATTGTCTCATGTGTGTGCAACGGTCAGGGCAGGATTAGATGCAAACCCATCCCATCCCTCTGGGTCTTTCTTCCATTTCTTTCTCTGTATCTACCAGCACTGCTTCAGTTCGAGTGACCCTTGTCCTCTGTGCTGCATGAATTGGGGGGAGGGGGGGTTGATTGTCATTTGCATTACTTCCTGTGGCCTTCTGTTAACTTTTTAACCAAAAGTGGTAATTCATCTACAAATACAAATGACGTCATTCACTCACTATCCATATGCCTGCTGAATACACAGTTACTCTCTCTTCATCCATCACAATTTGGAGTCATACAAAGTTGTTTGCACATCACGCTAATCATGTGTATTCTTCCTGAAGATATTGGGCAAGGCTACAATTCAAACACCAGCATGAAATTCTAGAACTTTCCAAAGGTCTCACTTCCTGAACTACGCAGCATGAATGCTCTCAGCTCACCCTTTGTACCAACTGCATAAACTTTGAATGTGGCTGTTTCCTGTCTTTTTCCCATCATCTTCTTGACCTCTTTTTTGACCAGTCCAGCCCCAACTCTTTCTTTAGAAGCCAGAGTAAATCTTGCAGCCCAGAGCGGCTTCCTAGGAGGCAGGACAAGAGATTCAGCAAGAGGTTAGGAGAATAACAATTCTGTTTAAAAGAATTGCCAATCAAGGTTTTTATTGTCATGGTTTTTGTTTTCTGTGTTTTGCTACAGGGTTTCTCTATGTGGCCTTGGCTGTCCTGGAACTTGCTCTGTAGACCAAGATGGCCTTGAACACACAGAGATCTTCATGCCTCTCCATCCCAAGTGCCGCCATTATGGATCTAGCTACTTGGGAATCTTTAATTCAATCTGTGTGTGAACTGAAGAGGCTTAGCATTGAAGACTAAATGGAGTTTTCAACAAATTCTCTCCTGAGAATTGATTCCTTCCTAAAATGAAGGGTTAGAAGTTTGTTTAGCACAGATGGGACAGAATAGAAAGAGTGGCATTCTCCTAAGGGGTCTTTCTCAGCAGTGACTGAACTGTGACATTAAGGCTAGGCACAGAAGAGCAGACACATCTATCTTCAGATACAAATTCAACATGGAGCAGGGAGTTCTGTTTATAGTGATGTTCTGAATGCAGATATCTGCCTCACCCTCCTCCCAGGGACCTGAATAGAGAATGGCAAAGGTAAGTTCTGCAGTATGAAACCAGGGCTGGGGTCTAACTCAGAGGAAGGATTCATGGCTAGCATGTGTGAGTCCCTGGGTTTGATTCCTACCAGTCCTCAAATAAACAGACAAGTGGAATAAAATAAGGCAAAGAAAATCATTCAAGAACAGCAGAGGGCAGCTTGAGAGACCGAGAAACAGAGGCATCACTGTAGAGCAGAGAGCACAGGAGACCCAAGTGGGAGAGAAAGGAGACTACAGTGGAGTTCTGGCAGAGTTCCAAGCACAGAGTCAACAAATGCAAAGCTAGGGGTAGGAGGAGGTGGCAGGAAGGGAGTGAGAAACCATGAGAGCAATTAATTAAAAGAACTGCGATTGGAACAGCTGAACCCATGATGCTCCCACCCTCCACTCTCCCTCCCAGGCCTGCAGATCACCTAACCATTAGGAACTTCTGCCTTCTGGTTAAA
>NW_022196898.1:91614858-91616515 GCF_008632895.1 Mastomys coucha
GGGCGGGGTGGGGGAGCATCCTGCATCAGCACTGAGCAGAGACTGAAGCAGAGAGGAGACAGGGACAGTGCTGGCCTTTATAACAACTGTCAACGGAGGAAAGTGTGAAGTGCAGCTTCTCTTAGAGCTGGGGGCATGGGTTACTTTGTAAACAACTTGCCTAGCATGGATGAAATCCTGGGTTCAATTCCCAAGAACACAAGTTTGGCATGACAGTCCCAGCAGTCAGGAGGTGATGCTAGAAGGAACAGGAATTCAACATCATCTTTGGCCACATTGTTACTTCAAAGCCAGCCTGTACCAAATGAGGCCCTTTCTCCAAAATTAATTAATTAATTAGTTAATTAATTAAAAATAATCAAAAGCTGCTTAGTCCTTACTAGGGTAGCCAGCCATTCTGGGTCATCCCAAGAGCTGCAATTATGATCCCCAAACATTTATTAATGGTTTTCATTTCTCAAAAAAATGATTATAAATTTCAGTACTACATTATGTGTTCACTCACTTGTGAGTGAACTGGGCTATGTTTCTTAATCATGGGTCATGTGCTATTTGTAGACGTCATCATCCTGCACTGGCCACTGATGTAATTTAGTGAACACAGAGCTCAAATGGCACAATAAACACAGATGCAAACATGAATTCTGACATTGTTTGCTACACAGATGTTCTGGAACCCGGAAGTGATACTCAAAAGATTGTCACTAAAATGAAAACCAGTTTTTTAATTTCTCTTCAAGGCTCAAGAACTAAGAGTATGCATATATATGAATATATATATGGGGACACATTCAAAGAATTATTAAATATTCTGTGAAATTACATAAAAAAGGAGAGGGAGTAATTTACCTCAGAGAGAGGGAGATTAGTCAGAAAGTACAAGATAATTTTGCTTAAATTTCAATTAGTTTCAGTAAAGATTCATGAGGACAATTATCCAATAACCAAAAACAAAATGCTGCTTTCTTACAGTTCTCAGAGAACAAAAAACTAATTCTTGGAGACAGAAAAGCATGATGTTTAAATTTAAAAACTCACTGGAAAAATCTGAATAGCTGAATGTATTATGAACAAAATGAGGTGATCTAAAAAACTTGGAAACCTATCAAATCATAGCCCGAGAAGCTAACAAATATGAAAGAGTCAGGACTTGTGGCAAAGAAGCACAAGAGAAGCTAACAACTGTGAGAGTCAGGTCCATGAGGTCAAAAGCTGGCTGGGGACCTGTAGAACCATTAGATGGGGCCTAAGAAGGGAGCACATGAGCAAAGACATAAGCCTTGCTTCTGACATGGAGAAAGGGCAGGAGTCAGTCTTCAGTTACAAGACCTACTAACTGCAAAACCGTGGGAAACAGTGGGAAGGAAGGGAGGAAAGGGAGGGAGGGAGAAAGGGAGGAAGGGAGGGAAGGATGGAAGGAGGGAAGGAAGGAGGGAGAGAGGGAGGGCTGAAAAAAGGGAGGGAGGAAGGGAGGAAGGAAGGAAGGGAAGGAGGGAGGAAGGAAGGAAAGAAGGAAGGAAGGAAGGAAGGAAGGGAGGGAGGGAGAAAGGAAGGAAGAAAGGGAGAGAGAGGAAGGAAGGGAGGAAAGGCAGGAAGGGAGAGAGGGAAGTGAGGAGGGAGGGAGGTGAGGAGGGAGGGAGGTGAGGAGGGAAGGAGG
>NW_022196898.1:91616796-91618798 GCF_008632895.1 Mastomys coucha
AGGGGAGGGGGAAAGGAGGGAGGAGGGAAGGAGGGAAGGATGGAGGGAGGGGAGGGAGGAAGGAAGGGAGAGAGGGAGGAAGGAAGGGAGAAAAGGAAGGGAGGGAGGGAGGGAGGGGAGGAGGGAAGGAGGGGAGGAAGGAAGGAGGGAAGGATGGAGGGAGGGAGGGAGGAAGGAAACAAACAAACAAAAAGAACCACTTTATGATAGTCTGATGAAATGCCAAAGACCCAAGGCTCAGAAGGAAAGGCAGCTATAGAATGGGATGTCCATGAAATAAAGGTGGATTGAAAGATCTGTCATCAAATTTGACATTTCAAAGGTAAACAGACCAGTGCCTTAAAAGGTTTCTTCTTGTTATTATCTTTTCTTGGTTGTTTTTTCAGATAAGTTTTCTCTACACAGCCCAGGCAGACCTCAACCCTGAGACTCTCCTGCCTTTGCCTCTAAACTTCTAGGTCAACAGGCATGTACCACCACGGCCAGCAATACCTGAAAACAGAATTCATTATAAATCTGCTTTTTCCTCTAAGGGTAAAGATGTGATAGCTCTTCCTTACCCATCATAAGGATCATGACTGACACGCTTACAGGAGAAATAAGTATATTTAACAAAGTCTTTATGATGTAGGAGGTACAGAACAAAGAAGTGAAGAAGTCTATGCCATTTGATGAAAGGAGTGGAGTGGATTGTTGTAGAGAGACATGGTTATGCCAAAGGGACAGAGAGAATCTACTAATAATATAGTCAGAACCTGGAAAGGCCTGTTAAGGTTCTCTTTAGCCCATCTCTGGAAATCACAGGTAGAGCGAGAGAACAAGACAAGACAAAGTTCTTGTGTCTCCATGCATGCTCTCATGTAAGCTCACACGCATGTGGAATAAATATATTTTCAGAAATTCAAAGACTGGAAAATTTGTTGCTATGAATTATACATGAAAAATAATTATTCAAACAAATATTTTGGAAAGGAAACCAAGTCATTGGAGACAGACCAAGTGTGGCTGATCTATTAGCAATACATCAGACTGAAAGACATTATTAACACAATTCTTTGGCCTTAACTCTCAGAACAATCTTCACATGAAGAGACAGGCTGGTCAGCCAAGTTTAGTTTCTTAGTCTTAGGTCTAACCACATACCCCTTGATGGCTCAGTTAAAGCTACTGTTGGCTTGATGGACCACCATGACCAAAGCAACCTGGAGAGGAAAAGGTTAATTTGGCTTATACTTCCACATCACTGTGCATCACTGAAGGAAGCCAGGACAGGAACTCAAAGAGGGCAGGAACCTGGAGGCAGGAGCTGATGCAGAGAGCATGGAGGGGCTTTGGTTATTAACTTACTCCTTGTGGTTTGCTCAGCCTGCTTTCTTATAGAACCCAGGACCAGCAGCCCAGAGGTGGCCCCGCCCACAGTGGGCTGGGCCCTCCCCCATCAATCCTTAAGAAATGGCCTTACAGTCAGAGCTTACGGATGGGTTTTCTCAGGTGAGTTTCCCTCCTCTCCAGTGACTCTAGCTTGTGTCATGTTGACATAAACTAGCCAGCACAACTGACCCCGTGTCAACTTGACACACATATTACTATTAAGCCGCAGTCTGTCCTTTCTTATTCATCCCCCAATAATTAATGTAAACATCACATTAATATAAACATCACAATATAAAATGTTCCAAATTTTAAAAGTCCCACCGTTTTTTAAAATTCAAACACTTAAAAGTTCAACATCAGAGGCTAGAAAGATGGCGTTGTGGTTAAGGGCACAGCTGTTCTTCCAGAGGACCTGGGTTCAATTTCCAGCACCCACACGACAGCTCACAACTATCTGTAACTACAGTTCCAGAGGATCCAACACCCTCACACCACTATGCATGCAAGCAAAACACCAATGCACATAAAGTAAATGTTTTCTTAAAAGTTCAAAGTCTCTTGCCGGGCGGTGGTGGAGCACACCTTTAATCCCAGCACTTGGGAGGCAGAGGCAGGTGGATTTCTGAGT
>NW_022196898.1:91618816-91651301 GCF_008632895.1 Mastomys coucha
AAAAAAAAAAAAAAAAAAAAGTTCAAAGTCTCTTTAAAATATCCAAATTTTCTTTTAAAAATCCAAAGTCTTTCTAAAGTTCCAAAATCTCTTTAAAAGCTTAAAAGTCTCTCAACTGTGGGTTCCTGTAAAAATTTTTAAAAATCAAATTTGTTCTTATTTCTTTTTGTTTCAAAGATTTACTTATTTTTACTTATATGAGTACCCTGTCATTCTCTTCAGACACACCAGAAGAGGGCATCGGATCCCATTACAGATGGTTGTGAGCCACCATGTGGTTGCTGGGAACTGAACTCAGAATCTCTGGAAAAGCAGTCAGTGCTCTTAACCACTGAGCCATCTCTTCTGCTCGCTTGTTTTTATTTCAAGATGGAAGAACCAGAGCATAGTCACGTGATGAATGAAGTAAAACTCCCACAGTATAAGTCACTGAATGTCCAATTATCTAGGATTTGCTCATGGTCTTCTGGGATCTGCAGAAGGGTCACCTTTCCAGCTCTGCCCTATGCAACACACAGAGTGTCTTCTGGGCTGCAGTTGGCCCCACTCCACAGTTGTTACTATTCTGGGCAGTCAACCCACAGTGCTGACTACTCCTAAATGCTGGGGTCTCTTGTGCTGCTGGGCTGCACTTTCACCAACAGCCTCGCCTGGTCTCTCTTCAGCCCTGTCATTCAGTCCCAAGCCTCAGCTGCTCTGCATGAACTCCTTAATGCCTTCAAAACCAGCACCCCTGGGGTGACTCTCACAATTCTAAGTTCAGATGCAAGGGCAAGGTACAACCCTGGCCGCCTTTCCAATACAGCTTTGGTGTGCTGCCTCTGAAGAAACTCTTGACAGAAGATTATGCCTCAATGATGCTGATCTCCTTTTAATCATAGTTAATTTCTTAGCTCCAGCATCAATTCATCCCAGTAAAACAAAGGTTTTACTTTAGTGGTTGTGGTCTCTTTTAATCATAGTTGATTTGTCAACTCCAGCGGACAGACATCCACAGATTTTTCATACAAATGGCCTGGTAGAGTCTTTGCTCCTCTCTGAAACTTCACAAACCAGATCTCCATCCTTTGCCCTGCTCTCAATATCCTGAGCTCCCAAGCTCCTACAGAGCTCTCAACACCCACTGGCTTTTTCTGCCCAGAGTTCCAAAGTCCTTCTACAATCCTCCCCAAAACATGTTCAGCTCTGTCCCAGCAACAAGCATTATCCTGGTAGAAATCTGTCTTAGTTAGGGTTCCTATTGCAGTGAAACACCATGACCAAAGCTGCTTGAGGAAGAATGGCTTTACTTGACTTACACTTCCATATCAGTGTTCAGTGTTGAAGGAAGTCAGGAAAGGAACACAAACTGGGCAGGAATGTGGAGCCAGAAGCCACGGAGGAGTGTTGCTTACTGCCATATTCCTTGTGGCCTTCTTAGCCTGCTTTCTTATAGAACCCAGGAGCACCTGTCCAGAGGTGGCTCCAGCAGCCATAGGATGGACCCTCCCACAACAATCACTAAGAAATTGCCCTGCAGGCTTCCAGCCAGATCTTACAGAGGCATCTTCTCAACTGAGCCTCCCTCTTCTCCGACGACTCTAGCTTGTGTCAAGCTCACATAAACTAGCCAGCACAATGGTGAGGTAATTAATATTTGCATAATCATATGACTCTGTTTTAAATTTTAATCAAATAACTATACATAAGATTACAAAAGAAAATTTAAATATAAACTTTCACAGCATAAAAGCTAATCGAATTTGGAAGAAAACAAAAAAGAGCTACAAAAAATTATAAGTGAATTAAGTTTTCATAGCAGAGAGTAAACACAAGCCTAGTCAGCAAGTCATTAAGAAGGCTGAATGTATAGACATCAACATTATATTATACTGTGTTAGTTTTTATCACTGTGAAGAAATACCTAAGATTAACAACTTAAAATGAAAGACCGCTTGGGCTCATGGGGTCAGGGACATTGTTCTACAGAGGGTGAGATCATTGCTGCCTTGGGGCATATGGAGGCATGTCCTTCTTGTAGGGAACTTGTGGTTGATCAAAACTGCTCACTTTATGGTGACCAGAAAGTTAAAACAAATAAAAATGAAGGACCCAGGGTGCCAATATCCTCCTTAGGGAACACCCCAAGGCCTACACATTCTACCATCTTTCAGTAACACCAGCTTCTCAAGATCAAACTCAGCACAGGAGCCATCTAAGATCCAAACCATAAGCTACGTTCCTTGGAGTAAGCATATACAACTCATAAAAGCTAAGAATGGAGTGGCATACATACCCAACGGAATTTTATTCTGCTGTGAAGAGGGATTATGAAACCTACCTGTAAATGCTGAACTGGAAAATGTTGTGGTGGGTGGAGTAAGTTTGGCCCAGCAAGACAAACAGTACATGCTCCCTCTCACATATGGATGCTAGCTGCAAACCTTTAGATTTTTGTCTCTGTGTTAGAGCATGTACAGTGTCCAGAAAGCTACAATGGAGCCGTGGGAGGTGGTGGTTCTTTAAGCAAGGGAAGAGAGCAGAATCCAGGTGATAATGACAGTAGAGGAGAAATAGTGGGGATGGGAGGCTTAAGTAGCGATTGAGCTGGGATAATGGGGGACCGAGGGGGTAGAAAAAAGGACTAAAAAAAGATGTATAACAAAATGGGAACTTATTTTATAAGACAACTAAAAAATACGTTACGACCCGACTAATACAGAAGTAGAGGCTCACAGCCATCCATTGGATTGAGTACAGGGTCCCCAAAGAAGGAGCTAGAGAAAAGACTCAAGGAGTTGAAGGGTTTGCAGCCCCATAGAAGGAACAACAATATGAACTAACTAGTATCCTCAGAGCTCCCAGGGACTAAAACACCAACCAAAGATGGTGGGACTCATAGCTCCAGCAGCATGTGTATAGCAGAGGATGGCCAAGTCAGTCATCAATGGGAGGAGAGGCTCTTGGCCCTGTGAAGGTTCTGTGCCCCAGTGTAGGGGAAAGCCAGGGCCAGGAAGTGGGAGAGGGTGGGTTGGTGAGCAGGGGGAGGGCGGAGGGAGCAAGGGCTTGTTTTAGTTTTATTTTATTTTATTTTATTTGTTTATTTTGGAGGGGAGCCCGGGAAAGGAGATATTGTAAATAAAGAAAACATCTAATAATAAAAAAAATATATGTTACAGTTGGTGAGTTGGCTCAACAGGTAAGGGTGATTGCCACTAAGCCCAGCAACCTGAGTTTGATTCCCAGAGCTGGTATAAGAGAACTAATTCTTATAAATTTTCCTCTGACCTTTATATTCACATGCTTGCCTTAGAAAAAACACATACACACACATCCATACACACAATAAATGTAAAAGTAAATAATTTTTAAGATAAAATTTTAAAAAATAGTTTGAAAAAAAAATGTCCTGTGTGGCTGCATAATGCTGTTCCTAGATGCATCATGACTGACGAAGACTCCCATATCAGTAGTGAGATACCTCCTGACCAACAACGGGTCAGGGAGACCCCAGAGACACCCCCCATGACTGATGAACACTCCCATATCAGTAGTGAGATACCTCCTCACCACCAACGAGTCGGGGAGACCCCAGAGACCCTCCCAAGCTAGACAACTCTTGCCATTCCTGTTTCTTGTCCACTAGAACTAGATGATAAGATTCTATTGTTGATGTATAACACAGTTTGGTTGCAAGCTAGAAAAATCAAGCTGGTGACGGGCTGGAAGCTCTAACCCTCTGGCTCGTGCTAAGATCATTCTGTAGGCTTCTAGGAGAGAAGGTTTTTCAATGGTCTTACTCAGCTCTTAAACACAAAAACTGCCAGTTAAGAGATATTCGCTGATACAATATCAGACTGGCCATTCTAGGAGCAACCAACTGCTTCCTGATTGGATCTAAGGTCTGTGCCACAGGAGGGATGCACACCTTGTATATAAGCACTATGAATCCTCTCAAACTGCAGGGCTAGAGAGATCACAGGCCATAGGCCTACTAGTATTGTTTCACTCTAAATAGACATGGTATCAAACTGCCTGTGAATATTTATTTTTATACCTGTAGATCACTGCTTCTTTCAGTTCTGGTGAAAGGTTTCTGTTTATGGTACATGACAATTAATGTAGAGACTTAGACCTAGTCAATGTGCTGTTGAGGCGACTCAACCAGAAGTCAGTATCATCCCTCTAAGATTTGGTGAACATCACAGAAGATGGAGTGGACAGAAGGTAACAGCTAGACAGTGAGGAGGGACGCTGTAAAATGGAGACTTATAGATGTGTCTCAGCTGTGATGTGACACGCCATGAACTCATCAACATACAGCAGCCTGTCTGCACCAGGCCCATCCACATTCCATCACAGAGAGACAAGGGGTGCTCATGAGGCTGCACCCCTCCCAGAGGAGCAACAAGAAGTTAAAGGCTGTGCTGGGAGAGGAAGTCACATGCTTTGCTGGCTGGAGTGACAACTGGCATGTTGTCCTCACTCAAGCAAGTAATGGGCTACTCATGCTTGTGAAGGCAACTCTAGTTAAATGCAGTGGTACACACACACACACACACACATACACACACACACACACACACACACACGCACGCACACACGCACGCACGCACGCACGTACGCACGCACGCACTCGCCAAAAAAGAAAGAGAAGTTGGAGGAGACTTAGGAAGAAGAAGAGAGACTCCGTGGAAAGGGAGAAGGTGATAAAAGACGAGAGTGGGGACTCTTCATCACAGAAGTGTGTGTGTGCATGAGTGTATGTGCATGTGTGTGGATATGTATGACTGTGAAAGAATAAATAAAAACCAGGGAATGGAGTGGAAAATAAGAGATGAATAATACTACAGCCATACTAAGTCATTACTAAGTAGTTCATGCTTCATAGCTAGGAGTCCAGAGTTGGCAAATCAGTCGGGATATATAAAGGTGCAAAGGTTAAGAACGATGCGATCTAAAGGAAGAAATGCCGCAGGGGCTACCTTATAGTGCACCTTTTAAACTATTGTCTTATTTGTATTGCTTTCCTAACTTAGTAAAATGTTCAAAATCCCTGCCCTTGCAGTCACAGAGACCAAAAGAGTCATGTCTTTGAAAACCTCTGAATTGGACCTGTCTGCTTTAGCTCTAGCAAGGAGCTTTCTTCAGTGAGCTGGCAACCAGCTGGGTCCAAGCAGAAGGGGTCTTGGAAGAGCAGGTCCTTCTGCACAGCCAGTCTCCATGCGGCTTACTCTCACCATCAGACAGAAGACAGTCGCCCCCAGACCTACCCTCATGAGTGCCTTTCTCCCTGCAGATACCACCTCACTGTCAAACCCGCATCACTGGTTACTGCACACTACAGATCCTCAAGTGATGTTTCAAGGAATTGAGTAGAATGTCCTAGGACATCAACATGAACGGGCTGGCTCTGGCACACTTTTATTAGCTCTCTGGTGGGAGAAACAATTCTCCATATTTCTCTAGGCACGGAAATGAAAAGGCAGGAGCCTGACGACAATGACATTGATAAGATAGCCACCATCAACCAAGCCATTACAAATCCAATCCCTCAACATTTGGAAGCAAACATTGGACCTCCTCTTGTTAGCCTATGTATAGCTCAGTGTTCAGCTACGACTCCAAGACGGCTGCAACTCCAAGCCCACGGTGCTCTTCTGAGATCTGACATCATCATGGACCAGGGTCATTACACTGGACATGTGTAAAACATGCACTAAAATTTCCAGTTTATAGTTATTTACTATCTAGGCCTTTGCAATTAGCTTTTTTGCTCAAAATTTTTGTTGTTTTGTTTTGCTTTCTGTCCCCTGGCCATTCCTGTTTTCCTCAGTTGTTATTATTGTCTTGTTAAAAGTTTTGGAGGGGCCTGGTGAGATGGCTTAGTGGGTAAGAGCACTGACTGCTTTTCCAAAGGTCCTGAGTTCAAATCCCAGCAACGACATGGTAGCTCACAACCACCCATAATGAGATCTGGCGCCCTCTCTCTACTGGTGTGTCTGAAGTCAGCAACAGTGTACTTATTAATAATAATAAATAAATAAATCTTTTTTTAAAAAGTTTTGGAGGAAGGTATAGTCCAATGGTACAACATTTACACAAGTTTGAGCCTGGAAAAAAAAATTTTAACTGAAAAAGCTTTCACTAAACTTGCGAAGTTTTATGGTGATTTCTCCGTGTTTCATATTTCTCCATAACCACAGAGAAATAACTCGGCATTGGAAATATTCTGTTTCTGTGAGATCACATCAGATTTGAGGAGCATCGAATTTGTTGAAAAATAAATCCTGATCTTTATCCAGGAGTTGTTTCATTCTACTGGGACTATGACAGAGTTTTCTTTAATGTCGCCATATCGGTGGCATAATAAGAATGAGGTATGCCCTAGTTTCGTTTCTGTTGGTATGATAAAAAGCAATTGGGGGTGTGTGTTTGTTTTAGCTTACAATTCCAGGTCACAGTCCATTATTTCAAAGGCATCAACCTGACAGTTCTGTTCACATCCACAATCAAGAGCAGAGAGAAAGGAGCGCGCACTTCCACACATGCGCACTTGCTTGCTCATGTGCTGCTTGATTTCTCCACCCTCCGCTCAGGAAGCCCTTCCTGTGGAATAGTGCCAAACACACTGGGCTGGGTCCTCGCACAGCGATTAATTTAGCGCAGTCTTGCACGAACATACCCACAGGCCATCCCAATATCCATAATCCTTCACGGAGACTCTCTTTCCAGACAATTCTAGGTGATGTCAAATGGACGATTAAAACTAACAAATTGAAACATATCATTTGTATTCTCTGAGGCAGAAAGAGAATGTGTCCTTGAACAACGAAAAACTTCACATTAATGAGACAACAGGGCTATGTCCTCCTGCCAAAGACATCCCAGTTCTGCGCCACAAAAGATCTAACTGGCAAAAACAGAGAAAGACCCGGTTTCCTTCATCTCTACCTCCTTTTATCCAAGGGAGAATTGTGCATTTACACCTGAGGACTTGCGGGTAAGGGCAAAATAAGCTCACCTTCTTCCTGTCCCCCACCTCTCCCGTTTGCAAAACTGACAACAGGAAGGGGAGGTGTGGTATGCAGGCCAAAGTTTAATGATAGATCATGAATCTCAGGCGCTTAAAGAGCAATGTAGGGGCGCTCCCTCTGTTTGAGAAGGGCAGAGCTAAGCTGAACCCTGTCCTCTGAGGCTAAGGGATTCCCAAGAACGTAAAGAGCACAAGCAGGGAGCACTTCCTCCCCAAACCCTCCTTAGGTAAGGAGCTCTCCCACTTCCAGGGGATGCAAGCCTCTCCTGCTGCCTGGCACTTTCCTGGCTTCTCTGCTGCTGCCCAAGAACAAGCAGCCACAATTCAAGCCTCGGGAGAAAGATTTGTGCTTTCAGAGCAAAAATGAGTGCAAAGCGCCTTAAGGCACTGACAAATGATGCTGGCGCCCATACCTGCTGGTACAAGTTCTTCAAGCTATCTTCCCCCAAATAAACTGTCACTGGAGATGGACTGGACCGGGAGAAGGAAAGTTTTGATGAGTGGTGAGATCAGAAGGTTAAGCCTGGGTTTCCCTGCCCGGGGAAGGAAGGGGAAGGAAAGATGTTTAGTGAGAAGCTATGTGTCTCCCAAGCACTGTCTTAGCTAGTTTACAAAGCTTCAGAGCAGCTGCATGAAGTGAAGGTCCATCTTCCATCTTCCAGATGAGAACAGAGAGGCTCAAAGATGAAATAACAATCTGAAGACGGGACGTGTCATTTGTTTAGTGTGCAAACATCTTCGGTTTGATCCCCAAAGCAACAACAAAAGAGAGGTCCTGACACTTGCCTGTCTCTGCTGTCTACTATTGTATTGCATAAGGAGTCATCACCCAAAGTTAAAGGCTTAAAACAACAGTGTGGGCTGGCACGTAGGTTGGTACCTGCCCAGAATAGTGAAGCCTGGGGTTCCATGCCTACTACAGCATGAACCACATGTGGTGGGACAAATCTATAGCTAGCACTCAGGAGACAGAGGTTCAACATTTTAGATAGGTTATGAGTTAGAGGACCATCTAGGTTATGTGAGACCCTATCTAAGAAAGAATAATCCATTATTTGTCATGGTAATGTGAGTTGGCCACGGTTTAGCTACACTGCTCTCCTGATGGTCCCATTCATTTCTAATAAGTATCACCCACATGTCAGGATCTGTGCTGGGGACAGTTACAAGGATAGACACCACTAGGTGGCTGAACCGGTGCCCCCACCCCTCTCTCCCTCTTCTCCTTCTCTTTTGCTTCCCCCTCTCTTTTGATTTATAAGACCTTTCTAACAGGACTGCCACGTATCTTATATGGCATCTCAGGCCTTCAAAGATTCAAAGATACCTCAGTTCTCTGAGAGGTTAGACCTCAGACTAGAACTCCACGCTCAATACAGTCTATTACCCAAGGCTGGTCATGAAAGCAGCCTGAATGTGGAGACACTTCTCAACACAGATACTGGCAGGAGCTTGCAACGCCTTTATTTCTACCCTAGCCTAAAGTCTCACAGAGTGGTGGGCCTAGAACTTTCCCAGGCTTTGGTGCTCCCAGTTCTGTGACGTGAGGGGAAGGAGTAAAGCCATGATGAAGGACATGATACAAGGACAAAGGCGCTGGACAGCTGAGAGGAGAGATGACGGACTTAAGTCCCCACGAAGGTAAAGAGCATCCATCCAGGCCACACAGATGAAGAAACTGCTGTCCTTCCGGGTCACAGCTTCTGAGCAGACTCGGATTTCCAAACGAGATCAGAGCCAGCAGAACTCTGGGCACGCATTTAGAGGAAATGAAAATGTCCAGTTTCCATCTCCACTCAGGAGTCACTCGTGGTCGGTGATGAAGGAAGATGTGTGTTGTGGCTAACTTAGCCTGTGTGGACCCCAGATCACAGAGCCCACCTACAGCTACACCACGGTCCTTCCTCTCCTGCGAATCCTTCCTCCCCTCTTCCTCATACAAGTTATTGCTGAGCCTCTGCTGGGGGGTGAGTTCTATTCTGCCTGGGACCCGGCAGTGAGAAAAACAAAATCTTTACCTTCATGGGCCGTGTGTGTGTGTGTGTGTGTGTGTGTGTGTGTGTGTGTGTGTGTGCAAGATAGAAAATACACAAAAAACAAATAAAGCACAATTGCACAGCCTTTCCTGTGGAGCTTTGAGTGACTGACTTGAGATGGATGTAACTTTATTTTGAATAGCAAAGGTGGCCTCCCAGAGGAGGTGACATTGGGACACAGACTAAAGATAAGAAAGCAAGCCCTGTGTGTATCTAAGAAGAGTACTGGGAGGGGAGGTTGTGGAGGTTGGTGAGCAAAGCCTGGAGCTAGAACACACCTACCTACGCTCAGGACAGGAATCCAGGGCAGACACCCTCCCTTTGGCTCCCCAGTCCTGGCCACACAAAGACAGCCAGGTCTCTGCCCTCAAGGAGCGAATCACCTAGAAAGGAGGAGAAAATAAGTACCTGGACAAGGGGTTAACAAGCATGACTGTGGATATAAGCGTGTCTCAGAAGGCAAGCTCAGCTCAGCTGCGAATGTCTGTCCTCCATCCATCTGTTGATGGATCAGAGAGATAAGGCTAGTGTTTGGTAGTTGACACAGCATCAGCCCATATTCCCGAATATGACAGAATTATAATTTTTATTAAATGCAAATTTTATTATGGCATTCTAAAGTGAAAGTGCAGGGTAAACTGCGGAATATAATCACCATGTAACTATCACTTTGAATTAGTGCTGTAGATACTTCTAACTGCTTAATTATTTATTTTTAAAATATATTCCAATATTTTAATTATGTTCAGTTAAGTGTACTTGAATATTTGCAGCACTCTGCATTATTTATATTAGAGAAAAAGCGGCCTAAATCAACCAGCCCTGGCATTTCATAATTTGTGCCTGCGTATCTCTAAAATAGATTTATATGTAGCTATCAAATGGTTATTTGGAATATGCTATGATTTTAAATTTTTATCTAAATTTTATTTTAATGTACCACAAAATAAAATTTATTGGTTTCTTTATACTAGTATGTGTCTTATCTGATTATTCATATTAAATATTTGCAAAATATTAACTAGAGCTATACTAGCTAGTACTAGTACAGCCGTAGTACTAGGACAGTACTGGCACTGGTGGTACTGTAGTGGGGGAAGCTATAAGTAGCTCTTCAGTTAAATACAAATGTGTAGGCTCATCACACACCCTCACTTACCGCTGCACTTACCCAGTCCCTGCTCCAGTCCTGGGCAAACCAAGAAGCAGCTGCATCAAAGGGACAGAGAAAGGGAAACCGCGTTGGTGTGGAAGGAACACTACCATGAACTGGACGAAGGGAGAGAACAGAAACCCCAGAGGAATTTGCCTTTGCCGTCCTGTGCAGAGCACAAAGCACAGCAGGGCCTGAAATGAGGAGCCATGAGGAAGCGACACAGATGGGGGCTGGACCCAGAACTGCGTGGGCGGGAGACACAGAACTGGCCTGGAAAATAATGCAGGCTGCTCTGGTGTTTGGTAGCTGTCCAACATCTTTCCCAATTTTTAAATTCATTTAAAAGTCATTTCAATCTAAAGGATAAAAATATTAAAGTTACAGTATTTCAATAACCCTCTTTATGTCCTGCAAATCTAATAGACAGACGCCCCAGAAAGAGATTACCGCTTGAATACTTAATCCCAATTTGGATGTTTTTTAAACAAGGCAAACCTGGACTTAAATGCAATGTGCACAATTTAGCTAAGTATAAAATATTAATGCACAAACATGACTACAAATACAGCCAGAGAACCAGGGAGGAGGAGGCCACCCAAATCCGCCTGGGCACATCACTCTCCCAAATCAAAGGCTGGGTGGGTAATGAACCTGCCAGCTTCCAGGATGGCGGTGCAGGTGAATTGCGACACATCAGCTCTAGCTCGGAGTGGAGGGCCCGGTCGGTCAGAGATTCGGGCCAGGCTAGCAGTTGTTTTTCAAGATGGTTTGCTTTCCAGTGTCTCCTGCTTCCTTGGACTCTCTTTGAAAAAGGACCAGCATATTCTCCGTGCTCAGGGTTAGTGCTCCCCCACATTCACACAGTAGGATTACAAGCTCTGGTTCTGAAGTCAGATTTCCTGGCTCTAATCTCTCTCCCCGGCAACCCTTGTTACCTGGACTGCTTTGAAGAAATCCCTAAATCTCTCTGTGCCCCACTCAGTTTCCTCGGATGCTCCCGTGGCACACAGTAAGAGAAGGATCCACAATGCAGAGTCACTGTGTATAACCGTTGATGGGGGAAGACTTCCTGTTCAGTGGTGTAGCCACTGGCAAGGTGCATCTGTGCCTGGATACAGAAGGGAGCAGAAGGAGACTAAGTAGAAAGAGAAGGCAAAGGGGAGTTGGGGGAGGGACAAGAGAAGGGGTCAGGAAGTACATATAATCAAAACACATTCTGCACATGTAGGAAAATATCATAAAACCTGCTATGTATAACTGATACATGGTAATGAAATATTTTAAAAATAAGAAATAAGTACAAACAAAATGGTGCCTCTTTTTCCCCTTTGTCTATTCTCAGCCCTTCTCTTCTTTACCCTTTGCTCTCCCCTCTCCCATCACTAGCTCTCAAATAAGTGAATTCTGGGTACAGCCATTGGAGGAATGAACAAGCAGGGTATCACCCCAAAGAGTAGCTCCTACTATGACCAGGGCACTACACCCTCTGGCCTAAGGGCAGGCATGCTCTTAGCTACTCCTGGCACCAGCTTTGTACACCGTTAGGGAATAAAATGGGGGGGGGGGCGCGGGAAAGGGGACAAAACAGGAGTGCAGGAATGTGCCCTTCTGCTGGTAGGGAACTGCAATCAGCCCAGATTGTGGTAAAAGCCAGTACTTAACAACTCACCATCCTTACAATCAAGAACTATTTGTATTTTGCACTAAATATGGCAACGAAATCATGAATCTCACATTTTAAAATGTCTTGTGATAGGAACATCACAATGATGTTAGTGGATGTAAAATCCACACAAGAAGTTGTCAAAACCTTCAAGTGTTTTGTTTCTCTCTCGGGAAACTTCAATAATTTCATCAATAATTGGCTGCATTAAAATATCACAGTTTTGTCTTCACAGAAAGGGAACTTGTTCCTCTCAGCTCCGTCCTCATATAATTCCAGGTGGCAGAGTCTGAAACTTGAAGTCCTGTCCGTGTGCTCCAGTGAGGAAGGGACACATGCACCTCCCAACGAGAAGCCAGGACACCAGTGCCTCTCTTTGATGAGTTTCCTCAATTATAAAACTGTGTTATTTTTACATAACTTGCTTCACGAGTCTTGCAAAGATTAGGTAAATGTGAGATATATTGGTGAAGTATTAAGTGTTAAGTCCTTGAAATATTAATGTCAAAATCATATCATAATTCATATATTTCCTATGCAGAGGGGGGATTTCTGACAAAAACATCAATTTTGCTGATCTCTTTTTTTTTAATTTGTATTTATTTTATGTATGTGAGTACACTGTTACTGTCTTCAGACACATCAGAAGAAAGGGCATCAAATCCCATTATAGATGGACTGTGAGCCACCATGTGGTTGCTAGGAATTGAACTCAGGACCTCTGGAAGAGCAGCCATTGCTCTTAACTGCTGAACCATCACTCCAGTTTCTGCTGATCTCTTCTGCCTCATTCATAAAATAAGACTTTTTGGAAGACTCTCACAAAACTGATTTCTGGCTATAAAATTGATATATTTGTAAAGAGAGCAAAAAAAAATACAGTATTATATATACATCAAATAACACGTTGGCTCTACATTACATGTGATACATGTGCATAACACACAAGTATATAACATACATTATATATACATTACATGGTTTCTCCTGAGTGTCCTATACTCAGACAGAGAAGACACAGTCAGTCCAAAGAAAGGATTCCACCTCAGTCCAACTTGGCGAATGAATGAGTTTACTGAACTTAAGTAGAAGCAGGAGTACTCAAAGGCAACGGTATCACCAGGAAGTCCCCTGGGCAACTCATGGGCAGCTGTGCCAATGAAGAGTCAAGCACAGCGTGGAAGACGCATGACAAACTACACCACTAAAGTTCCCTGGGAAGCTACATTGTCACGAAGTCCCAAGGCCCAGTCCAGCCGTTACTCTTACATAGCTCCAAAGAAAGGAGGGACCTAATGAGTCCCCCTTCTCATCCCTTCAGTGATGGACTGTTAATTGACCCAGTCTCATGGGTCTTGGCAAGTGGTCACAGCTGCTCTAATTCAAGACAGCAAGGGGAAAGCTACACACACACACACATGATGGGGGTCGGGAAAGGAAGGGAAGGAAAACATTTGAGATGAGGTCCTGCTAGGGAGGCTGACCTTGGACTCTCTGTGCTCCCATCTCAGACCCACCCTGTGCTAGGATACAGGTGTGTGTCACCATGCTTAAGCTTAGCACTTTGTATAAATCCACTATTCTTTATCTTCTTTCATTCACTCCCCACTACTTTTTAGAGTTGGTATCCTTTCCCTTTTAAGAGTTAGGAAAGGAGGGGCTGGAGAGATGGCTCAGCGGTTAAGAGTGCTGACTGCTCTTCTGAAGGTCCTGAGTTCAAATCCCAGCAACCACATGGTGGTTCACAACCACCTGTAATGAGATCTGATGCCCTCTTCTGGTGAGTCTGAAGACAACTACAGTGTACTTACATATAATAATAAATCTTTTTTTAAAAAAAGCTAAGAAAGGGAACTAAAAACAGGTAGTGAAATGATCAAATATAAGTTGTCAATGGGTAGAAAAGGCAGGACTCAAATCTTGACTTCTGGCTCAAAAAACACATTGTTTCTAGCGCATAGTACCCAGTACCCAGTACCCAGTACCCAGTTCCTGTCCACAACACTCCCCCATTCCCAGTTCACCATCATTGGCCAGCTCCTGACTCAGGCTTCCATCCATCTGCTTATCCAACACATTCTGGCTGAGTTCCAGGCTCTTGACTAGACACTGAGACCACGTTGCTGACCTAAATCAGCTCATCCTTCCTTCCTGGAGTTTATAGTCCAGTGGGAGAGGCAGACTTTAACTAGAAAATTCTAGAAATAAGTGTTAACATGGTGAGAATGAGATGCATATAGGACATGAATGCATGTACCAGCATCCACTGAGAATACTCTAAGATGACAGACATCAAAGATACATAAATCCATATTCACTGTCTGGCAAGCAATAGGGACACTGACTTCCAAGGGGGACATCTCTATACATGGCTCCAGCTCATTCATTCATAGCCCTTCTACCTATAGAACACCATTGTCACTAGTTGGCAGACTGTCCAGTGCAGCTCCAAGGACTTTCAGATCTGTGCTACTTCTAGCATGTCCTTGGTCCCTACCCTCCAGGCACCAGGAACAGAGTGAGACAGCTACTTTTTATACAAAGTAGACTCGGTAGAGGTCCTTAGGGGCACAGATTTGGAAAGAAAATGAAAATATAATTTGTTGATAGTGGGACAATTTTCCTTTGTAAAATGGAGTCAATCTGGCCTTTGCATTTGATTCCATCATAGCCAGTCTCTCTAGTGATCCGACTAGACTGGGGCTTTCCTACGAGTCATTAACTGCAAGCAGAAGGGGAAACCCTGGGAAACCAGACAGCCACTTGCCATACTTCCCATAAAATAACTGAGCGATACAGGTCTTATGTGACATATTACTTCATACTTTTCTAGAGAAAAATTAAGAGGTAATTATCAAGGACTTAAGTACTCACACAAAGAACCAGATGAAAGTCATAAAGGCCCCCACAAGCCAGTAGAAATTAATTTTAGAGGAGCATGCTTTAATAAAACCCAATGTTACATGTGATCGGAGTCAGTGTTTATTAGGCAGAGTTTAACCATTTACACTCACCTCCAGTTTGGTATTTAAATTACTTTCCAATCTTGTCATCATGGTAGCCACATTTGGGAGCGTCTACGCTGATTTCATTTTCTGGTGATTTCTGGTGTTCACCTCGGATACAGATTAATACACTGGTTACCTTGGCCTGGATAGGCCAACCACATTCTTTTCTCAAACGTGTCAGAGCTCAAGTGTGCCTGTACACATACGATTTTTTTTTTTTCAGGCAACCTGAGAGTCGAACCAAGAAATCCATGGGAAGAGGGAACAAAGGCAAGCAGGGAGGTGAAGAATGCTAGCAACAAGAGTAGACTAAAGGAAGAGGCAGGCAGATGCGTAGGACCAGAAGACAGATCCCAAAGGCCCTTTGTCTTTTTCTCAGTGGTAAGTTCTATCCTTGTCCTAAATCCTGGCTGTATTCCTATCCTGTGCCTCATGGGACATCCTGGAATCCTTACAACAAATTCTCTCCCTTCTGCATAACCAAATTTATCTCTGTTGCTTGGTACCAGGAGTGTGCTACCCAACACACTCTTAAAAAAAAAAAAAAAAATCCAACAAAGCCTATGGTCGAAGACCATGCGGTCATGTGTCCCAAGAGCATTTGTGGAAGGCAGGCACTGGAAATTCTGCTTTGAGTTAGTCACCATCTTTGACTTCAAAAACTTCATGTTTAGCTGATAATTAGAGGGAAGTAAAAGGCATCCAAGCCCACCACAGGGGTAACGATGCAGTGTAGATTGTAGGTAGAGTGATGAGAACCTGTGCTGAGAGTGACTATCCTCCAAGCCAAGCAACCACCATCATGGGAAACTCAGCTGCACTCTCATGCGAGATCATCATCCCAGCTGGGCTTTTTGCCTGTTTATATCCCCGCCCTGCCCCGTGGAAGGGTGGAGAGGGTCATGTGACTCCCACCCGAGTGTCACGTTTGCTGTCACTTCATTGGCATGTAGCACCAGGAGGTGCAAGAGTACATGGGCCTAGAAGACTGCAGCTAAGGGGAAACCCTCATCCCTGCTTGATTAAGGCTACCCAAGTGTGGCCTGCTAGGGGAAGAAGCACTCACACCCCCAGAAGTGAGCTCTCACCAGTGTTCTGTGTGAAAACCCAATAAACTCGTTGGTTCCCTTAGAGTAACCCCTGCCTCACTTAGCTCATTGGAACTTTAGGAGATGTTGCTTACAGAGCGATCGTGGAGAAGAACATCACCAGAGAAGATGGCTCTAGAGTGACGATTACAGGGAATCTTAAAGACCTGTCGTACAGGAAAGGGTGGGTGGGAGCCTTCCCACAGGAGGATGAAGCAGCCTGGTGTTCCGTGTGCTCACTCACCTAGCTACTGAGGACACCAGAAGAGAGGGGTCAAGATGGGCAGTATGGAGTTAACCTGATAAATATAAGGCTTGTGACTGTCCACTCAGTGGGGGGGGGAAGCACCAAGGCTCTGATGTCCCTCAGTAAACTCTGCCATTTCCATAAGTGGTTCATAAAGACTACTTTCTTTTTTTTTTTTTTTTTTTTTTTTTTTTTTTTTTTTTTTTTTGGTTTTTCGAGACAGGGTTTCTCTGTATAGCCCTGGCTGTCCTGGAGCTCACTCTGTAGACCAGGCTGGCCTCGAACTCAGAAATCCACCTGCCTCTGCCTCCCAAGTGCTGGGATTAAAGGCGTGCGCCACCACGCCCGGCTTAAGACTACTTTCTTTTAAGTGGTTTTTACCCCGCTCCTTTCAGGAGGCAAAATGAGCAACTTAGCAGAATTGTGAGACTTGTTTCAGAGGCCATGTGACAACTTTTGGTTCAAGACCCAAGGCATTATCAGTAAAGGTCACAGAAAGACTCAAAAGCTGACATGCCCTCAGATGCTAACCCTGAAGTTTTTGGAGTCCAAGAGCCAAGAAAATTGGATTTCTACACAAGTCAACAAACCTATATCAAGACACATCTCAGACATGCCTTTTTAGACCTTTTAACAAACAAAGGCTTTTTCAGTTACATCTGTGTTAGGATACAAATGGGAAAGGAAGACAATGAAATTATTTTGAAAGAGGACTAAACATGTTGAAGAGATCCCTAATAGCATGGGCTCAAAGACAGATGGAAAGTTGGAAAGATTGAATCTGAAGACTGCAGAAAATGTAGTCAACCACAAAAGCAAAGCACAGGGTGCACAATATTTGAAGGAAACATTACATTAGGATTAACCAAGATAGAGTGAGCCAAATTGAGATGCAGAAGCAAAACTTCACTTTCCCAGTCAAAGCTCGCACTCCAGGTTTTAGTGCGCAAGTCTTCTCTGACAGGAAGCAGGGGGGACGGGCTGAGTTCCCCTTGGAGTGGAGTGCTCCCAAAGCAATGAGTGATAGTTGCTTATTCTGAATTCAGTTGTGCAATCCTACAGACACGGGTGATTCCAGCTAGGGCTTCATTTGGAGAATTACGTGCATTTCAAACAAACTTTGCCACCACACAAAGATTTAATAAGGTCATGAGAAAAGCACTCGTCCTCTCCATGGGCTGGTGTAGGAGTCTTACTCCAGAGGATCTGTGGGGCTGGCACTCCGGCCTAAGATCTTTCTATGTTGATTCTTGATTGCAAAACAGCTCTGGCCAGTGAAGGGCTTATCAACCCTTTCTTAGAACTATGCCAGAAAAGCAAGGACACCTCTGGGCCTGCTTCATAAGACCATTGACTCCAATCCTAGAAAGCTGGTCTGTGGTCAGGACACTTAACATGGTTCCTAAAACCTACCAGCTGGGGTGATTTCCTCAAAGACTCCAAAGTCCTTCTTAAGCCTTGCTAAACTACAAGAAAGAGGGCAAGTACATGTGGGTACATGCACATGAGCATGTGTGTATGTAGGCCAAAGGTCAATATCAATATCTTTCTCTTCCGCTTTCCTCTTTTTTTTTAAGACAAGAGTCTCTTGCTGAGCCTGGAACATATCAATCTGGTGAGACTGGCTAACCAACGAACCCCAAGGATCCGCCTGCCTCAGCCTCTCCCGAACCCCACTACAGGGATTACAGACACTTGCCACCACAGTTGGCTTTTAGGTGGTGCTAGGCACCTGAGCGCATATCCTCATTCTTGGTACAACCCACTGTGCCATCTTACCCAAGGCCTGGCATCTCTACCAGGTATCCCCTGTGATTCTGAGGCTATGGACCATGCCTCAGACAGCAAGGTCACAAAAATGCTCTCATTAATGAGCAATCATTTCACTGAGACTCAAACATGCACCTGGTTAGGGCAGGTTAGTCCAAAGCCAAAATGGCTGTGCCATGCAGGAACTTCTGCCGAACTTTTCCCATCACCTGCTACAACAGCATCCCCCAAATGGAGATTTTTCACAACGAACCAGCTGGAGGTTGAGATAATCAGGAGACTTCAGACATGGGCTTCACTGCCAGAGCAGATAATCATACCAAAAGGGGAAAGAGAGCCCGAAGGCATTTGAACCTCTGGGGGATTATGACTTGCGATTTATTATCATGTGAAAAGCATAAATGGTAGTGGCATTGTGATTTTTTTTTCCAGGATATAGAAAAATTGATAGCATCGGAGTTGAGCTATCTCCTGCCAGACTCCTCTCCGAATGCAGTTCCCATCCTCTACAGACCCGAGGGCCCTCCTCAGCCTCGTCTATCAAGCGGGTCACACATGGTTACTCAAGTTAGATAGAAAGATTGCAAAAGAAGCGTGCCACAGCAATGAAGTCCCCCACACCACAAGAACGCAGTTTAGAATAACCGACAATTATGATCCCCGGGGAAATGCCATGCCCGATGTCCCTCTGTTCCTGTTTGGGAAGAGAAAGGTCACAGGTATGGTGGCAGGGAGGCAGATTCCAGGGGAGTGGCAGGAACTCCGAGGCCACCATCTTCAGCCTGAACACTGATCATCCCCTGTCCCGTTTGCTCCCTGGAGAGCCCTCCTCACCCAGAGAGCTGCATAGCTGCTATCATTAAGAGGCCTTGGCTGTCTTCAGGCAATCGCTTAGATATTTTTTCTTTCTTCCTTTCCTTTTTTTTTTTTAAACCTTATTACCAATCTGCCTTTCTTAGCAGAGGTCACGAAATGGGCAGGGGACGTCTCATCTTCGTTATAATCCACTGTTTGAAACATTTCAATTAAGCTTCAGATCAGGCCCCAGAACTGAGGCCGTTTTAACGAGGGGACGTAATGACCTTCTGTTGCAGGTGTCGTCTAGCACACCGTCAGTTTTAATTCTTCTTGATCCTTCTGCACCCTTTGATAGCCGGGATCAAGGGTTCTCTCTCTCTCGGATCGCAACACATTGGAGGACTTCTAGGGACCGAGCGGACACGGTTTTTATCTCTGCGGTCCTGGGGAAGTTGGCTGTCACCTGCAAGTTCTCCACGCTTGGTTCAATTTACCAAAGATTAAAAGACGGGGCCCATGTGCTAAACTCTGAGTGTCCGCATGCATTCCCAAGCCAAGTACACATCAGGAGGGTTCTGATGAGACAGTGGGATAACCCCTTTGATGCTTGCTCCTTCAGAAGGAGCGGAGGAGAGGACAACACTTGGCCGGTTTAATGGGGAGCAAGACAGGGAGGGAGTACCTACGTCTCTGCAGGCAAAACTTCTCCAAGTAGGACAGGCTTCACATTGGAGGATCGTGGCTCTATAGGAATTTAGTTCCCTTAAGCAAAACATGGATATTTTAAGGAAATGATTTATTACATTTCTCATCTCTGACAAAGAGCAAGAAGAACAGATAAAATGCCAACTCCCCTCCACACACCCCCACCCTATTCTCCTTTCTTTAACAATCCTCCAAGCCAACTGAATGTACATTAGGCTCATTCCTGGGCTGCAGCTGAGGGAGCAGCCATGACAAATGTTCTCTGCCCCCAGGAGTTTATAGTCAACACTGAGAGATTAATACAAAAACAAACAAACAAAAAAAAAAGATAGGGTTTCTCTGAGTAGCCCTGGCTGTCCTAGAACTCACTTTGTAGCCCAGGCTGGCCTCAAACTCAGAAATCCGCCTGCCTCTGCCTCCCAAGTGCTGGGATTAAAGGCGTGCGCCACCACCGCCCAGCGGAAATAAATGTTTTAAGCAAATACCATGGGAACTGTGAGGAGGAGTGGGCTCCTTGCTGGGGAGGAGTGGGAGAGGAGGAGGACATCGGGTGGAACATTCCTGAGAAAGGGAAGAGCCTGCAACTGGAGCCCTGGGGTGAGGCAGGGCTAGGATGACCAGCAGGTGTGTGTGGGTACATATGTCCATCAGCTGCAAGGCACGTAACCTGTCAACATCTATGCTGAGAATGTACACTTAAGTGACCCACATGCATTTGGGTCCCCACAGTGAACAAGCACAGAGCTGAGAGTCCAGAGGCAGAGTTTAGTGGCAGTGGTTTTAGTCTCAGCTGGATCAAGGGCTCAGGTCCTCAGCCTCTGTGAAGGCGGGAGGCTGATGAGAAGACCCACCTCGTGGGATTAGTCTGAGGACTCAATGAATTAGCCAGTGCTGAGGGCTTCCAGTTGCAATGGTTTGCTACCACCACGCTAAGGTCAAATTCACTCCCTCTACGCTGGTGGGAGCAGGACTGGCCTCTCCTCTCACTGCATCTTCCCATTCCCTTCCCCAGAAGAAAATGGGCCTTTTCCTAGCCTGGAGGGCATGTCCTTTCAGACCCCCTTACATGCCCCGCAGCAAGCTCCCACCTTCTGCACTGACGCCTGTCCTCCTGCCTGGACCCTGGGAATGGATCATTTCAATTCAAGAAATGGCTCCCTGTGTCTTTTCAATTCTTACACTGTTCTTTCTTGCAACCAGACGGTTTATCAGGAAGGGTATCAGCAAATACTCTGTGCTTTACTGCTGTTAGATGGCACTGGCATTGAATTGAAAAAGCCTTAAAAATAGCCATCAATCATTTGATGTACGTAGGCAGTGATCTATATTGATATGGCTCCGGCTACTATCTGAAATGGTTGTCTTTCATTTTACCCTTTATATGAGGGTTATTATAGTGCACACCACTTACAACAGACATGGTTATTATAGACAATTGGTTATAGTGGACAAAAACTGATTTCCCAAACCAAACATATTAAATCCAATACATTTTTCATAGGTTATAACCAACAGAAACCTTGGTTTCAGCTGACATTTTCCAGGGCTTTTAATGACATTACTATAGGACGCCAACGAGGGAAGGAGGGATGGCAGGTGTCAAAATGAGGCCAAGGAACACCAAAGGTTTCATTTCCAACAAAGTAATTATCCGAGGGTGGGAAACTGCTTTGGAGTTAATCCCCAGAGTGCCCTTGGCTCAGGTGACAAGTCGGCTGGTCTCAGTTTCTCTGCCCACCCCCCACTCAGCCAGGGGCCTCATTTGGGGTAGCAGTGGAAGGCTGAGGACATGGGAAGACAGCCTAACATCGCCTCCTTAGTGAAAATCAGCCAGGCCACAACTGGTGGTCTCTCACCCACACAGGTAACTGGGCCTCTGAATGCTTTTCTGTTTTCAATGCGCATGAACCAATAGCTCTCTTTTAGCCATGCTAATAGCTCTCTTTTAGCCATGCTAAAGAGCTTTCCAACAGAGGCAGGAACATGAACTAAACTATCGTTGGGATCCATGCCTTGATTTCTGTTTCTTTCACAGGAAATAGGTAGAAGCTGCCATCAGTTTGCTTGGTGTCCCAGCCCATCCTCACACCATCCAGGCATCTCTCTTTGCTTAATGTCCCGGCCCATCCTCACACCTTCCAGGCATCTCTCTTCTCAGCTCTGTTTGTTCCCTGCAGGGCTGGCTCAGTGTCTCCTAGCTACTTTGCACTGTGCAGTGTGCCTCTTTGCCTTTTGCTCCTATCCCAAGGCTACTGTCCCCTTCTCTTCCCACCAGCACCACCTTTGGGTAGACACAGGAGAGACCCAGGCCCAGAAGCCATTCATAGTTAAAATAAACAAAAAGTGAGAGAGAGCCCTTTGGCCACTCAGAACATGGACATCTCAAATCTGTGAACTTTGGAGACAATCAAATAGGTTGCCTTCTCTCGATCCCTCCTTAAAGCACATCGTCTTTTCTCACTTTATTAAGCCTTCTTTTCTGAACAGCTACAGGCCATGCATGCATCCTCTGAGGTAGCTAAGATGAAATATCTAGAAGGTTCTAGAACAGAGTTGACCCATATGGAAAGGGTCAACTTTCTCTCCCCACCTGTAGCATGCCTTTTGTTTACCGGGCATTGCCATCTGTCCACAGCTTATTTACCAGGAGTTCCTTGAAATGGGGAGAATCCACTTCATCTCAGAGTACCTGGTGCCAAGGTTACGGTAGGTGCCTGCTTAAGGCTTGTTTTCTTCCCCCATATAGGCTCCTTCCTTCCAGGGTACAAGGGTACCTTATTTCCTTTTCCCGTGGCTGTGATAAAAAAAATCCCTGGGCTTACTCTGGCTCACAGTCCATCATGGCGGCTAGTCACAGCAGCAGGTCTTGAAACAGTGGATACATCTACATTTTCTTGACTGATCTACAATCAAGAAAAGGAGAGTGTGGCCGTGCAGCGGTGACACACGACTTTAATCTCAGCACTTGGGAGGCAGAGGCAGGCGGATTTCTGAGTTCAAGGGCAGCCTGTTCTACAGAGTGAACTCCAGGGCAGCCAGGGCTACACAGAGAAACCCTGTTTTGGAAAAAAAAGAAAGAAAGAAAGAAAGAAAGAAAGAAAGAAAGAAAGAAAGAAAGAAAGAAAGAAAGAGAGGAAGGAAGGAAAAGCAGAGGAAAGAAGAGAAAAGAAAAGAAAGAAAAGAAAAGAAAAGAAAGGAAAGGAAAGGAAAAGGAAAGAAAAGAAGAGGAGAGTGATGAGTGAATGGGATGGAGACCCCTCTCCCTCCTCCACTTGTACAGCCTATAGTTCCAGGCAGGGAATGGTAAGGTTAGGGTGATTTTCCAGCCCTTCCACACACTGCTCATCAATAAGAAGCAAAGCTTTCGCCTTTCTGCTCCAAGTCCCTGCTTCCGCTCTGCCCTCCTTCTCCAGCCTCCCATGGAGGAGGCTGGTTATCCTCCTCCTGGGAAGACTCACCTGCTAAAGAGCATGAGCTCTGCCTTTCCCAGTTCCTGATGACCCAAGTCCTTCTGAAAGGACTTCTGAAAGGTCAGAAAGCAAGGACAAGTGGGGCTGGAGAGGTGGCTCAGTAGTTACGAGCACAGGCTGCCTTCCAAAAGAGCCCCTGTTCGATTCCCAACACCCACATGGAGACTCATACCCAGCTGTAACTCCCATTCCAGGAACTTCAGCCTCCTCTTCTGCCCTCCCTGGGCATTGCATACATGTGGTGCACAAACATATATGCAGGCAAAATACAGAGAGAGAGAGAGAGAGAGAGAGACAGAGAGAGAGAGAGAGAGAGAGAGAGAGAGAGAGAGAGAGAGAGAGAGAGAGAGAGAGAGAGAGAGAGAGAGAGAGAGAGGTGAAAAAGAAGGGCCTCTGGAAAGCAAGAGCAGACACCAGGGCCTGCACTCCCACTGCCTTGTGCCCTAGAGCAGTCCTGTTCTTCCTCTTGAACCCACGGGATCCAGTGTAGATACACTGGAAAGTTCTTCAGAAACTGCCGGTTTCTTTCTCGCATTTTGAGGACATTGCTCATCCCTCTACATTTCCTACTAGAGTATTTCACAATTGATTCTGAGACCAAGTGACTTAGGAAATTCAAGGTGACGGGGCAGGAAAGTGACCGGGGTGTGACAGTCCCTTATCCCCTGGACTAAACATGCCCTCTTAGGCTCACTGCCTAGAATCCTCCACCACAATGCTTTGAGCAGCACTGCTTCTCACTGGAGAGGCCCCGAGACTCATTGGCACACCCATTTCACACCCCTCTGCACACACAGGTTTACAGGTTTCCCAAGACGATTTGCCTGAATTTCACTCCCATCTTCTGTCACAGTACCCATTCCCGTTTACGTTGCTGTGATCAAAATACCTGGCGGACAGCTTAGGTTCCCGGGTCCAGGAATTTTGAGGGGTTTCAGTCTATCATGGTCAGAAAGGCAATTGGGCGTGCAACAAACACACTTGGAACATATGCACATACGTGTAAATACATCTCATCTGCATCTCAGTTGGGTAGCTGCAGTTTACCACCTCTAGTATGCATTTTGTAAGGAGCCAGACAAGAACTTAAAGCCCTCCAGAACCAGCAAGTAAGAAATGCTTAGAGGAAATGCTATTGCCCTGACTTGGTTGATACACACTATGTATCAACTGTGCCCCGAGAACATGTAAAGTTCTACATTGACTTGGAAGGCAGAGGCAGGCAGATTTCTGAGTTTGAGGCCAACCTGGTCTACAGAGTGAGTTCCAGGACAGCCAGGGCTATACAGAGAAACCCTGTCTCAAAAAAAAAAAAAAAAAAAAAACCCTTAAGAATGAAGGACTTCTGAGAGACATGATGACTCCCAATCCTAGCTCTGCCCCTCACTAGCTGGACACATGGGACAGGTTGTCTATCTCTCTGTAAGATGGGAGTAATGCGGTGGTAGTGCCTGCTACGCACACTCGTCTACTCCAGTCACATCCAAAATATCAGGGATAAAATCCTGATAAAGGATAAGAGGCAATAAGACCCCAAAAGGGGTTCTGTGTTTCCTGGATTTCAGACAGTCGCTGGTATCCCCTAACTCAGACGTGTTCCAGATTAGTCTTTCCAATCGTCAACACGGCCTCATAATTAGGCATAAAGGTACCCCAAGAAATGATTCATAAATAGTTAAGATTGGGCATTGTCTCCTGGCCGACACAATGTTTCTGACCTATCCCGGTTTATCACCTAGCTTCTCATAGTGTAATCTCTCTCTAGGATACTGCCTTCCCAGAGCTAGCAATAGAGGTCGAGTACATCCCTTAGGACAATAGATGGTTTATGGTCTTATGTACTAGAGAGTAATCGAAGGGCTTCCACTCAAGGACATTAGCTAGAAGTGTTAGGTCAGGTCGGAACTCCCCACTGCCTGCCCCGAGCTAGAACCAGAGAATTAACAGGAAACGCTAGATTGAAATCATCTGGTCATTGCTTCCAGTAGAACCAGAGAATTAGCCTAGGAATATCAAAATACCTCAACAGGGAGGGCTCCACTCCTCTTCCTCCTGCTTCACTCCTAGCTACCAGACCCTGCTGACCTTGGTGTGGGGGTCACTTGCGTGCGTGACTTCAGTCTTGAGTCCCCTGACATTTGCCCTGCTTGCTGTATGGTATTTAAGCCTAATTTTCACTTTGTATAAGGACTGGACTAGGACAAGGAGAAGGACTAGCACTTGGACCTGCAGAAGGACTAGCACTAGAACTTAGATGGGCTAAGACTCAGATTCATGCAATCCGCATTCTCCCGGGCCCAGAGCGCTTGGCCTCGGGGGATGTAGTACCAGTCCAGAGGAGATAGCTGCTGCTTTAGACCCAGTATGTTTCAGATAGCCTCAGAAGTACCTCAACTATTGAGCTGCCAGATTTACCATCTCTCTTTTGCAATGACTGCAAAAGTCTGATGCCATTTCCAAGAAATACATTTAGATCTTATACTTCATGTGTCGTCTCTGCCGTCATTTCTTCGCCTACGCCTTGTCGACCTGACTAGGACCCCCGTTTCTCCCGCGGGTTGAGGGAGGCCCAGATTGGCCAGCCGCGGCAGTGCCCTCTTCGTAGAGTTCTTATGACAACCAAGAGACTCCGCTCACATAAAGTTCTCAGAACTGTGACTCGCTTGCACCCCTCAATGCTGCGTTGAGGTGAGTTTTTGCCAGTCCTATTGTCTGAGGGGACATCATTGTCCCTTGCTCACTGGATCCTCGAGAAAATGCAGTAGATGTTTGTAAAGTACTTTAGCAGAGTCCTCTACAAAAAGTAAGAACCGCCATAATAGAAATACTGCACTCTGTCCCTAATGTCCTTTACCCAACTCTGCTTGGCCACCCTTCCCTAACCTGGGTCCTGGCATGGGCTCCATTTCCCCATTTCATGAAGCCCTTTCCCAAGGATCCCAGCTGAAGGCAAGCTTTCTCTCTCTCTGTTGGCTTTGCAAAGGTCTTGTATGATCAATGGCTCGCACACGGAATGTGTTATCCTTAGTTATTACAATATCATAATTTGGGCACATGCCATCTCTCCATATGAGCTAGGAACTCATAGACCTAAAGCCTTGCCACCCCATGTCACCCCGCCCATGTACCATGAGCCCTTCAAATGTTTTAATTTCTTTTGTGTGTGTATGTGTGAAGGTGTGTATGTATGTGTAAGTGTGTGTGTGTGTGTGTGTGTGTGCACTTGCTTGTCTCTATGTGTACACAATATATGCAGGTACCCGAGAAGTGAAGGAAGGCACTGGATATCCTACAACTAGAGATACAGGCGGTTGTGAGTGCTAGGAACCAATCCGAGGTCTCCTATGAGAGCAGCAAGTTCTCTCCACTGCTGAGCCTAAGCCCTGTCTTCCCTGACCTCCTAGCATGACCTCTGAGCCATGCTCCAGCATGACCTCTTAGCATGACCTCTGAGCCATGCTCCAGCATGACCTCTTAGCATGACCTCTGAGCCATGCTCCAGCATGACCTCTTAGCATGACCTCTGAGCCATGCTCCAGCATGACCTCTTAGCATGACCTCTGAGCCATGCTCCAGCATGACCTCTTAGCATGACCTCTGAGCCATGCTCCAGCATGACCTCTTAGCATGACCTCTGAGCCATGCTCCAGCATGACCTCCAGCATGACCTCTGAGCCATGCTCCAGCATGACCTCTAGCCTGACCTCCAGCATGACCACTGAGCATGCTCCAGCATGACCTCCTACCATGACCTCTGAGCCATGCTCCGGTGTGACCTCCAGCATGACCTCCTAGCATGACCTCCAGCGTGACCTCCTAGCTTGACTCCAGCATGACCTCCAGCATGACCTCATCTGAGAGCTTTTTAAACCAAGGAGAAGCAGCTTCGAGGAAACTTGGATTGGATCGTTGGTGAAAAGGTAACATTGTAGGGTAAAACTTGTTTGATTCACGTCCTTCTGTGGGTCCAGTAGTTTATAAAGTACCTCTTGGGGTGTGGGCCTTTGACACAGTTCAGAGGGTAAAAGCGCTGATCACCAAGGCTGCCAACCTGAGGTCAATCCTGGGAACTCGCACAATAGAAAGAGGGAACAGATTTCACAAGTTATCCTCTGAGCTCCACACACATGCTATGGTGTGTGTGTGTGTATGGGTGTGTGCATGTGTGTATATACACAAATTATTAATTCATGTCATTTAAATTTAAAATTTTGTCTAGGCATGATATTACATGTCTTTAATCCCAGCACTTGGGAGCTAGAGGCAGACAGGTCTCTGATTCTGAGGTTAGCTGGATCTACGCAAGGTTAGACCCTGGAGAAAGACAGACAGACAGACAGACAGATGGTCCTGAGGCTAGCTGGATCTATGCAAGGCTAGACCCTGGAGAGAGACAGACAGACAGACAGAGACAGACAGAGACAGAGAGAAGCTGACACCTCCTCACCGTGTCACTGTGCTATTTGAGGAAGCTGACTGCTTTCTCCTTTCATTTCAGCTTCCTTTGTGGGCACGGTGTGGGGAACTAGGGGTGGCACCTGGTGTAGGGACTGGACAGAGAAGCAGCTAAAGCCCTGGTTTATCCTTATGTCTCTTTCTAGTCTGGCCTTAAGTTTTCCTTGACCATGTCATGGGCAGCAGGATATCCAAAGCTCCGATAAGCATCCAGGTTTGTAGGTAAGAATCATGGCTCTGGATGAGGGGTGACTGGATTTCAGAGCCCCAGCTATGTCTCGGACTTTCTGTGGTCACCATAGAAAATGGAGAAACTCTACTTCATCAGAGGCATCCTTCAAACTTGGCCTGCCTTGAGCAATTTCCAGAAAACAATCCGTTTGTCTTTCTGGGCCCTTCACTTTCCAGATAGGTTCTTCCGAGAAAGATGCCAGAGAGGTGAGACTCTGACCTAGGACCTCTCAGGCATTTGCAAAAATCAACTTTGCAGCAAACTCCTATATTTTATAAGTGTTGGAGTATGTGTGTTTGGTATTCCTGCCTTTGTATGAAAATCTTGCATACAGTCGCTCCTCCCATGAATGCAAATGCTTGTTCTACTAAATAGATCAAGCAGAAACCGTCTCAAAATACAGGGGCCATTCCACATTTATTTGGCTATTAATTTCTGTACCTCATCCTCAGAGAGTTCTCATGTCCCAGGTCAGACAGAAAAGAGATGGATGATCCACTCTGCTCCAGTCCCCACCACTGGCTGGTGGGCTCAAGACCCAAAGAATTACCCAATATATGCAAGAACTACTTCCAAAATTCACCCTGAGCCACCACCTCTGAATGTTGCTGTTCTGTCCAGGTACAGAAATCCCTTGCAGATGGCACTCTGGGGAGCTGAGGCTGAGGCCGCTCCAGTTTGGCTTTCTGAACTTAGTGTAGCAGAGAACAGTATAGTTCCTTCCAGTCACCAAGGCAAGTTTTGGATGCTTTTCTTCTCAAATAGTTTTCAGCTGTTTCACCTTCTGCCCCAGCTCTGGTCCAGAAATTCCAGCCCTGAAGTTCAGCACATGAATCCCCTGGGGCCTCAGCATAGACCCCCCCAGCATGCTGGGATAGCAGATGCATAATTACTTTAGTTGAAGAGATCGGCTTCCCGTTAAGGATTTTGCCAACTGAAGGGCATGTGACTGTTTCCTTCGTACACTCGTGTGTACTGACTTATTAATCCATTATTTAAGTGTTCCATAATTTAAAAACTTCCTTGCTTTGTATATAGTAAGAGTTTCCAGTTAAAGACAGTCATTGTCATCCTAACACCCACCATGTTCCTAATTAGCTCTGTAATTAAATTGCCAAAGAGAACTGAAAAAACTCTTCATTGGATAAAGTAAAATGTCCTTAATTATGATGTCGTATCTTTGATGAGCAGAAATAGAAATACACATACACACACATGAAATTAAATATAAATGTACCCATGTATAAATGTCATCTTTTCCGTACCACAGCTTCACACTCGAGCTACACACCGATGGTGTGGCTCTATTTTTATTTTTATTTTTTTAGGAGGGTGGGAGGGAGAGAAAAAGGACAACGAAGAAAGTTTATTGGTTCAAGTTTGCTTTATGAAAATAATGCTACTCATCAATTTTTTAGAGCTTGATTCAACAAGAATTATTCAAGACACTGCCAGATGAGAACAATACAATGCTTGAAAAGAAATATATAAGATGCAGTGCTGTCCCTGGGTTAGCTTTTGCTCCCATATTTGCTCCCATAAAAAGCAGGTCAGAAGGTCTACAAAGTAAAACAGACTTAGTGGAATCCCTGGCCACTGTGCCTTAGAGGTCCTGAGGACTGGGCTCTGTGAAGGTGTGGTAGCTTTCCTTTTTCCTGATGTGTATAACACGAGAGAGAGAGAGAGAGAGAAAGAGAGAGAGAGAGAGAGAGAGAGAGAGCAGAGCAGCTGGGGAGATGATGGCTCAGCAGGTAAGAGAACTTGTGGCTCTTCTCTTCCAGAGGACCCAGGTTTAGTTCCTAGCACCTACATGGCAGCTCCCAACTACCAGTAACTCCAGATCCAGGGATTCCGTGTCTTCTTCTGGCCTCTTTGGGCTTGCAGATGGTACAGGGACATAATGTGAGCAAAACACGCGTATACATAAAATAAATAAATCTTAAAAGAGAAGAAGAGGGAGATGGGGAAAGAGAAAGAGGGAGAGGCAGACAGAGGAGGGAGGAAGGGAGGGAAGGAATAAGTGGGAGAGAGAGGGAGAGAGAGAGAACTGTGAACAGAAAGAAAAGAGGCTCTTTTTCCTGTATTTACATTTTATAAAATTTACCCTTTTCCCCCTGAGGGTGCAGAATCACGAGTGTGCTAATTAAGTTCACAACTGCACACACAAATCCAGGAAATACCAAAAGGAAAAAAACTCAACCACTTCCATCAGCAAAGCTACTTGCTGGGATTGCCCGTGGCGTATAATGAAGGCACACACTGTCCTGATGTTCAAGTCTTCTAAATACCAAAGGAGCCAAGCAAATTTAGTTTTAATTATTAGGATCTTAACTCTTTTTTTCCCTTAAGTCTCTGCCTTCCTCAACCCAATGGCCCTTCCTCACGTCTGTGTGTGTCTGCATTCCCATGTGTTTGTTTTAAAGTCTTGAGGCTGGATTTTATGTTGTATACTTCCATTAGGGAGAAAGGAATTTAGCACAAACATTCCAGAGGAAATTCTAAGAGGGTGATGAAATTTAGTGTGGAAATTTGTATCTCTAAAAGGACATGAGTTTGGGGAAATTCTTAGTAAGCAGTCATTTTCCATAGGCAAGGACTGCTACTGTAAGCATAATAAGAGCCACATTTGTTAATGTCTTCTGTGTGCACGCACACGTGTGCATGCAGGCGTGAGTGTGTGTGTGTGTGTGTGTGTGTGTGTGTGTGTGTGTGTTCATGAAGGCACAAGGATGGCACACAGATACCAGAGGACAACCTCTGGTTAGCTTTTTTGGGACAGAGTCTCTCATTGCTCGCAACCTGCCAGAGATCCACCTACCCCTGCTTGCCGAGCACTAAGGTTACACATGTACACCACAAAGCCCAGCTTTCTTTATGCGGGTTTTAGGGGGTTGAGCTTAGGTCCTGGTACATGCTCAACAAGCATTTTACCAAGAAGTCATCTCCCCAGTGCTACAGATTTGAATGAATCCTGGTAATTGAATTCTGAGTTCTCGTAGGCACTCGCTGCTTTAAAGTTTTCGTATAACAGACCACAGAGTGCCGGTAGTCTGCCTTATTAGTCCTTCTTTCTCCTCCTAGGTGTGACTTACCACTGTTCTGATCAAAACTGAAACACCCAACGAGGAGATGGATGCACACCACATTCGTGGCTCAGAGCTAAAGCCCCCAGCCTCCGAAGTTTCTTCAACCAGCGCTGTCTTCCTCCGGGCTCCTGAAGTGGAGTGAGAATAGTGATTTCTACTCCATCAACCCTGGGCCCCAAAACAGTGACAGAAAAGACTGGGCTGTCCAGCCGAGCTCGGAGAGGTGAGTTGGATCACTCAGACTTGGAAACTTTGTATCTCTCAGGCGATGCAGTCTGCTCTCCTGTCGGTACCTCTCCAGGAGCTCGGGATTCTGGGTTTGGCTGAAATCTTTTCTCCTACACCGCACTTCTCTCTACACAAGGCACCCCACACACAAGCTGCCACATGCCCTATGCTTCAAGAGACATTGGGTATGAATCCGTTTTTATTTTAGCAAGGACTCAGATCCGTTTGTCATTAATCCCCTCCCTTTTCGTCTCATCTGTCGTCGGTGAAATGACATTTCAAGTGCCACTGGACGTAGTTTAAAGGACAGAGCCTTCCTACCCTTCCTCTGTTTCAGAGGAGAAATGAATAATGTGGCTGAGGGACTTTCTGTTCAATGAGGGATTTGTGTTCAGACTTCCACATGTGAGTAATTGACTGTCACCAAGGGAACCTGTTAAAGAACTAGTCCAGTAGCCTCGAAGTAGAGCATGGGGCAGTGATTCTGACAGAACCCTGGGCCCTACCCCACCCAACTCCGTCACTATGGGGCCCAGAAGCCCACAGTTTCACAAGCTTATCTGGGAACCCTGCTCGGGTGGTCTCTAGACTACACCTGACCCATGAGTGTTTATCCACAACACCAAGCTAATTTGCAGCACAGGCTTGGGGAGAGCCTGGCTTCAGGATATTGGAATGTGAGGAGGTCAGGGCCAAAGGGCTGGACAAAGATGCTGGAGCCAGACGGGTCAAAGGTCACGTGCCCACTCTTTTCCTTCTGAATCCAGGGAATAACTGAGATCGCCTTGTTTCTCTATATCCAAAAGCGTCTGTCAGTAAGATAAAGAATGGCTTGTTCACTTCTTGCTTTGTACTTTTCCTGGGTCCCTTAAAAGCAGGCCTGTGCCCAAGCCCTACCAGTCAGCTATGGGGTCTCTCTCTCCCCCCCCCTCTCTCTCTCTTTCTCTCTCTCTTTCTCTCTCTCTCTTGCCCTTCCTCCCTCCCATCTTCCCTCCCTTCCTCTTTCCCTTCTCCCCTCCCCCCACCTACCAAGGTTTCACTTATTAGTATTTGCGGGCCTCAACTCACAGAGATCCCTCGGCCTCTGCCTTCCAAAGGCCAGGATTAAAATAGCAAATTTTTTCTGTGACTCAATTGTCACAATCTAGTCTACCCAGTATAGTTTTCTTGCATTTCTAGGCTCTATCATAACCAGTCTGGACTTCAAGAATCAAAGCAGGTAGCCTGGCATAGGACCTGAATGCAGTTCTCACTTCTGTCACTAGAACTCTTAATCCTTATCTTCATTTAATGACTTAAGACACGGACCCATGGGCTTACTCTTTCTGCTCCTATTCAACTCCTACACAAGAGTAGAATTCACATAACCCTCCTTTCATTTTTAACATATAAATAATTAATTCTCCATTTTAAGAATGTGTTAAAATGCTTCTCATTTCTTAATCTGCCCATCTGACTGGAAACAAAGGTAGATGCTATTCACATTTTCTTTTGAATCCTATTACTCTGGTAAAATCCCCCCCCCCCC
>NW_022196898.1:91651367-91660981 GCF_008632895.1 Mastomys coucha
CATTTTCTTTTTTTTTAAAAAAAAAAAGTAATTAAATGTCTGCTCATCACAGGGTTTCTTGTGTTCGGGCCCAAGGTGTTAAACGTTTTTCAGCTTGACTTGGGTCAGCTTTGAAATTTTTCAGACAGTGAAACTCGAGAAGGTCCTGTATGTTCTTGTGTGCTCCTCACAACCTGTTAAATATGGAGAGGATATTCAACGTGGAGTTTCTGTGCTTCTCTGCCGACCTCAAGTGCACCAAATAGTTTACAAGACTATTAATTAAATGAGAGCATTGCACGGATGCACATGCTTTTTAAAACCATTTGCATTGGCCCAATATTGCCCTTGAGTTTTTCAGTCACATTAAAGTAACACACAGAACCGCAAAGGGTAGCTGACTGCTCGCAGGCAGAGATGCTAAGGCTGGTGAAGCCAGAATGCTGAATTCTTTTCAAAAGAAGGGGAAAAGAGCAGAAGAAAAGAATTCACCGGAGAGGAACTGACTCCGTCCTGTTCACGCTCGGTCTTGGTGCCACTTCTGGATCGAGTTTTTAATTTAACAAGATTTCATTGGGGGAGGAGGTGGGTCAGCCCCCATCTGTCTGGGCCCAGAATGTGCTCCACCTGGTGGTGCAATTGATTTCTGAATGAACTGGGCTTTCTTTCAGTACAATAGAGCAATTGTTTGGTTGCTTTTAAGCACTAGCCTTCTTGGGATCTGATGGGTAAATAAATAAATAATAAATAAATCGCACCGCAGCACGCAGCTCTCCGGCCTGCTAATTGCGCCTGACCCATTAAGCTCTGTAGCCCCTGTTCAAACTCTGACACGGCTGACTTGGAGTTTGAAATGTAAATGGAAGACCTGCCTTTGCAGGTCATCACACCACACAGCTTCCATTGCTGGCGCGCTTTCCAAGACCTGGAAGGGAGAAGAAACAGATACAAGCAATTATCCACCCCTCCCCACCCCCAGGGCTGCACAGCTGTAGGCATTTGGGGCTGCCGGACACAGCCACTGCCAGCCCCATCTCTGTCCAACTCCACCCAGAAAGGGAAGACTTGGGGGGGGGGGTTGACTGTCCCAGAGAACTGTGTCAGAGGTGTCAAGCAACCATGTGTTCATTGCTCCCCTGGGAAGAGACACAGAGGAGAGCGTCCCCTCCCACACCCATCTGAAAAAGCAGGTAGACTGACGTGCAGTCAGCTACTCTTTCTTCTGCCTCTAGCTCCATCTCACTACCCATGGAGCCTCTTTACAGAGCATCTTTACAGAGAATCTCTTTACAGAATTCTCTTTATAGAGAGTCTTTGTAAAGATTCTCTTTCTTTACAGAGAAAAGCTCCCCCACACCTAGGACGCCTATCCAACAGCACTGCCCTGCACTGCTCCCCAGGCAGGGTCTTAAACAAGGACGTGAATAGTCCCCTTTAGCTCTGCACCCTCTCATCATGGTCTCTCCCCGAGGGATTCTGCTCTGGGTGTATTAAATGGTGACTCTGAAAACAACCAGGGATGGGTTTCGTAAGGGATAGAAATAGGCCTGAGAGGAGAGAGGGGCAGATGCTGGAGAACAACACTATTGTGGGAGGAGGGACTTCCACTTCAAAAAGGCTTGGTGGGGAGAGAAGTTGGGGAGAGGCTCAGAAGTAAACTGTAGCTGGGAGAGGAATGAGGCCTAAGCCCCAGCTCCTGAAGCCAGAGAAGGCAGCTCTGAAAGGCAGGGGCGGAGACTCTCAGGGAGTGATGCTGCATGTCCTCTGTCAGAACCTTCCGCAGCCTACAGCTGCACCGCAGGCAGGCAGAAGTCAAATCCAGGAGCATCACTGCTCCCTAGATCTTCGAGCTTGCCCAAGCTGTAGAACTCTTCTGCCTCCGTTTACAAAACCCTTAATTAGAGCAGTCATAATCAATAACACGAAAATATCCTTGTAGTGGGAGGAATTCCCCATTGAAGAAGCGTGGTGAGACAAATCCTGAGGTTCACGATCATTCGACTCAAGACCAAGAGTTATTTCACTTGCTGAAAGCATTTGAACCTTTATAATCGCCTGAGCTGCGTGAGAGCGCAGGGCTTCCCAGAAGAGACAAGTTTAAGTGTAAGTCCACACTATCCTAGGGAGGGTCTGGCTTCAGCTAGGACGCGCTCCAGCCTTTACACAGCTGGCCGCCTGCTCCAGTGTAAAACTCTACATAAGACAGCCAAGGCATCGGTGCTTTATACGCCTCAGGGCCCCACTGGTTTTCTACAGATCCAGCCCGGCCAAGCAGTCCTTTGCACACGTTTGAGGTCCCTGCAACACTCCGTGACAAGGAGACCACACTTATGGCGGGCACGCCAAGGTCGGGCTACAGTGGGCACACCTCTGTGCTTCCACCTCGGCTGAAGATGAGGAGTCCCACCTGATCTTACTGTTAGCATATGCAATGATCAATTCTACGTGTCAGCTTGACTAAGGGATGGGAATGGTAAGCCACTAGCTAGTTCTCTGAGGACCTGTGAAGCTATTTCTGAGAAAAGATCTGCATTTGAATTGATAGACTAAGACCACCCTTGGCAAGCTGGCGTGCACAATCCAATCCACCGAGTGCGTGATTAGACAGGCGATGGAGGAAGAGTGAGTTCACTTTTTTCTGATTGAATTGGTGCGTCTACCTTCTGCTGCCCAGAGACATCAACTCCTGGACTACAAACCTTCTTCACACTGACTGGAACTGATACCTCCAACTCCCTTGGTTCTCAAGCCTTCACAGGTAGAATGAAATAACTCCCAGGTTTCCAGTCCTCTGCCTCACAGACACTAGCTTCTGAATGCCCATAATCACATGAGCCAATATCTCTTCTATACATCCACATTTGTATCTATCTATGGATTTAGTGTCTCTGGAGAACAATGACTAGTGCAGCTGGATTTGGCCCTGGTTTATTTTCTTGTAGAAGATGATGATGTCTTTGTGAGAAAAATCATTTTAATCCCATGCATATTTTTTAAACGTGGCTTCAATGGTGCAGCAGAATCATTCCATCCATGTTCTTATCTCAGAGATAGAGAAACCCACTGAGTTAGAGTCTGGGTCTACACTGCACCTGGATGCCTATATTTGCCAGTAAATAGAAGCACATGGAGTTATTAATTAGCATTTATGAGTTAATTAGCATTCATAAGTTATGTCAACACAAGATGATGAACTAAGCTGGATTGTGTGGGAAGGGGAGATGAAGGAGAAAGCTTCTCCCTATGCTTGGATTCATAGAAATGTTGCTTCCCTGGAATGGGACCCCCCACCCCGGAGTCAGAAGAAATGAACACTAAGATCTAGGGAAAGGCAGTAGATTTCCTGAATGTGAGGGTGGCCTTTCCAGAGTTTCTGGTTCCTATTACTAATCTGCTTCATATTGAATGGATTTGAGACTCTGTTTAAAGAAAACATACAGTAGCAATATAACCATCCACAGTGGCTGTGTGTGATTTCCCCTTCATGAAATCTTGAAGTCAAAAGGAAATTCAGAAATCATCGCCTCATCCCCCGTGCTCCCGGTACAGGAAATGCTCATCCTAAAGTGACAGTGGGACAGACTTGGTCCATGAGCCCTACATTTCCACCTCTTCTCTGTGACTCAAAAAGTTGATGAGACCAGCATTTTAGACATAAAGCCCAGAAGTCCATCTGCGTCCAGCATCATTTCTCTTAGGTACTCATTGTGTCTACCAAGAAGGGGTATGCAGTGTCTTGGGGAGCCAGAGGCCACTCACACCCTCTTTCAGTCAGTCTTTCAACCCAGCTCAAGAACCTCCATCAGCTGCCGTCTCTGCTTTGACCTCTTTTGTACAGGACAATCCCACGAGTCTCTATGGGAACCACTGAGCTTTAATGGAAGTTGTACTGCACTTAGGGAATCCATCTTATTAGAGATTAAAGGGGGCTTTGGGGAGAGGGAGGGAGAGGGAGGGAGCAGCGGCTGGATGGATGGGAAGGAGCCTGGGTTAGAAAGCTGACGAATCCCTAGGGGATGAACAGTTCCCAGTTGGTCCATTTATGTAGAAATCTGACTGTTTTCACCCAGATCCACATAACATCTGAACTAAATTTCGCAGTGGTTTTAACAGATTAAAGCAAACACCTTTTAAAGCTTTTCCCACATTCAGTCCGCCCCAGGTGTTCCACTCACCAAGGCTACTTCAGAAGGATGGTTCCAAATGCTTGCTTCAAGCACTCCCTTTTCTGGCTGTCTCACACCATCATTGCTATTTAAAAAAAAAAAATGTTTCTCTCACTTCTAAAGGATAGCCTACATCTCTCGATTATGATGCACAGTTCCAAAGTCATCTCTCAAGAGCAGAGCATCTCTCGGGAGTCCATTTACACAGCGTACAGGTTGGCATCATGGACTATGTTAAAGCACCATCCGTGGGAGCCAGAAGGGACCTGAGGGAAAACCAAGAGCTAAGCCACGATCCAACTGCCATCAGAAAGATTCAGTGAGAACACATTTCTGTGGCAAGCATGCTTCCATCATAGTAGACCCATTTTAAACTATGATAACTCACAATTGTGCATTGTCTACAGTTGTTGATGCAGAAAACTGTTAGGAAGGCAAGGGTGGCTTCTATCTCATATTTCAGTTCATCTATATCAAATGTTGAATTGTCCTTAAAATTTAGTTTAAACTTGATCAGCAGACTGTTACATAGTAAAACATAAACCATTTTTCTTATCTCCCAAGGCATGGTGACCTTAGGATTCAATGACTTTCTTCAACCTTGATTTTTTGTGCTCTGATTACATGACAGTCTTATGTGGGCTATCTGTCTTCAGAATTAACCACAAGCTTAACTAATACAGTGAACTGATCCCAGCCAACGAGGCCTTCTGATGCATTAGCAGTGTGCAGGGCCTTCCGGGTTAGTGTATCGAAATGCTGGTGTTCTGGAGCTCTGGGCCTATAAGACATTGTCAATTTCCTCTACCAAGCCTTTAGGTATTACTATCATAAACAATTAGGGAGAAATGATTAATTTTCACCAATATTTAAGAGGGGAGTAGGCATTATCAGCCATCTATCATAACCTACAGACAGGGGGCAGCAGAAACCTCAAGCATGTCTGTTCACCCACCAGCTCCGCTTGGTACCCGCCACAACGGAAGGGTCAGGCTGATATAAATGCATCATCTGCCCCATACCCCAAGCTTCCAGTGTGGCTTTGGTAAGCACCATCCATTGTAAGAGGATGCTCAACTCTCACACAACTAAGAGGAGTTGCAACTGCATGCAGGAAAGTAGAGAACATGAGAAAACCTCACCCCCACCTGTGCCATCATAGCATGAAACGCAGAGAACCTACCCTGGCTTTGACCTCTGCTGCAGCAACATCCACCCATGGGATTCATCACCCAAACTTTGCTCTTCTTGGAATACCCTCGACCCAGCTCTCCTGCAGGTGAGCTCAGCCATTGACTCCCATGAGCACTCTTTCGTGAGTTTCCTATCAGCACGTGTACTGCTGTGTTTAATGACAGTCCAAGTAGGTTTTTGTTAGGTTGGTTTTTTTTTCACCCTCAAATTATGACTCTCCTAAAAGCAAAGGAAAGCATCTTATTTCTCTTAATCATTGTCATATTTCCAACCACATAATAGCTCCTTAAGAAATGGGCAGCAGTGCCTTACCTGGGCAGCAAGGTAGAGCTGGCTCTGGTTATGGGGGCTGCTGATGAGCCAACCCCAGGGGCATGCGAGCAGAGGAGCTGGTGGGTGGACCAGCTCATATACCTCTCAGGCCCAGATCCAGGGCTTTGAATTGGCCCACTCCAACAGTTACCCCCTCGATGAACCATTGAAGCGCATAAAGGGGCCACAGATCCAAAACTACAGGGTCTCCATGACACAAAACAACAGATATCCAAGAGAAGTCCCAGTGAGGTTCCAGCATTGATAGAGTAGCAGAAGCCAGAGGCCTCGGACCAGGCCACCAAGTCATTGCAATGGACATTTTAGGGTAAAGAAGTATACTGCAGGACACACAGCGACACACTACAGCTTCTTCCACAATGAGATTTTTTTTCCCCTGTGCTGGAGGGGAGGTTGCAAGGGTGGACCGTGGGTATGAGGGGACGGGGAGATGAGTGGGACTGGGGTGCATGATGGGAAACTCACAAAGAACCAGTAAAAGTTGAAGAAGGAAGAGAAAGTGGAGGAAGACATGTGCAACAGGTAATAATCCTCAAATAACAGAGTCTGAGGGGAGATGCTAAATGCCACCCAACAGCCTAGCCTGGTAGAACAGAAGCGGAAATGCTGATTCGGTACCCAATAGCCAGATAGCCTGGAAGACAAAGAGGATGTGAGTCTCTGAGAGTAACAATCTCCGCCTGCCTGACTCAAACCCTGCAGCATTAGGCCTGTAACTGCAGCTGGGGAAGAAGTCTCTGCCCTGCCTTCAGGCCAGAGTGGCAGGGGACCTACAGACTTAGTGAGACCTGTCACCCAATATATCTCAAGGTCCTGCTCTTTATCCCTCAGAGCCTGACCTAGCAATACCAGTACACTCACCTAGGTAGAGTGTTCAAATCCCTCTGGAGCCCTGTCAACCTTAGGAGGAAATTTTTGTCTCTACTGTTAACTTTTCTGCCTCCTAACTATAAAGGATCCAGCTTGCTTTATATTTAATCAGTCAGGCCTTCAGGTTTTCATACTAATTGCTAAATTGATTACCTCCTTTTCCAAAGCATGTAATAGGCATCCAGTACTATCGTTCTGACTATTTCCCAGCATACCATTCCAGCTCTGTGTTGATCTGTCTCAGTTCCGAGTACCTCCGGAGATGGGGTCCTCATTACTTGTGGCCAGCACGGATGCTGGCTCCAGATTCCGACTTCACATCACCTTGCTCAGCCTACTGCTGTACCAACTCCTTAGGCAGACTTTGAATTGGATATTTGTGTACAAGAATGTTATTAGTGCGTTCTCTTAGGGACCACTATTTGTAGAAAGGAAAACAAGAAGGAAACCGGGCGGGGCTGACGCAGAGGTTGAGCTCTGGTGAGATCAGAGTAAACACCTCAGTTAACCTCACCAAGACCTCTGAAGCTGGTTTGAATTTACAAGTTGCCCCAAACTGGGGTCAGGGGACAGATCTTTGTACCCCAGCAACACCAGTTTGTGAGCCAGGCTTTCCCAGCAAAGGAAGTGGGACATCCACTGAAGAGGCCTCCTTCAGAAGACGACAGCAGAGAAGACTTGACAGATGCTGCTGCCGGCTAGCGGCCCAGACAACAGCTGGAGGAACAAGCCCTTCATCCCCAAAGTGGGACTAGAAAGGTACAAAACAGGATGCTGCAGAACCCAGCCCTGGCTTTGGGTTGCTTGCTGAACGACCTTGGATGAATCAGACATGTTCTCAGGGCCTGAGCTTCCTTATCTGTAAAATGGAAATGGGAAAAAGAAAAAAAAAAGGCTCACCTCATAGGGTTGTCATGGAGATTAAATGGAATAATAATGCAATGCACCTTAATACAGAGCATTGTACATAATAAGCACTGTAGCCTCTTTTAGCTATAAGAAGCTTAGGGCTTATATGGGAAGCTAAGACGAAATTATAGAGTACAATGAAAGAGTTGCTAAATTGTGGGCATTAGGAGCTTAGATGCAGTGAAAACCAAGGAAGCAAAGAACGGTTTCAACCAGAGGATGATCGATCACACGGGGAGTTTGGAAAGGTATAGTCCAAGAGGGGGATGATCAATAAATAACACCGAGAGTTTGGAAAGGTGGAGCAGCAACAGAAGTCTTCAACATGCGAGATTAATAAGAGCAAAGGCCTCAGGAGCAAGCATGGCATTTCAGGACCGTGGGCCCACCAGCCTGGTAGACACAGAGCTTCTGAACCGGAAGCTTGGAGATCTGCCCAGGAGCTGCTCAGGAGACCACTGCAGACCACAACTGAGTTAAGCCCTGAGGTAGTTTGAGGATCTTTCTGAGAAATGGGAGATTGACCGGGAAGGGGAAAGAGGAGGATGGTGAGGGGTGAGAGGAGAAGAAAAGGACAGAGCAGAGGAAGATGAGCGGAGGGAGGTGCCAGGAGGGAGATGATGAAAGGGGGGAGATGAGCAAGAGGAGGGAGGTGAACGAGCGAAGGGAGGTGAGCGGAGGGAGAAGGCTGAGAACCAACCGGAGAATAAAAGCTGATCCAGAAAGTCAGGCGTTGCGGTTTGCGCCTATAATCCCAACACCAGGCAAGCAGAAGCAAAGGGATCTACTGAAGATTCTAAACCTGCTTGCTTTAAATATCAAGTTTCAGGCTAGACAGAATAAAACAGTAAAGACCTTTACTCAAAACAATGAAATAGACCAACCAACAAAAACTGGGCCAATGAAATGGCTTAGTGGGTGAGGGTGCTTGCAGCCACGCCAAGCAGCTTGAGTTCAATCCCCAGAACCCACATGATAGAAGGAGAAGACCACTTCCAGGAAACTGTCTTCTCACCTCCACATGTGAGCTATCATTCACACACACCACACACACACACACACACACACACACACACACACACACACACATACACACACACACTCAGCCACACATTTTGAAATGTAAAATATTTTAAAGCCAGTCCAAAACACACGGAAACATAGAGAAAGCAGAACATTAAGAAGAGGTGATATTTGAGGCTCTCCTTCAAAGAGTTAAGGTGGGACTGGGTGGGGGAGCTGTGATCAGGATGTAAAGTGAATAAATAAATTAATTAATGAAAAAGCAAAAGTAGGACTTAAGAGTGTTCAGCTGGATTGCCTCCTGGGGGAGCAGCACTCCAGTACTAAGAAGCCAGTGTGTTTTCTTTATTATAAATAGTCCCAAATTAATGTCCCTTCCCAAAATGCCTACTTTTCCAACAGGTGCGATATCCTACCATCTGTCCAACAAATGCATCTAAATGTCACTAACTTCACAAAAAAGGGAAGTAGTGCACTTGACTGCTTGGGACCCTTGCTAATTTCCACGATACGTAGTATTTTGTCCTTATGTGACAGGGCACAGACGAGTTATACATGAGAGTGTCCCACAACAGCTCCCATAGACAGGAGGCATGGCATGCTCTTTTTCCAACAGGAACTAACACTTACTGGTTCTTACATGCTGGGTATTGTAATGATGCGGAATGTGACTACACGAAGTTTGATTCATACTTTTGGGAAGCCTACTCTCTCAGCTTAACTGAGAACTTCCCCACCCCCCAAGGAGCAGGAACCATGCATGACTTTCCCTCCCCAAAGTCCTAGGGCATCTGCAAGAAAAGGAGCCATTTGTAAATGTATATAGACTTTGAAAAAGAATTAAACCTTCCAAATCAACTATACATCCATGCTATACTATTACTGCAAAATGTTACCTCTGAGCGGTCTCTGGCTAAGGGCCACGCTTCCTGGGGAAAACCCTAATCTAACTTCACATCTGCTCTTTTGAATGATAAAACAGTCACTCAACATCCCAACCCTGTGAGTTATGCAATTTCCACAGCACTTTGTATTTATTGGAAACAAGGTCGAGGCTGAGGCTGAGGCTGAAGCTGAGGCTGAGGCTGGGCTGAGGCTGAGGCTGGGGCTGAGGCTGAGGCTGGGGCTGAGGCTGAGGCT
>NW_022196898.1:91661521-91666055 GCF_008632895.1 Mastomys coucha
GGCTGAGGCTGAGGCTGAGGCTGGGGTGGGGCTGGGGCTGAGGCTGAGGCTGAGGCTGAGGCTGGGGTGGGGCTGGGGCTGGGCCCCACACTAAGACGAAGCATTCTCCTTAAAGACTTCTGACTTCCAGGGAGATTTTTCTGTTGAGCAGGAATAATTAATAATAATAATAATAATAATAATAATAATAATAATAATACTCAGGATCTAGAAATCACTCCAAGTCAATATCCTCCTGCTAGCCGGGGTTGGGTGTGGGGAAGCTCTGTTTTCCAATTCCAAGATCTTGACTGCTATACTATCAAATAGCCGGATAAAAGAGAAATAAATTGGCTGTTCACAGTTTCCCTGGCTCAGGCCTCAGGGTCTCATTGTGTGGGTGAGAACACACTCCATCGAGTATGAAGGTGCGTGACCATTTAACCCTCTGAGACAGCCCCCAAACTCATCAGGCTCCATGGCAAAAATCCCAGGGAGCTGGAAGGAAGGTTGTCACACAGTCTATGCCCTAACCCTGACCCTTCTCCGCCCTGCTCCCCCACCCACAGGCACCCAGTGTAGACTCATTGCTAGCCCATGGGAGGTCTCCTTTGCTGTCACAACTAAGGCAAGTCCCAGGACTGGAAGGACCCCCAAACAACCCAGAGAACTCGGGGCCCGAACCTGTTCCTTGCAAGGGACAATCCTTGTTCACAAATGTCAAACATCGGGCCCTGGATCCTTGCTGAGCCAGAGAATGCACCCAACTAGTCACTGGCCATTTCAGTTGCAGCAGTGACCATTTCTCTTTCCTTTTGGTCCCTAGCGAGGTTCACTGAGTGACTATGTGCACACCTGCTCACTGAAGAGCTTCAAATGAGTGACGTTTAAACAGAGAATCTGATGGAAGTTGAAAAGAGAACCTGGCTTCTCTCTTTGAAACATACGACTCGTAGTCCTTGACTGAACGTCACAAGGAAAAAAAAACATCTTAGAGGGATTTTTCCTCCCTTTCCTTTTCTCTCAGGAGGACGGCAAAGCCTGTCCGCCAGTGCCACGTTCGTACATGAAAGTTAATATTTCCAAGGCCCTGCATGGGACACCTTTCCCAGAATTCATGTTCTCCATGGGAAACTGAAATAGCACACGAGAGTTACCCTAAGTAGATTTAAATAATTAAATTCAAAAATTCTCAAACCACTTGCTGTTTCAAATTTATTTCTTTAATAACAACTCAGACTCAGCAACAGGCTGGATTAAGATTTCATTTATTTGAAATTTAAGGGATATCCAGCTCTGGGTGTTGTTTTTAAGTATTTAAGGGGAAATTTGTGCTTGGTGAAAATGAAGAGACGGCACCATTATAAATTCATTTCCTCTATTAGAAGCCCGGCCGTGCCTGCACGGTGCAGCTGTTCCGGGAGGTTGTCTCACAGGCTGGAGGGTGAGCCGCAGCAGAAGACCCTTTGTTCCCCGATAGGAAAGATTTGGCCAGCCCCACACCCTCCCCACGAACTATTTCCTCAGTGGCGCCAGGCAGTTGGGCAGGATCATCTGGGGTGGTTTTCATGTGGCAGAGCAAGACATCCTCTGGGATTCCAGGGCTACTTCTAAGGATCCGTTTTCATAGTGACCTCAAGCCATGCCTTGTCCCAGACCCCAAAGGCAGAGGCCACTGTGGCCTGAGCAGAGGTCACCGACCTCTGGAGCAAGGCTTGCTGAGCATGCGGGAAGGCAGCGCAGGACTGAGAAAGCAGGTTTCCGTGGCAGGTAACCGCCCCGCGGTACTTACTATTCACACTAACAGTTTTTACAAACAAGTGAGTTTCTTATACATTCATCGCCACCCCGAGGCATTCATATTCTTTTTAAGTACAGAAACCTTAATTAGATTTTGACCACAGACCCGGGTTTGACTTTCCCTGACAGGGTTTCCATTAGTGTAATCTGTGGGGGAATTCAGTGTTTTAACATCTGTGTGCCTGAGGCCTATCTCACATTTACTGCAGAACTCTGAAAAGCCTCCCTTGTAAGGATCCATTTCCTCCGCTCCCAATTTCACAGAAGTCATTTCAGCACCAAACAGTAATTAGCAAAGGGATGGGCCTCAGCTGACACGAATGCAATTTATTGTTTTCCACGAGGCCGCGAACCAAGCAAACAAAGAACACAGTGTAGCTGTCTGGCATTTTATTAACTTGTATTGTGTGGTGTACCTTCCTGAAGGGAGATCTTCGGGAGAGACCCAGCGGTTTGTGTGTGGCAACATGCAGACTTGGGGAGAATGTTAATTTCACTTCAATTAGGCAAGTTTTGTGGTACCTCAGCCTGCAATATAGGACAGCCACTTTTATAATGATCTTCCACATTAACTTTATCATCACCAGACTTTTGCATAAATGCAACCTTTCATCTTTAAAATGCCAACACTTTTTCAATTTTGGCAACCGTACAGCGCTGCTAATTATTTGCTCATTATGTGTGGTTAACTGATGAATCATTAATAAATGAATGAATGGCTAATATATTTTTATGGTAATTGGAGATATAACTGATTGCAGACTTCCTTAGCTTCTCAAAATGGCACTGAATGAGCAGTGCTGCCTAATTGTATACAGATGAGAGTTATGCCCTGACCCAGCATTTCCCACAATTGTGGTTTGTCCCTGGCAAATTCTCATCAGCCCAGGGTAACAGTTTGCTCCAGATCAGCCCTGGTAGAGGGGAGTCCGGGAAAGAATGACCATGCTTGCTCAATTGTATCTCTGTTGCCTAGTCGGTCACTGATGGACCTCATGGCCATTCGCTACCCGTTCAAAGGCTAGACTGTGCTTGCTTGGGCATTGGTAAGGGCACAGCCTCCATGCTGCTATGGTAGCCCTAACCAACAACATAAAGACTGACATTCACACCATCCCCCTGCTACTTGTCTTACTTGGCACACAATGGGGTCATAGCCAGTGGCCTCCAAGCCCAGCATCTCTGTGGTCCTGGAGTCCAGGGAATAAAACCAGCCAGAGGTCCTGGACTCAGGGTGACTCACCATTCCATGGCTGGTCCGCAGGCTCAGAGACGAACCACTGGATTACCCAAATTATACCCACCGCACTATAAATCAGTCAACACCTACAGTTTAAAACAAGGACTCTGTATTTGTTGACAACCCCCGAGAAAATGAAAGATGATAGAATGCCAGCCAAATAAGGCTTGTTTAGCCTCGTGCAAACAGACGGAAGATCATGTTAAAAATGCAGAGGAGGTTACCAGTTCTTAATTATAATTATTTAACCAGGTGGGTAGTTTCTCCTAATGAACATTTCCATGAAAACAGAATAACTAATGACAGCCTTAAAGAAGCCTTTGTCTTTCCATGTACTAATGACCACATTTATAAATATGCAGCAAGGCCCCCGTGTACACTGCTAATGATAAGTAATTAAGGACAGGCGTGGGAAGCCAGGGAAAAGGGTCATGGTAATGCAAGAGAGGAAATTAAAAATGCAATAAAAATAAGTTGCCTAGAAAAGATTAAATAAACTTGTGGCTTCTCCTCCTTCCAGAAAGAAAGAAGAGTGATTTCCTCAATCTCCAGAACAGAGTCGGGCCAGTCAAAGGCTTACTGTGTCCGGCTGGTCACATCCTTGGCCTCCCCCATTAGATTCTGGTTTCAGATGCCGTGCCCCAGCCCCACCTCAACACCAGCCCTGCAAAGATGGAGTGAGTCCTCAATAAAGATGGCTGAATATATGACTGAAATGTTCATGATGGATCATCTCTAAACCAAGTGACTGTCATCAGAGAACCTTTGACATCACTCCCAATCCAAGGAACCCTGCCACCCAAGCACTTGGAGCCACTTGAAAGGCACCAAGCCTGCCTCTCAGGCTCCATTCAGACTCCTTTCAACATATCATCCCCAAATAGAACAGAAATCTGAGGCGCTAAGGGGAAAAAGAAAAAAAGAAACAGACTTCGCAAAAAAAAAAAAAAAAAAGAAAAGAAATCATAAAGTTGTGTTTGGGGATGGAATAGGAAGCCCAGCGTCCCCTTTAAGCATTAAAGGGACACCAAATGAGTAAGTGGCCTTCTGGGCCAAAGAAAAGAGGCTTATATTTGGATCTCCAAAGCTCTTAAATAAGAGCAATTTTGATTTTCCTTTAAAGTGTCTCCGTAAAGCGCCCAAGCCACTGAGGATTTTTTTTTCTCCTTACAAACATTTTAGACTCCTTGATCTCAAGTCTCTGGAGACCTCACATTCCCTAACTGTTCCCGTGGTTAATCCCTTGGTGGGAGAATCATCTTCTGAGGCTGTGTCCCGGGTCAACAAGAAGGCAACCTCGATCTGAAGTGCAACAGCAGCTCACAAACATCTCAACTTCGGTAGGGGTGGGAGGGTGGGAGGCATGGGGGGTGTTCTTTAATCTCTGTCTATGTCTCTGTGTGTGGCTCTCTCTCTGTCTCTCTGTGCCTCCTTCCTTCCCCCTCTGTCTCCCTTCCCCCCCTCTGCCTCCCTCCCTTCCCCCTCCCTCTCTCTCACCCCTCTCTCTCTCTCTCT
>NW_022196898.1:91666107-91666859 GCF_008632895.1 Mastomys coucha
TCTCTCTCTCTCTCTCTCTCTCTCTCTCTCTCTCTCTCTCTCTCTCTGCCCCCCTCTGCAGCCCCCTTAAACAAGTTCTTAGGAAAGTTCTAAGGCAAAACTTTCAAGGCTTGGCTGTTTCTGTCTTAAGTCTCCGCATGAACGCAAATGAATTGTTTGCTGTTTCATAAAAAGTCTTCAGCAAGGCCATACTTCTTCTGTTATCAGGACGTGGTCGTCTGCACATAGCCGACTGCACTCTGGTAAAGGCCTTTTGGTACCGGACACTCCGGCAACCAGGAAGGCCCTTGATCGCCGGCCCCGCCTCCGGGGGCAGAGCCTCGCTCCCCTCCTGACCGCACAGCCCATCCAAGGGCCACTCTGCGAGCTTATCCTGACCCCCAGTGGCCAGCACTGTCATCCATAAGGCCTGCGCCTGGTTACCTTTGGGCCAGCACCGCCCTAAGGCTCCTTAGATCCCAGCTTTAATTGACAATTAAAGCAAACTTCAGTTCTCACAGGCATCAGCGAGTGAAATTTCGCAACTTGCAAGTTTCACAATTCAATCCCCTTGAAGCAAAACCGACAGTTTCCCTGAGGTTTCACGCCACACCTCGCCATTTGTTGTTTAACTTCCCCCTCAAGTTTCTCTCCCCACCCCACATACACACTTTTATTTTCGAGTCAGTCGTGGAAACAGTTCAATTATGTTTCTGGGGTCCAGCATCCCCGCCTTGCCCGGATGCTGAGTCAGCATGCCTGGGGGGGGGGGG